>NC_133134.1:93633380-93961324 GCF_048418815.1 Hemitrygon akajei | reverse complement strand
TCAGGGTGAGGTGGAACGGTATAAATATTGCATGTATCCTACTCAGAGCCATGGAATAGTCAAATGCAAGGTGAATTCAGGAAGCTACCTCATAACATTTAGAGTGGAACAGTAAATATCTTTGTTTAGTTCTGTAAACGGTAATATTCCATTGTGTAAAAAAGTTGAATTTACTAAAAGTAACTTCTCCAATATTGGTAGCACACTCGTAAAATTGGTTGCATACTACTCTGAATCATATGGTAAGCAAAATAATAAGGTTTACATCAAGTTATCACATAGTAGTTTTCAGCAAAATTCATTTCTACACTCTATTGAGCCGAATGCATTACTTTCTATTCTATGCATTTTGAGTTATGGCTGTGTACATAACTACTCAGGGTGAGGTGGAACGGTATAAATATTGCATGTATCATACTCAGAGCCATGGAATACTCAAATGCAAGATGAAATCAGGAAGCTACCTCATAACATTTAGAGTGGAACAGTAAATATCTTTGTTTACCTCTGTAAACGGTAATGTTCCATTGTGTAAAAAAGTTGAAGTTACTAAAAGTAACTTCTCCAACATTGGTAGCACCTTCATAAAATTGGTTGCATACTACTCTGAATCATATGGTAAGCAAAATAATAAGGTTTACATCAAGTTATCACATAGTAGTTTCCCGCAAAATTCATTTCTACACTCTATTGAGCTGAATGCATTACTTTCTATTCTATGCATTTTGAGTTATGGATGTGTACATAACTACTCAGGGTGAGGTGGAACGGTATAAATATTGCATGTATCCTACTCAGAGCCATGGAATACTCAAATGCAAGGTGAATTCAGTAAGCTACATCATAACATTTAGAGTGGAACAGTAAATATCTTTGTTTAGTTCTGTAAACGGTAATGTTCCATTGTGTAAAAAAGTTGAAGTTACTAAAAGTAACTTCTCCAACATTGGTAGCACCCTCATAAAATTGGTTGCATACTACTCTGAATCATATGGTAAGCAAAATAATAAGTTTTACATCAAGTTATCACATAGTATTTTCCCGCAAAATTCATCTCTACACCCTATTGAGCTGAATGCATTACTTTCTATTCGATGCATTTTGAGTTATGGATGTGTACATAACTACTCAGGGTGAGGTGGAACTGTATAAATATTGCATGTATCCTACTCAGAGCCATGGAATATTCAAATGCTAGGTGAATTCAGGAAGCTACCTCATAACATTTAGAGTGGAACAGTAAATATCTTTGTTTAGGACTGCAAACGGTAATGTTCCATTGTGTAAAAAAGTTGAAGTTACTAAAAGTAACTTCTCCAACATTGGTAGGACACACATAACATCGGTTGCATACTGCTCTAAGTGATGTGGTAAGTAAAATAATTAGGTTTACATCAAGTTATCACATCGTAGTTTTCAGCAAAATTCATTTCTACACTCTATTGAGCTGAATGCATTACTTTCTATTCTATGCATTTTGAGTTATGGATGTGTACATAACTACTCAGGGTGAGGTGGAACGGTATAAATATTGCATGTATCCTACTCAGAGCCATGGATTACTCAAATGCAAGGTGAATTCAGGAAGCTACCTCATAACATTTAGAGTGGAACAGTAAATATCTTTGTTTAGTTCTGTAAACGGTAATGTTCCATTGTGTAAAAAAGTTGAAGTTACTAAAAGTAACTTCTCCAACATTGGTAGCACACTCATAAAATTGGTTGCATACTACTCCAAATCATATGGTAAGCAAAATAATGAGGTTTACATCAAGTTATCACATAGTAGTTTCCCGGAAAATTCATCTCTACACTCTATTGAGCTGAATGCATTACTTTCTATTCTATGCATTTTGAGTTATGGATGTGTACATAACTACTCAGGGTGAGGTGGAACTGTATAAATATTGCATGTATCCTACTCAGAGCCATGGAATCCTCAAATGCACGGTGAATTCAGGAAGCTACCTCATAACATCTAGAGTGGAACAGTAAATATCTTTGTTTAGTTCTGTAAACGGTAATGTTCCATTGTGTAAAAAAGTTGAAGTTACTAAAAGTAACTTCTCGAACATTGGTAGCACACACATAAAATTGATTGCATACTACTCTAAATCATATGGTAAGCAAAATAATAAGGTTTACATCAAGTTATCACATAGTATTTTCCCGCAAAATTCATCTCTACACCCTATTGAGCTGAATGCATTACTTTCTATTCGATGCATTTTGAGTTATGCATGTGTACATAACTACTCAGGGTGAGTTGGAACTGTATAAATATTGCATGTATCCTACTCAGAGCCATGGAATACTCAAATGCAAGGTGAATTCAGGAAGCTACCTCATAACATTTAGAGTGGAACAGTAAATATCTTTGTTTAGTTCTGTAAACGGTATTGTTCCATTGTGTAAAAAAGTTGAAGTTACTAAAAGTAACTTCTCCAATATTGGTAGCACACTCGTAAAATTGGTTGCATACTACTCTGAATCATATGGTATGCAAAATAATAAGGTTTACATCAAGTTATCACATAGTAGTTTTCAGCAAAATTCATTTCTACACTCTATTGAGCTGAATGCATTACTTTGTATTCGATGCATTTTGAGTTATGGATGTGTACATAACTACTCAGGGTGAGGTGGAACTGTATAAATATTGCATGTATCCTACTCAGAGCCATGGAATATTCAAATGCTAGGTGAATTCAGGAAGCTACCTCATAACATTTAGAGTGGAACAGTAAATATCTTTGTTTAGTACTGCAAACGGTAATGTTCCATTGTGTAAAAACGTTGAAGTCACTAAAAGTAACTTCTCCAACATTGGTAGCACACTCATAAAATTGGTTGCATACTACTCTAAATCATATGGTAAGCAAAATAATGAGGTTTACATCAAGTTATCACATAGTAGTTTCCCGCAAAATTCATCTCTACACTCTATTGAGCTGAATGCATTACTTTCTATTCGATGCATTTTGAGTTATGCATGTGTACATAACTACTCAGGGTGAGTTGGAACTGTATAAATATTGCATGTATCCTACTCAGAGCCATGGAATACTCAAATGCAAGGTGAATTCAGGAAGCTACCTCCTAACATTTAGAGTGGAACAGTACATATCTTTGTTTAGTTCTGTAAACGGTAATGTTCCATTGTGTAAAAAAGTTGAAGTTACTAAAAGTAACTTCTCCAACATTGGTAGCACACACATAAAATCGGTTGCATACTGCTCTAAGTGATGTGGGAAGTAAAATAATTAGGTTGACATCAAGTTATCACATCGTAGTTTTCAGCAAAATTCATTTCTACACTCTATTGAGCTGAATGCATTACTTTCTATTCTATGCATTTTGGGTTATGGATGTGTACATAACTGCTCAGGGTGAGGTGGAACGGTATAAATATTGCATGTATCCTACTCAGAGCCATGGAATAGTCAAATGCAAGGTGAATTCAGGAAGCTACCTCATAACATTTAGAGTGGAACAGTAAATATCTTTGTTTAGTTCTGTAAACGGTAATATTCCATTGTGTAAAAAAGTTGAATTTACTAAAAGTAACTTCTCCAATATTGGTAGCACACTCGTAAAATTGGTTGCATACTACTCTGAATCATATGGTAAGCAAAATAATAAGGTTTACATCAAGTTATCACATAGTAGTTTTCAGCAAAATTCATTTCTACACTCTATTGAGCCGAATGCATTACTTTCTATTCTATGCATTTTGAGTTATGGCTGTGTACATAACTACTCAGGGTGAGGTGGAACGGTATAAATATTGCATGTATCATACTCAGAGCCATGGAATACTCAAATGCAAGATGAAATCAGGAAGCTACCTCATAACATTTAGAGTGGAACAGTAAATATCTTTGTTTACCTCTGTAAACGGTAATGTTCCATTGTGTAAAAAAGTTGAAGTTACTAAAAGTAACTTCTCCAACATTGGTAGCACCTTCATAAAATTGGTTGCATACTACTCTGAATCATATGGTAAGCAAAATAATAAGGTTTACATCAAGTTATCACATAGTAGTTTCCCGCAAAATTCATTTCTACACTCTATTGAGCTGAATGCATTACTTTCTATTCTATGCATTTTGAGTTATGGATGTGTACATAACTACTCAGGGTGAGGTGGAACGGTATAAATATTGCATGTATCCTACTCAGAGCCATGGAATACTCAAATGCAAGGTGAATTCAGTAAGCTACATCATAACATTTAGAGTGGAACAGTAAATATCTTTGTTTAGTTCTGTAAACGGTAATGTTCCATTGTGTAAAAAAGTTGAAGTTACTAAAAGTAACTTCTCCAACATTGGTAGCACCCTCATAAAATTGGTTGCATACTACTCTGAATCATATGGTAAGCAAAATAATAAGTTTTACATCAAGTTATCACATAGTATTTTCCCGCAAAATTCATCTCTACACCCTATTGAGCTGAATGCATTACTTTCTATTCGATGCATTTTGAGTTATGGATGTGTACATAACTACTCAGGGTGAGGTGGAACTGTATAAATATTGCATGTATCCTACTCAGAGCCATGGAATATTCAAATGCTAGGTGAATTCAGGAAGCTACCTCATAACATTTAGAGTGGAACAGTAAATATCTTTGTTTAGGACTGCAAACGGTAATGTTCCATTGTGTAAAAAAGTTGAAGTTACTAAAAGTAACTTCTCCAACATTGGTAGGACACACATAACATCGGTTGCATACTGCTCTAAGTGATGTGGTAAGTAAAATAATTAGGTTTACATCAAGTTATCACATCGTAGTTTTCAGCAAAATTCATTTCTACACTCTATTGAGCTGAATGCATTACTTTCTATTCTATGCATTTTGAGTTATGGATGTGTACATAACTACTCAGGGTGAGGTGGAACGGTATAAATATTGCATGTATCCTACTCAGAGCCATGGATTACTCAAATGCAAGGTGAATTCAGGAAGCTACCTCATAACATTTAGAGTGGAACAGTAAATATCTTTGTTTAGTTCTGTAAACGGTAATGTTCCATTGTGTAAAAAAGTTGAAGTTACTAAAAGTAACTTCTCCAACATTGGTAGCACACTCATAAAATTGGTTGCATACTACTCTAAATCATATGGTAAGCAAAATAATGAGGTTTACATCAAGTTATCACATAGTAGTTTCCCGGAAAATTCATCTCTACACTCTATTGAGCTGAATGCATTACTTTCTATTCTATGCATTTTGAGTTATGGATGTGTACATAACTACTCAGGGTGAGGTGGAACTGTATAAATATTGCATGTATCCTACTCAGAGCCATGGAATCCTCAAATGCACGGTGAATTCAGGAAGCTACCTCATAACATCTAGAGTGGAACAGTAAATATCTTTGTTTAGTTCTGTAAACGGTAATGTTCCATTGTGTAAAAAAGTTGAAGTTACTAAAAGTAACTTCTCGAACATTGGTAGCACACACATAAAATTGATTGCATACTACTCTAAATCATATGGTAAGCAAAATAATAAGGTTTACATCAAGTTATCACATAGTATTTTCCCGCAAAATTCATCTCTACACCCTATTGAGCTGAATGCATTACTTTCTATTCGATGCATTTTGAGTTATGCATGTGTACATAACTACTCAGGGTGAGTTGGAACTGTATAAATATTGCATGTATCCTACTCAGAGCCATGGAATACTCAAATGCAAGGTGAATTCAGGAAGCTACCTCATAACATTTAGAGTGGAACAGTAAATATCTTTGTTTAGTTCTGTAAACGGTATTGTTCCATTGTGTAAAAAAGTTGAAGTTACTAAAAGTAACTTCTCCAATATTGGTAGCACACTCGTAAAATTGGTTGCATACTACTCTGAATCATATGGTATGCAAAATAATAAGGTTTACATCAAGTTATCACATAGTAGTTTTCAGCAAAATTCATTTCTACACTCTATTGAGCTGAATGCATTACTTTGTATTCGATGCATTTTGAGTTATGGATGTGTACATAACTACTCAGGGTGAGGTGGAACTGTATAAATATTGCATGTATCCTACTCAGAGCCATGGAATATTCAAATGCTAGGTGAATTCAGGAAGCTACCTCATAACATTTAGAGTGGAACAGTAAATATCTTTGTTTAGTACTGCAAACGGTAATGTTCCATTGTGTAAAAACGTTGAAGTCACTAAAAGTAACTTCTCCAACATTGGTAGCACACTCATAAAATTGGTTGCATACTACTCTAAATCATATGGTAAGCAAAATAATGAGGTTTACATCAAGTTATCACATAGTAGTTTCCCGCAAAATTCATCTCTACACTCTATTGAGCTGAATGCATTACTTTCTATTCGATGCATTTTGAGTTATGCATGTGTACATAACTACTCAGGGTGAGTTGGAACTGTATAAATATTGCATGTATCCTACTCAGAGCCATGGAATACTCAAATGCAAGGTGAATTCAGGAAGCTACCTCCTAACATTTAGAGTGGAACAGTACATATCTTTGTTTAGTTCTGTAAACGGTAATGTTCCATTGTGTAAAAAAGTTGAAGTTACTAAAAGTAACTTCTCCAACATTGGTAGCACACACATAAAATCGGTTGCATACTGCTCTAAGTGATGTGGGAAGTAAAATAATTAGGTTGACATCAAGTTATCACATCGTAGTTTTCAGCAAAATTCATTTCTACACTCTATTGAGCTGAATGCATTACTTTCTATTCTATGCATTTGGAGTTATGGATGTGTACATAACTACTCAGGGTGAGGTGGAACGGTATAAATATTGCATGCATCCTCCTCAGAGCCATGGAATACTCAAATGGAAGGTGAATTCAGGAAGCTACCTCATAACATTTAAAGTGGAACAGTAAATATCTTTGTTTAGTTCTGTAAACGGTAATGTTCCATTGTGTATAAAAGTTGAAGTTACTAAAAGTAACTTCTCCAACATTGGTAGCACCCTCATAAAATTGGTTGCATACTACTCTAAATCATTTGCTAAGCAAAATAATAAGGTTTACATCAAGTTATCACATAGTAGTTTTCTGCAAAATTCATTTCTACACTCTGTTGAGCTGAATGCATTACTTTGTATTCTATGCATTTTGAGTTATGGCTGTGCACATAACTACTCAGGGTGAGGTGGAACTGTATAAATATTGCATGTATCCTACTCAGAGCCATGGAATACTCAAATGCAAGGTGAATTCAGGAAGCTACCTCATAACATTTAGAGTGGAACAGTAAATATCTTTGTTTAGTTCTGTAAACGGTATTGTTCCATTGTGTAAAAAAGTTGAAGTTACTAAAAGTAACTTCTCGAACATTGGTAGCACACACATAAAATTGATTGCATACTACTCTGAATCATATGGTAAGCAAAATAATAAGGTTTACATCAAGTTATCACATAGTATTTTCCCGCAAAATTCATCTCTACACCCTATTGAGCTGAATGCATTACTTTCTATTCGATGCATTTTGAGTTATGCATGTGTACATAACTACTCAGGGTGAGTTGGAACTGTATAAATATTGCATGTATCCTACTCAGAGCCATGGAATACTCAAATGCAAGGTGAATTCAGGAAGCTACCTCATAACATTTAGAGTGGAACAGTAAATATCTTTGTTTAGTTCTGTAAACGGTATTGTTCCATTGTGTAAAAAAGTTGAAGTTACTAAAAGTAACTTCTCCAATATTGGTAGCACACTCGTAAAATTGGTTGCATACTACTCTGAATCATATGGTATGCAAAATAATAAGGTTTACATCAAGTTATCACATAGTAGTTTTCAGCAAAATTCATTTCTACACTCTATTGAGCTGAATGCATTACTTTGTATTCGATGCATTTTGAGTTATGGATGTGTACATAACTACTCAGGGTGAGGTGGAACTGTATAAATATTGCATGTATCCTACTCAGAGCCATGGAATATTCAAATGCTAGGTGAATTCAGGAAGCTACCTCATAACATTTAGAGTGGAACAGTAAATATCTTTGTTTAGTACTGCAAACGGTAATGTTCCATTGTGTAAAAACGTTGAAGTCACTAAAAGTAACTTCTCCAACATTGGTAGCACACTCATAAAATTGGTTGCATACTACTCTAAATCATATGGTAAGCAAAATAATGAGGTTTACATCAAGTTATCACATAGTAGTTTCCCGCAAAATTCATCTCTACACTCTATTGAGCTGAATGCATTACTTTCTATTCGATGCATTTTGAGTTATGCATGTGTACATAACTACTCAGGGTGAGTTGGAACTGTATAAATATTGCATGTATCCTACTCAGAGCCATGGAATACTCAAATGCAAGGTGAATTCAGGAAGCTACCTCCTAACATTTAGAGTGGAACAGTACATATCTTTGTTTAGTTCTGTAAACGGTAATGTTCCATTGTGTAAAAAAGTTGAAGTTACTAAAAGTAACTTCTCCAACATTGGTAGCACACACATAAAATCGGTTGCATACTGCTCTAAGTGATGTGGGAAGTAAAATAATTAGGTTGACATCAAGTTATCACATCGTAGTTTTCAGCAAAATTCATTTCTACACTCTATTGAGCTGAATGCATTACTTTCTATTCTATGCATTTGGAGTTATGGATGTGTACATAACTACTCAGGGTGAGGTGGAACGGTATAAATATTGCATGCATCCTCCTCAGAGCCATGGAATACTCAAATGGAAGGTGAATTCAGGAAGCTACCTCATAACATTTAAAGTGGAACAGTAAATATCTTTGTTTAGTTCTGTAAACGGTAATGTTCCATTGTGTATAAAAGTTGAAGTTACTAAAAGTAACTTCTCCAACATTGGTAGCACCCTCATAAAATTGGTTGCATACTACTCTAAATCATTTGCTAAGCAAAATAATAAGGTTTACATCAAGTTATCACATAGTAGTTTTCTGCAAAATTCATTTCTACACTCTGTTGAGCTGAATGCATTACTTTGTATTCTATGCATTTTGAGTTATGGCTGTGCAACATAACTACTCAGGGTGAGGTGGAACTGTATAAATATTGCATGTATCCTACTCAGAGCCATGGAATACTCAAATGCAAGGTGAATTCAGGAAGCTACCTCATAACATTTAGAGTGGAACAGTAAATATCTTTGTTTAGTTCTGTAAACGGTATTGTTCCATTGTGTAAAAAAGTTGAAGTTACTAAAAGTAACTTCTCCAATATTGGTAGCACACTCGTAAAATTGGTTGCATACTACTCTGAATCATATGGTAAGCAAAATAATAAGGTTTACATCAAGTTATCACATAGTAGTTTTCAGCAAAATTGATTTATACACTCTATTGAGCTGAATGCATTACTTTGTATTGTATGCATTTTGAGTTATGGATGTGTACATAACTACTCAGGGTGAGGTGGAACGGTATAAATATTGCATGTATCCTACTCAGAGCCATGGATTACTCAAATGCAAGGTGAATTCAGGAAGCTACCTCATAACATTTAGAGTGGAACAGTAAATATCTTTGTTTAGTTCTGTAAACGGTAATGTTCCATTGTGTAAAAAAGTTGAAGTTACTAAAAGTAACTTCAACATTGGTAGCACCCTCATAAAATTGGTTGCATACTACTCTGAATCATATGGTAAGCAAAATAATAAGGTTTACATCAAGTTATCACATAGTAGTTTCCCGCAAAATTCATTTCTACACTCTATTGAGCTGAATGCATTACTTTCTATTCTATGCATTTTGAGTTATGGATATGTACATAACTACTCAGGGTGAGGTGGAACGGTATAAATATTGCATGTATCCTACTCAGAGCCATGGAATACTCAAATGGAAGGTGAATTCAGGCAGCTACCTCATAACATTTAGAGTGGAACAGTAAATATCTTTGTTTAGTTCTGTAAACGGTAATGTTCCATTGTGTAAATAAGTTGAAGTTACTAAAAGTAACTTCTCCAACATTGGTAGCACCCTCATCAAATTGGTTGCATACTACTCTGAATCATATGGTAAGCAAAATAATAAGGTTTACATCAAGTTATCACATAGTAGTTTTCAGCAAAATTCATTTCTACACTCTATTGAGCCGAATGCATTACTTTCTATTCTATGCATTTTGAGTTATGGCTGTGTACATAACTACTCAGGGTGAGGTGGAACGGTATAAATATTGCATGTATCATACTCAGAGCCATGGAATACTCAAATGCAAGATGAAATCAGGAAGCTACCTCATAACATTTAGAGTGGAACAGTAAATATCTTTGTTTACCTCTGTAAACGGTAATGTTCCATTGTGTAAAAAAGTTGAAGTTACTAAAAGTAACTTCTCCAACATTGGTAGCACCCTCATAAAATTGGTTGCATACTACTCTGAATCATATGGTAAGCAAAATAATAAGTTTTACATCAAGTTATCACATAGTATTTTCCCGCAAAATTCATCTCTACACCCTATTGAGCTGAATGCATTACTTTCTATTCGATGCATTTTGAGTTATGGATGTGTACATAACTACTCAGGGTGAGGTGGAACTGTATAAATATTGCATGTATCCTACTCAGAGCCATGGAATCCTCAAATGCACGGTGAATTCAGGAAGCTACCTCATAACATCTAGAGTGGAACAGTAAATATCTTTGTTTAGTTCTGTAAACGGTAATGTTCCATTGTGTAAAAAAGTTGAAGTTACTAAAAGTAACTTCTCGAACATTGGTAGCACACACATAAAATTGATTGCATACTACTCTAAATCATATGGTAAGCAAAATAATAAGGTTTACATCAAGTTATCACATAGTAGTTTCCCGCAAAATTCATCTCTACACCCTATTGAGCTGAATGCATTACTTTCTATTCGATGCATTTTGAGTTATGCATGTGTACATAACTACTCAGGGTGAGGTGGAACCGTATAAATATTGCATGTATCCTACTCAGAGCCATGGAAGACACAAATGCAAGATGAATTCAGGAAGCTACCTCATAACATTTAGAGTGGAACAGTAAATATCTTTGTTTAGTTCTGTAAACGGTAATGTTCCATTGTGTAAAAAAGTTGAAGTTACTAAAAGTAACTTCAACATTGGTAGCACCCTCATAAAAGTGGTTGCATACTACTCTAAATCATATGTTAAGCAAAATAATAAGGTTTACATCAAGTTATCACATAGTAGTTTTCAGCAAAATTCATTTCTACACTCTATTGAGCTGAATGCATTACTTTCTATTCTATGCATTTTGGGTTATGGATGTGTACATAACTGCTCAGGGTGAGGTGGAACGGTATAAATATTGCATGTATCCTACTCAGAGCCATGGAATAGTCAAATGCAAGGTGAATTCAGGAAGCTACCTCATAACATTTAGAGTGGAACAGTAAATATCTTTGTTTAGTTCTGTAAACGGTAATATTCCATTGTGTAAAAAAGTTGAATTTACTAAAAGTAACTTCTCCAATATTGGTAGCACACTCGTAAAATTGGTTGCATACTACTCTGAATCATATGGTAAGCAAAATAATAAGGTTTACATCAAGTTATCACATAGTAGTTTTCAGCAAAATTCATTTCTACACTCTATTGAGCCGAATGCATTACTTTCTATTCTATGCATTTTGAGTTATGGCTGTGTACATAACTACTCAGGGTGAGGTGGAACGGTATAAATATTGCATGTATCATACTCAGAGCCATGGAATACTCAAATGCAAGATGAAATCAGGAAGCTACCTCATAACATTTAGAGTGGAACAGTAAATATCTTTGTTTACCTCTGTAAACGGTAATGTTCCATTGTGTAAAAAAGTTGAAGTTACTAAAAGTAACTTCTCCAACATTGGTAGCACCTTCATAAAATTGGTTGCATACTACTCTGAATCATATGGTAAGCAAAATAATAAGTTTTACATCAAGTTATCACATAGTATTTTCCCGCAAAATTCATCTCTACACCCTATTGAGCTGAATGCATTACTTTCTATTCGATGCATTTTGTGTTATGGATGTGTACATAACTACTCAGGGTGAGGTGGAACTGTATAAATATTGCATGTATCCTACTCAGAGCCATGGAATATTCAAATGCTAGGTGAATTCAGGAAGCTACCTCATAACATTTAGAGTGGAACAGTAAATATCTTTGTTTAGGACTGCAAACGGTAATGTTCCATTGTGTAAAAAAGTTGAAGTTACTAAAAGTAACTTCTCCAACATTGGTAGGACACACATAACATCGGTTGCATACTGCTCTAAGTGATGTGGTAAGTAAAATAATTAGGTTTACATCAAGTTATCACATCGTAGTTTTCAGCAAAATTCATTTCTACACTCTATTGAGCTGAATGCATTACTTTCTATTCTATGCATTTTGAGTTATGGATGTGTACATAACTACTCAGGGTGAGGTGGAACGGTATAAATATTGCATGTATCCTACTCAGAGCCATGGATTACTCAAATGCAAGGTGAATTCAGGAAGCTACCTCATAACATTTAGAGTGGAACAGTAAATATCTTTGTTTAGTTCTGTAAACGGTAATGTTCCATTGTGTAAAAAAGTTGAAGTTACTAAAAGTAACTTCTCCAACATTGGTAGCACACTCATAAAATTGGTTGCATACTACTCTAAATCATATGGTAAGCAAAATAATGAGGTTTACATCAAGTTATCACATAGTAGTTTCCCGGAAAATTCATCTCTACACTCTATTGAGCTGAATGCATTACTTTCTATTCTATGCATTTTGAGTTATGGATGTGTACATAACTACTCAGGGTGAGGTGGAACTGTATAAATATTGCATGTATCCTACTCAGAGCCATGGAATCCTCAAATGCACGGTGAATTCAGGAAGCTACCTCATAACATCTAGAGTGGAACAGTAAATATCTTTGTTTAGTTCTGTAAACGGTAATGTTCCATTGTGTAAAAAAGTTGAAGTTACTAAAAGTAACTTCTCGAACATTGGTAGCACACACATAAAATTGATTGCATACTACTCTAAATCATATGGTAAGCAAAATAATAAGGTTTACATCAAGTTATCACATAGTATTTTCCCGCAAAATTCATCTCTACACCCTATTGAGCTGAATGCATTACTTTCTATTCGATGCATTTTGAGTTATGCATGTGTACATAACTACTCAGGGTGAGTTGGAACTGTATAAATATTGCATGTATCCTACTCAGAGCCATGGAATATTCAAATGCTAGGTGAATTCAGGAAGCTACCTCATAACATTTAGAGTGGAACAGTAAATATCTTTGTTTAGTACTGCAAACGGTAATGTTCCATTGTGTAAAAACGTTGAAGTCACTAAAAGTAACTTCTCCAACATTGGTAGCACACTCATAAAATTGGTTGCATACTACTCTAAATCATATGGTAAGCAAAATAATGAGGTTTACATCAAGTTATCACATAGTAGTTTCCCGCAAAATTCATCTCTACACTCTATTGAGCTGAATGCATTACTTTCTATTCGATGCATTTTGAGTTATGCATGTGTACATAACTACTCAGGGTGAGTTGGAACTGTATAAATATTGCATGTATCCTACTCAGAGCCATGGAATACTCAAATGCAAGGTGAATTCAGGAAGCTACCTCCTAACATTTTGAGTGGAACAGTACATATCTTTGTTTAGTTCTGTAAACGGTAATGTTCCATTGTGTAAAAAAGTTGAAGTTACTAAAAGTAACTTCTCCAACATTGGTAGCACACACATAAAATCGGTTGCATACTGCTCTAAGTGATGTGGGAAGTAAAATAATTAGGTTGACATCAAGTTATCACATCGTAGTTTTCAGCAAAATTCATTTCTACACTCTATTGAGCTGAATGCATTACTTTCTATTCTATGCATTTGGAGTTATGGATGTGTACATAACTACTCAGGGTGAGGTGGAACGGTATAAATATTGCATGCATCCTCCTCAGAGCCATGGAATACTCAAATGGAAGGTGAATTCAGGAAGCTACCTCATAACATTTAAAGTGGAACAGTAAATATCTTTGTTTAGTTCTGTAAACGGTAATGTTCCATTGTGTATAAAAGTTGAAGTTACTAAAAGTAACTTCTCCAACATTGGTAGCACCCTCATAAAATTGGTTGCATACTACTCTAAATCATTTGCTAAGCAAAATAATAAGGTTTACATCAAGTTATCACATAGTAGTTTTCTGCAAAATTCATTTCTACACTCTGTTGAGCTGAATGCATTACTTTGTATTCTATGCATTTTGAGTTATGGCTGTGCACATAACTACTCAGGGTGAGGTGGAACTGTATAAATATTGCATGTATCCTACTCAGAGCCATGGAATACTCAAATGCAAGGTGAATTCAGGAAGCTACCTCATAACATTTAGAGTGGAACAGTAAATATCTTTGTTTAGTTCTGTAAACGGTATTGTTCCATTGTGTAAAAAAGTTGAAGTTACTAAAAGTAACTTCTCGAACATTGGTAGCACACACATAAAATTGATTGCATACTACTCTGAATCATATGGTAAGCAAAATAATAAGGTTTACATCAAGTTATCACATAGTATTTTCCCGCAAAATTCATCTCTACACCCTATTGAGCTGAATGCATTACTTTCTATTCGATGCATTTTGAGTTATGCATGTGTACATAACTACTCAGGGTGAGTTGGAACTGTATAAATATTGCATGTATCCTACTCAGAGCCATGGAATACTCAAATGCAAGGTGAATTCAGGAAGCTACCTCATAACATTTAGAGTGGAACAGTAAATATCTTTGTTTAGTTCTGTAAACGGTATTGTTCCATTGTGTAAAAAAGTTGAAGTTACTAAAAGTAACTTCTCCAATATTGGTAGCACACTCGTAAAATTGGTTGCATACTACTCTGAATCATATGGTATGCAAAATAATAAGGTTTACATCAAGTTATCACATAGTAGTTTTCAGCAAAATTCATTTCTACACTCTATTGAGCTGAATGCATTACTTTGTATTCGATGCATTTTGAGTTATGGATGTGTACATAACTACTCAGGGTGAGGTGGAACTGTATAAATATTGCATGTATCCTACTCAGAGCCATGGAATATTCAAATGCTAGGTGAATTCAGGAAGCTACCTCATAACATTTAGAGTGGAACAGTAAATATCTTTGTTTAGTACTGCAAACGGTAATGTTCCATTGTGTAAAAACGTTGAAGTCACTAAAAGTAACTTCTCCAACATTGGTAGCACACTCATAAAATTGGTTGCATACTACTCTAAATCATATGGTAAGCAAAATAATGAGGTTTACATCAAGTTATCACATAGTAGTTTCCCGCAAAATTCATCTCTACACTCTATTGAGCTGAATGCATTACTTTCTATTCGATGCATTTTGAGTTATGCATGTGTACATAACTACTCAGGGTGAGTTGGAACTGTATAAATATTGCATGTATCCTACTCAGAGCCATGGAATACTCAAATGCAAGGTGAATTCAGGAAGCTACCTCCTAACATTTAGAGTGGAACAGTACATATCTTTGTTTAGTTCTGTAAACGGTAATGTTCCATTGTGTAAAAAAGTTGAAGTTACTAAAAGTAACTTCTCCAACATTGGTAGCACACACATAAAATCGGTTGCATACTGCTCTAAGTGATGTGGGAAGTAAAATAATTAGGTTGACATCAAGTTATCACATCGTAGTTTTCAGCAAAATTCATTTCTACACTCTATTGAGCTGAATGCATTACTTTCTATTCTATGCATTTGGAGTTATGGATGTGTACATAACTACTCAGGGTGAGGTGGAACGGTATAAATATTGCATGCATCCTCCTCAGAGCCATGGAATACTCAAATGGAAGGTGAATTCAGGAAGCTACCTCATAACATTTAAAGTGGAACAGTAAATATCTTTGTTTAGTTCTGTAAACGGTAATGTTCCATTGTGTATAAAAGTTGAAGTTACTAAAAGTAACTTCTCCAACATTGGTAGCACCCTCATAAAATTGGTTGCATACTACTCTAAATCATTTGCTAAGCAAAATAATAAGGTTTACATCAAGTTATCACATAGTAGTTTTCTGCAAAATTCATTTCTACACTCTGTTGAGCTGAATGCATTACTTTGTATTCTATGCATTTTGAGTTATGGCTGTGCACATAACTACTCAGGGTGAGGTGGAACTGTATAAATATTGCATGTATCCTACTCAGAGCCATGGAATACTCAAATGCAAGGTGAATTCAGGAAGCTACCTCATAACATTTAGAGTGGAACAGTAAATATCTTTGTTTAGTTCTGTAAACGGTATTGTTCCATTGTGTAAAAAAGTTGAAGTTACTAAAAGTAACTTCTCCAATATTGGTAGCACACTCGTAAAATTGGTTGCATACTACTCTGAATCATATGGTAAGCAAAATAATAAGGTTTACATCAAGTTATCACATAGTAGTTTTCAGCAAAATTGATTTATACACTCTATTGAGCTGAATGCATTACTTTGTATTGTATGCATTTTGAGTTATGGATGTGTACATAACTACTCAGGGTGAGGTGGAACGGTATAAATATTGCATGTATCCTACTCAGAGCCATGGATTACTCAAATGCAAGGTGAATTCAGGAAGCTACCTCATAACATTTAGAGTGGAACAGTAAATATCTTTGTTTAGTTCTGTAAACGGTAATGTTCCATTGTGTAAAAAAGTTGAAGTTACTAAAAGTAACTTCTCGAACATTGGTAGCACACACATAAAATTGATTGCATACTACTGTAAATCATATGGTAAGCAAAATAATAAGGTTTACATCAAGTTATCACATAGTATTTTCCCGCAAAATTCATCTCTACACCCTATTGAGCTGAATGCATTACTTTCTATTCGATGCATTTTGAGTTATGCATGTGTACATAACTACACAGGGTGAGTTGGAACTGTATAAATATTGCATGTATCCTACTCAGAGCCATGGAATACTCAAAAGCAAGGTGAATTCAGGAAGCTACCTCATAACATTTAGAGTGGAACAGTAAATATCTTTGTTTAGTTCTGCAAACGGTAAAGTTCCATTGTGTAAAAAAGTTGAAGTTACTAAAAGTAACTTCTCCAACATTGGTAGCACACACATAAAATCGGTTGCATACTGCTCTAATTCATATGCTAAGCAAAATAATAAGGTCTACATCAAGTTATCACATAGTAGTTTTCAGCAAAATTCATTTCTACACTCTATTGAGCTGAATGCATTACTTTCTATTCTATGCATTTTGAGTTATGGATGTGTACATAACTACTCAGGGTGAGGTGGAACGGTATAAATATTGCATGTATCCTACTCAGAGCCATGGAATGCTCAAATGCAAGGTGAATTCAGGAAGCTACCTCATAACATTTAGTGTGGAACAGTAAATATCTTTGTTTTGTTCTGTAAACGGTAATGTTCCATTTTGTAAAAAAGATGAAGTTACTAAAAGTAGCTTCTCCAACATTGGTAGCACCCTGATAAAATTGGTTGCATACTACTCTAAATCATATGCTAAGCAAAATAATAAGGTCTACATCAAGTTATCACATAGTAGTTTTCAGCAAAATTCATTTCTACACTCTATTGAGCTGAATGCATTACTTTGTATTCTATGCATTTTGAGTTATGGCTGTGTACATAACTACTCAGGGTGAGGTGGAACTGTATAAATATTGCATGTATCCTACTCAGAGCCATGGAATACTCAAATGCAAAGTGAATTCAGGAACCTACCTCATAACATTTAGAGTGGAACAGTAAATATCTTTGTTTAGTTCTGTAAACGGTAATGTTCCATTGTGTAAAAAACTTGAAGTTACTAAAAGTAACTTCTCCAACATTGGTAGCACACACATAAAATCGGTTGCATACTGCTCTAAATCATATGCTAAGCAAAATAATAAGGTCTACATCAAGTTTTCACATAGTAGTTTTCAGCAAAATTCATTTCTACACTCTATTGAGCTGAATGCATTACTTTGTATTCTATGCATTTTGAGTTATGGCTGTGCTCATAACTACTCAGGGTGAGGTGGAACTGTATAAATATTGCATGTATCCTACTCAGAGCCATGGAATACTCAAATGCAAGGTGAATTCAGGAAGCTACCTCCTAACATTTAGAGTGGAACAGTAAATATATTTGTTTAGTTCTGTAAACGGTAATGTTCCATTGTGTAAAAAAGTTGAAGTTACTAAAAGTACCTTCTCCAACATTGGTAGCACACTCGTAAAATTGGTTGCATACTACTCTGAATCATATGGTAGGCAAAATTATAAGGTTTACATCAAGTTATCACATAGTAGTTTTCAGCAAAATTCATTTCTACACTCTATTGAGCTGAAAGCATTACTTTGTATTCTATGCATTTTGAGTTATGGATGTGTACATAACTACTCAGGGTGAGGTGGAACTGTTTTAATATTGCATGTATCTTACTCAGAGCCATGGAATACTCAAATGCAAGGTGAATTCAGGAAGCTACCTCATAACATTTAGAGTGGAACAGTAAATATCTTTGTTTAGTTCTGTAAACGGTATTGTTCCATTGTGTAAAAAAGTTGAAGTTACTAAAAGTAACTTCTCCAATATTGGTAGCACACTCGTAAAATTGGTTGCATACTACTCTGAATCATATGGTAAGCAAAATAATAAGGTTTACATCAAGTTATCACATAGTAGTTTTCAGCAAAATTGATTTATACACTCTATTGAGCTGAATGCATTACTTTGTATTGTATGCATTTTGAGTTATGGATGTGTACATAACTACTCAGGGTGAGGTGGAACGGTATAAATATTGCATGTATCCTACTCAGAGCCATGGATTACTCAAATGCAAGGTGAATTCAGGAAGCTACCTCATAACATTTAGAGTGGAACAGTAAATATCTTTGTTTAGTTCTGTAAACGGTAATGTTCCATTGTGTAAAAAAGTTGAAGTTACTAAAAGTAACTTCTCGAACATTGGTAGCACACACATAAAATTGATTGCATACTACTGTAAATCATATGGTAAGCAAAATAATAAGGTTTACATCAAGTTATCACATAGTATTTTCCCGCAAAATTCATCTCTACACCCTATTGAGCTGAATGCATTACTTTCTATTCGATGCATTTTGAGTTATGCATGTGTACATAACTACACAGGGTGAGTTGGAACTGTATAAATATTGCATGTATCCTACTCAGAGCCATGGAATACTCAAAAGCAAGGTGAATTCAGGAAGCTACCTCATAACATTTAGAGTGGAACAGTAAATATCTTTGTTTAGTTCTGCAAACGGTAAAGTTCCATTGTGTAAAAAAGTTGAAGTTACTAAAAGTAACTTCTCCAACATTGGTAGCACACACATAAAATCGGTTGCATACTGCTCTAATTCATATGCTAAGCAAAATAATAAGGTCTACATCAAGTTATCACATAGTAGTTTTCAGCAAAATTCATTTCTACACTCTATTGAGCTGAATGCATTACTTTCTATTCTATGCATTTTGAGTTATGGATGTGTACATAACTACTCAGGGTGAGGTGGAACGGTATAAATATTGCATGTATCCTACTCAGAGCCATGGAATGCTCAAATGCAAGGTGAATTCAGGAAGCTACCTCATAACATTTAGTGTGGAACAGTAAATATCTTTGTTTTGTTCTGTAAACGGTAATGTTCCATTTTGTAAAAAAGATGAAGTTACTAAAAGTAGCTTCTCCAACATTGGTAGCACCCTGATAAAATTGGTTGCATACTACTCTAAATCATATGCTAAGCAAAATAATAAGGTCTACATCAAGTTATCACATAGTAGTTTTCAGCAAAATTCATTTCTACACTCTATTGAGCTGAATGCATTACTTTGTATTCTATGCATTTTGAGTTATGGCTGTGTACATAACTACTCAGGGTGAGGTGGAACTGTATAAATATTGCATGTATCCTACTCAGAGCCATGGAATACTCAAATGCAAAGTGAATTCAGGAACCTACCTCATAACATTTAGAGTGGAACAGTAAATATCTTTGTTTAGTTCTGTAAACGGTAATGTTCCATTGTGTAAAAAACTTGAAGTTACTAAAAGTAACTTCTCCAACATTGGTAGCACACACATAAAATCGGTTGCATACTGCTCTAAATCATATGCTAAGCAAAATAATAAGGTCTACATCAAGTTTTCACATAGTAGTTTTCAGCAAAATTCATTTCTACACTCTATTGAGCTGAATGCATTACTTTGTATTCTATGCATTTTGAGTTATGGCTGTGCTCATAACTACTCAGGGTGAGGTGGAACTGTATAAATATTGCATGTATCCTACTCAGAGCCATGGAATACTCAAATGCAAGGTGAATTCAGGAAGCTACCTCCTAACATTTAGAGTGGAACAGTAAATATATTTGTTTAGTTCTGTAAACGGTAATGTTCCATTGTGTAAAAAAGTTGAAGTTACTAAAAGTACCTTCTCCAACATTGGTAGCACACTCGTAAAATTGGTTGCATACTACTCTGAATCATATGGTAGGCAAAATTATAAGGTTTACATCAAGTTATCACATAGTAGTTTTCAGCAAAATTCATTTCTACACTCTATTGAGCTGAAAGCATTACTTTGTATTCTATGCATTTTGAGTTATGGATGTGTACATAACTACTCAGGGTGAGGTGGAACTGTTTTAATATTGCATGTATCTTACTCAGAGCCATGGAATACTCAAATGCAAGGTGAATTCAGGAAGCTACCTCATAACATTTAGAGTGGAACAGTAAATATCTTTGTTTAGTTCTGTAAACGGTATTGTTCCATTGTGTAAAAAAGTTGAAGTTACTAAAAGTAACTTCTCGAACATTGGTAGCACACACATAAAATTGATTGCATACTACTCTAAATCATATGGTAAGCAAAATAATAAGGTTTACATCAAGTTATCACATAGTAGTTTCCCGCAGAATTCATCTCTACATGGTATACATGCAATATCTATACAGTTAAATCTCAGCCTGAGTAGTTACGTACACATCTTTAACTCAAAATGCATTGATTAGAAAGTAAAGCATTCAGCTCCATAGAGTGTAGAGTTGAATTTTGCTGAAAAGTACCATGTGTTAATTTGATTTAAAGCTTAGTATTTTAATTACCATTTGATTTGGCGTAGTATGCAAACAATTTTATGAGTGTGCTACCAATGTTCGAGAAGTTACTTTCAGTACATCTCCTTTTGTACACAATGGAACATTAGCGTTTACAGAACTAAGCAAAGATACTGGCTGTGCCTCACTTAATGTTATGAAGTAGGTTCCTGAACGCAGCTTGTATATGAGTATTCCATGGCACTGAGTGGTATACATGCAATATCTATACAGTTCCATCTCAGCCTGAGTAGTTACGTACACATCTTTAACTCAAAATGCATTGATTAGAAAGTAAAGCATTCAGCTCCATAGAGTGTAGAGTTGAATTTTGCTGAAAAGTACCATGTGTTAATTTGATTTAAAGCTTAGTATTTTAATTACCATTTGATTTGGCGTAGTATGCAAACAATTTTATGAGTGTGCTACCAATGTTCGAGAAGTTACTTTCAGTACATCTCCTTTTGTACACAATGGAACATTAGCGTTTACAGAACTAAGCAAAGATACTGGCTGTGCCTCACTTAATGTTATGAAGTAGGTTCCTGAACGCAGCTTGTATATGAGTATTCCATGGCACTGAGTGGTATACATGCAATATCTATACAGTTCCATCTCACCCTGAGTAGTTACGTACACATTTTTAACTCAAAATGCATTGTACAGAAAGTAAAGCATTCAGCTCCATAGAGTGTAGAGTTGAATTTTGCGGAATACTACCATGTGATAATTTGATTTAAAGCTTATTATTTTAATTACCATATGATTTGGAGTAGTAGGCAAACAATTTTATGAGTGTGCTACCAATGTTCGAGAAGTTACTTTCAGTAAATCTCCTTTTGAACACAGTGGAACATTAGCGTTTACAGAACTAAGCAAAGTTACTGGCTGTTCCTCTCTGAATGTTGAGATGTAGGTTCCTGAACTCGGCTTGCATTTGAGTATTCCATAGCCCTGAGAAATATACATTCAATATCTATACAGTTCCAGCTCACCCTGAGTAGTTATGTTCACATCCTTAACTCAAAATGAATAGAATTGAAAGTAAAGCATTCAGCTGAATAGAGAGTAGAGTTGAATTTTGCTGAAATCTATCATGTGTTAAATTGATGTAAAGCTTATTATTTTAATTACCATATGATTTAGAGCAGTATGCAACCAATTTTATGAGTGTGCTACCAATGTTCGAGAAGTTAGTTTCAGTAACAACACCTTTTGTAGACAATGGAACATTAGCGTTTACAGAACTAAGCAAAGTTACTGGCTGTTTCTCTCTGAATGTTATGATGTAGGCTCCTGAACTCGGCTTGCATTTCAGTATTCCATAGCCCTGAGAAGTATACATCCAATATCTATACAGTTCCAGCTCACTCTGAGTAGTTATATACACATCCTTAACTCTAAAATCATAGAATAGAAAGTAATGCATTCATCTATATATAGAGTGCCGTTGTATTTAGCTGAAAACTACTATGTGCTAACTTCATGTAAACATTATTATTTTACATAGTATATGATTTAGAGTCGTATGCAAACAATTTTATGAGTGTGCTACCAATGTTCGAGATGTTACTTTCAGTACATCATCTTTTGTAACAATGGAACTTTAGCATTTACAGAACAAAGCCAAGATAGTGGCAGTTCCTCTCTGAAAGATATGAAGTAGGTTCCTGAACTCGGCTTGCATTTGAGTATTAAATAGCACTGAGTGGTATACATGCAATATCTATACAGTTCCATCTCACCCTGAGTAGTTACGTACACATCTTTAACTCAAAATGCATTGTATAGGAAGTAAAGCATTCAGCTCCATAGAGAGTAGAGTTGAATTTTGCTGAAAAGTACCATGTGCTAATTTGATTTAAAGCTTATTATTTTAATTACCATATGATTTAGAGTAGTATGCAAACAATTTTATGAGTGTGCTATCAATGTTCGAGATGTTACTTTCAGTACATCATCTTTTGTAACAATGGAACTTTAGCGTTTACAGAACAAAGCCTAGATAGTGGCAGTTCCTCTCTGAATGATATGAAGTAGGTTCCTGTACTCGGCTTGCATTTGAGTATTCCATAGCACTGAGTGGTATACATGCAATATCTATACAGTTAAATCTCACGCTGAGTAGTTCCGTACACATCTTTAACTCAAAATGCATTGATTAGAAAGTAAAGCATTCAGTTCCATAGAGTGCAGAGTAGTTTTATTCTGAAAACTACCGTGTTATGTTGATGTAAAGCTTATTATTTTAATTACCATATGATTTAGAGTAGTATGCAACCAATTTTATGAGTGTGCTACCAATGTTCGAGAAGTTAGTTTCAGTAACATCACCTTTTTTAGACAATAGAACATTTACGTTTACAGAACTAAACAAAGATATTGGCTGTTCCTCTCCGAATGTTATGTTGTAGTTTCCTGAATTCAGCTTGCATTTGAGTATTCCATAGCTCTCAGTGGTATACATGCAATATCTATACAGTTCCAGCTCACCCTGAGTAGTTATGTTCACATTCCTAACTCAAAATGAATAGAATTGAAAGTAATGCATTCAGCTGAATAGAGAGTAGAGTTGAATTTTGCTGAAAACTACCATGTGTTAAATTGATGTCAAGCTTATTATTTTAATTACCATATGATTTAGAGTAGTGTGCAACCGACTTTATGAGTGTGCTACCAATGTTCAAGAAGTTAGTTTCAGTAACATCACCTTTCGTATACAATGGAACATTAGCTTTTAGAGAACTGAACAAAGCTTCTGGCTGTTCCTCTCTGAAAGTTATGACGTAGGTTCCGGAACTCGGCTTGTATTTCAGAGTATTCCACAGCCCTGAGAAGCTTACATGCAATATGTGTACAGTTCCAGCTCACCTTGAGTAGTTATGTACACATCCTTAACTCAAAAATCATAGAATAGAAAGTAATGCTTTCATCTCAATAGAGAGTGCAGTTGAATTTTGCTGAAAAATACTATGTGCTGACTTCATGTATACATTATTATTTTACACAGTATATGATTTAGAGTCGTATGCAACCAATTTTATGAGTGTGCTACCAATGTTCGTGAAGTTACTTTCAGTACATCACCTTTTGTACACAACGGAACATTAGCGTCTACAGAACTAGGCAAAGATACTGGTTGTTCCTCACTGAAAGTTATGATGTAGGTTCCTGAACTCGGCTTGAATTTCAGTATTCCATAGCACTGAGAAGTATATATGCAATATCTAAACAGTTCCATCTCACCCTGAGTAGTTACGTACACATCTTTAACTCAAAATGGATTGTATAGAAAGTAAAGCATTCAGCTCCGTAGAGTGTAGAGTTGAATTTTGCTGAAAACTACCATGTGATAATTTGATTTAAAGCTTATTATTTTAATTACCATATGATTTAGAGTAGTATGCAAACAATTTTATGAGTGTGCTACCAATGTTCGAGATGTTACTTTCAGTACATCATCTTTTGTAACAATGGAACCTTAGCGTTTACAGAACTAAGCAAAGTTACTGGCTGTTCCTCTCTGAATGTTGTGATGAAGGTTCCTGAACTCGGCTTGCATTTGAGTATTCCATAGCCCTGAGAAATATACATTCAATATCTATACAGTTCCAGCTCACAATGAGTAGTTATGTTCACATCCTTAACTCAAAATGAATAGAATTGAAAGTAATGCATTCAGCTGAATAGAGAGTAGAGTTGAATTTTGCTGAAATCTATCATGTGTTAAATTGATGTAAAGCTTATTATTTTAATTACCATATGATTTAGAGCAGTATGCAACCAATGTTATGAGTGTGCTACCAATGTTCGAGAAGTTAGTTTCAGTAACAACACCTTTTGTAGACAATGGTACATTAGCGTTTACAGAACGAAGCAAAGTTACTGGCTGTTTGTCTCTGAATGTTATGATGTAGGTTCCTGAACTCGGCTTGCATTTCAGTATTCCGTAGCCCTGAGAAGTATACATCCAATATCTATACAGTTCCAGCTCACCCTGAGTAGCTATGTACACATCCTTAACTCTAAAATCATAGAATAGAAAGTAATGCATTCATCTATATACAGAGTGCAGTTGTATTTAGCTGAAAACTACTATGTGCTAACTTCATGTAAACATTATTATTTTACATGGTCTATGATTTAGAGTCGTATGCAAACAATTTTATGAGTGTGCTACCAATGTTCGAGAAGTTACTTTCAGTACATCATCTTTTGTAACAATGGAACTTTAGCGTTTACAGAACAAAGCAAAGATAGTGGCAGTTCCTCTCTGAATGATATGAAGTAGGTTCCTGTACTCGGCTTGCATTTGAGTATTCCATAGCACTGATTGGTATACTTGCAATATCTATACATTTAAATCTCATCCTGAGTAGTTACGTACACATCTTTAACTCAAAATGCATTTATTAGAAAGTAAAATTACCATACGATTTAGAGTAGTATGCAACCAATTTTATGAGTGTGCTACCAATGTTCGTGAAGTTACTTTCAGTACATCACCTTTTGTACACAACGGAACATTAGCGTCTAAAGAACTAGGCAATGATACTGGCTGTTCCTCAATGAATGTTATGATGTAGGTTCCTGAACTCGGCTTGTATTTCAGTATTCCATAGCACTGAGAAGTATATATGCAACATCTATACAGTTCCATCTCACCATGAGTAGTTACGTACACATTTTTAACACAAAATGCATTGTAAAGAAATTAAAGCATTCAGCTACATAGAGTGTAGAGTTGAATTTTGCTGAAAACTACCATGTGTTAATTTGATTTAAAGCTTATTATTTTAATTACCATATGATTTAGAGTAGTATGCAAACAATTTTATGAGTGAGCTACCAATGTTCGAGATGTTACTTTCAGTACATCATCTTTTGTAACAATGGAACTTTAGCGTTTACAGAACAAAGCAAAGATAGTGGCAGTTCCTCTCTGAATGATATGAAGTAGGTTCCTGAACTCGGCTTGCATTTGAGTATTCCATAGCACTGAGTGGTATACATGCAATATCTATACAGTTAAATCTCACCCTGAGTAGTTACGTACACATCTTTAACTCAAAATGCATTTATTAGAAAGTAAAGCATTCAGTTCCATAGAGTGCAGAGTAGTTTTATTCTGAAAACTACCGTGTTATGTTGATGTAAAGCTTATTATTTTAATTACCATATGATTTAGAGTAGTATGCAATCAATTTTATGAGTGTGCTACCAATGTTCGAGAAGTTTGTTTCAGTAACATCACCTTTTTTAGACAATGGAACATTAGCGTTTACAGAACTAAACAAAGATATTGGCTGTTCCTCTCTGAATGTTATGTTGTAGATTCCTGAATTCAGGTTGCATTTGAGTATTCCATAGCTCTCAGTGGTATGCATGCAATATCTATACAGTTCCATCTGTCCCTGAGTAGTTACGTACACATCTTTAACTCAAAATGCATTGTATAGAAAGTAAAGCATTCAGCTTCAGAGAGAATTGAGTTGAATTTTGCTGAAAACTACCATGTGTTAATTTGATGTCAAGCTTATTATTTTAATTACCATATGATTTAGAGTAGTGTGCAACCGACTTTATGAGTGTGCTACCAATGTTCAAGAAGTTAGTTTCAGTAACATCACCTTTCGTATACAATGGAACATTAGCTTTTAGAGAACTGAACAAAGCTTCTGGCTGTTCCTCTCTGAAAGTTATGACGTAGGTTCCGGAACTCGGCTTGTATTTCAGAGTATTCCACAGCCCTGAGAAGCTTACATGCAATATGTGTACAGTTCCAGCTCACCTTGAGTAGTTATGTACACATCCTTAACTCAAAAATCATAGAATAGAAAGTAATGCTTTCATCTCAATAGAGAGTGCAGTTGAATTTTGCTGAAAAATACTATGTGCTGACTTCATGTTGTTACGAAAACCCCGTAACCAGGTAACTTACCAGCAAAGATAGATGGATCAGCTGAGTCGGATGCTACTATTTTCAAACGTTTTATTCAATAAGGGCACAAACGTATGGTTAATACAAAACATTCAAATCGTCAAAACTCAATCTAAAACACCGGTGTAACCATAATCAATCAGAAATAGGCTCTTTCGTTGTCTAGGGTATATAATACTGAGTCCAATTGGAAATATAAAGAGTCACTCTGAAGTCTGCAGGCTTTCGGTTTCACGTGTTGGAGAGAGAGAGAGATAAAACGGAAAAACTTGCCGTTTACATCCGTGGAATCAGGGGAGCGATCTTCCCCGTTGTTAGTTAAAAGCGATCTTCCGTTGGTTCCAGCCACAAACCCCGCATTCGGAATTTAACGCACGTGGCTTATTTCAAAATGGCTTCCCGTTCCCACGGGAAGCGTTATCGTGCTTCTTGGTGTCTCCTTGGTGCGTCTGAGGGTCGTCCTCTTTCAGACCCTTCTTTATACTGCCTCACGGGATCTCAGGTGTCAATCAGGTTGCAGGTGGTGCAATCTCTCTCTCAACCAGCCCACTTTGCCCGAGGGCTTTACAATGTCCCTGCGAGTTGGCACGTCTGCAGTTCCCAGGTGTCTCCTGAGAACAATGCCACAGTCACCAGCTTTTGTCCCAGTGGAATGTCTTTCCATTTCCTGTGTCCATTCAGCCTGTCTCTCTCTCTCTCTTTTGGGTCATTGACCCCCCCTTTTCTAGGGCTCTTGCAATTCTCACAAAGGAGGGGGCTGGTATCATAACACCTCCCCTCTTAAAAAGGTTTTTACCAGCGGTTAAAACCCAGAGTGGTACAGTCTTACAGAAATTTTGAATCTAATACAGAGTAATACAGTTATACATTCAAGTCAGCATCTAAACAGTTAACAAGTACAGTGCCCCTTTCCTTTAATACCTTAACCTCGTGTGCCCTACTAACGCCTGGTAGCATCAAACTTCAGCTCAATAACCACCTTATTTATTTGCTTTCTTCGGCAACATAACTAAGGAGGTGTGATCTTAGCTTACATACATCTACAAAGGTTCATGCAAAAGACAAATTTTTATGCTACTTTCAAACTTAACAGTCAAGCTTCCATGGGTGTTGTCTTTATTATTCACATACTTTGTCAAAATCCCTTAAAACCGGCTTCTGCTATTTTAAAAATCGCGCCCCCATTAACCCTCGCCTTTTTTCCGGTTAATTCCCTCGTGGCGATCTTGGGCACCCTGGCGAAATAAGCTTTCGCCCGCTCCTTTCATAGGAGTTATTTTGTCAGCGTGTTCCAAACTTAGACCACCCAATTCCTTAATTTTAGGCCATTTGTCGTTTTCCTCTTCAGGACCCGTCATGCTATTAGTTTCCAATTTAAGATCCGCAAGCGATCTCGCTTTGTTCAGACAGCATTTCAAATTCTGCCTTTTCACAGCACCCTCTTGAATAACAATAGCGTGTGGGGCACCTTTACATTCCAAATCAACCTGTAATTGATTCGCAGGCACCGTGTTACCAAGCCATTGTCTCTGCAGCCTGGTTGCTGCTTCTGACATCAATCCAGACCTTAAATTTTCTTCCTTTGATTTGGGAATTACAGATTTCCCGTCTCCCTCCACAACAACAGTTATCTCCCCATTCGTAAACTCCACATTAACTCTGAAGACCCCTTTCTGTACAACCCTCTGGGAACTCACACTTCCCAAGGTTAACCCCTTTTTCCCCGAACCAGGCCTATCTGACTCACGAGGACGGCCGCCCCGTCCCCCTGAATCAAACACCTCAGACTTCCCCTGAGCTCTGTTACCAGGTTCAGCACCACGTGCGCCCCCATCTTGGACACACTCAAACGGGACATTGGCCCCTTCCAGGCTTTCAATACCCGTACCTTTTTCAAATTCTAACGTCCCCCGATCCTTCCAGTTACTCTCTAGGCAGCCCCCCGTTGGGGAAGGCGCAACCCTGCGAGCTGAAACAACCTCCTCGGCCATTTCAGCTGACTTCTCCACGGCAAGGGTACCCTTCTCCTCTAAGACTGCCCTCATTTCACTCTCGGGACCATCGAGAACATCTTTAGGACTCTCAACTTCTCCAAACAATTCTGCCAAACCAGACAGATCAACCACGTCCAACTCTGGACGTTTTAACAGCTTTATCCGTTTCTCATCTTTATTTCCTACCTCTAGGACCTTTCTCTTCACTAAGGGGAGGGCTATCTCCTTACCCTTACCCCATTTTACTTTACTACCTTCCGTTTTACCACCCTCTGAACCCTCGTGGTGTAGGGTCGGTAAAAACGTCTGGGCCAATTTCAAACTGCGCGCGGTCCCAGTCGCCGCTCTCGACAGGCTGCGAGTGACCGCGCATGCGCGATAGCTCGGGGACTCCATGGGCGGGGCCTCAACTATCAGGGCGGTTCCCATCTTCCCACCCGCGAGGTCATTACCCAACAGGAGGTCCACGCCCTCCCCCGGTAACTCCGGCAGGACTCCTAGCTCCACAGGTCCCGACACCAACTCGCAATCGAGAAAGACCCTATGCAAAGGCACGACCGTGATCTGGTTCCCGATTCCTCTCAGGGCAACCTCCCCCGTCCGAGGGCCGAAATTTAACACATTACGGCTAATTAACGATAGTTCCGCCCCCGTGTCTCTCCAAATTCGTACAGGGATGGGGGGGTCCCCTTCCCTCAAAGACACGGTTCCTTCGGAACTAAATGTCTCCCGCCCCTCCGGTACTCCATCTACCTGGGGCCCTCTTGTCAACGTCCTGATTACCACTGAACGCCCGATAGGGATCGCTGCTCTCTCCCTCTCTGGCTCCTTTCTCAGAGCAAAGCACATTGATGCAATATGTCCCACCTTTCCACAATTAAAACAGTTTAAACCAGGAGATCTCCAGGTTTCCTGTCTGTTATCCTCACTTTTTGTGCTAGCTCCCGGTGGAGTCTCTCCCTTAGCCGGCGGACTGTCCCTACCATTCCGACGGTCTCTCGGGTAACTTTTTGGCGAGGAAAACTTTGTCTTGTGGGTTAGGGCATATTCATCTGCGAGCCTAGCCATCTCTGAGATGGACTGATTCGTCCTCTCATTTAAATACATTCGGATCTCTTCCGGAACGCAACTTTTAAATTCCTCAATCAAAACTAGCTCCCTGAGACGCCCATAGTCCTCGGCCACCTTTTCAGCTGTGCACCAACGATTCAAGAGCACACCCTTCTCATGGGCTAGCTCGGTATACGTTTGATTCCACCCTCTTTTTAAATTTCGGAACCTTTGTCTATACGCCTCAGGTACTAACTCGTAACCTCGGAGAATGGCCTCCTTTACTTGATCATAATTCCCGTCCCTTTCTGTGGGCAGCGCGGCATATACCCGCTGTGCTTTTCCCCGTAACACACTTTGTAACAACGCCACCCATTGCTCTCTGGGCCACTGCTGATTCTCTGCCACCTTTTCAAAGAGCAAGAAATAACTATCAACATCCGTCTCCTCGAACGGGGGGACCAACCTCAACGCCCGACTAATATCAAACCCCTCTTTCTCTCCCCCTTGAGTTCTTCGCTCTTGTTTTCGCCTGTCCAGCTCCAATTCATAGTTCCTCTGTTTCTCTCTCTCTTCTGCTTCTAGCTGCTTTAGTTTGAACACCTGCTCTCTTTCCCTCTCGGCTTCTCTTGCCCTCTCGGCTTCTCTTGCCCTCTCGGCTTCTCTTGCCCTCTCGGCTTCTCTTGCCCTCTCGGCTCTCTCGGCTTCTCTCTCTGCAGCCTTCTGAGCTGCGTCTATTTCTAGCTGCTTTATTTTAAACTCATGTTCCAGCCTTGCTTTCTCCAACTCTGCCTGATTTGTCCCACTCACTAATCTCCTTTCGGGAATATTTTCCAAATCCTCAGCTGTAAACACCTTCTTCCCAACGTAGTGCTGTTGTATGACCCTTAGCACTTCCTGCTTTTTCATTGCTGGCTTCACCGCTGTGAGGTCTAAGGCCTGCGCCAAACTTACTAAGTCTGATTTTGTAGCCTTCCCTAGCGCCTCTACCGTCGGGTTTCTCATGAATTCACCCACATCCATCTTTGCTGGTTTCCCGTCTGACTACCTGCGTAACCAGATTTAAGTTTGGACTTACAGCCCGATTCACTGACCTCCCCCCTTTTTGGTGTCAAATCCCGAGACGAGAACCCCACTTGTTACGAAAACCCCGTAACCAGGTAACTTACCATCAAAGATAGATGGATCAGCTGAGTCGGATGCTACTATTTTCAAACGTTTTATTCAATAAGGGCACAAACGTATGGTTAATACAAAACATTCAAATCGTCAAAACTCAATCTAAAACACCGGTGTAACCATAATCAATCAGAAATAGGCTCTTTCGTTGTCTAGGGTATATAATACTGAGTCCAATTGGAAATATAAAGAGTCACTCTGAAGTCTGCAGGCTTTCGGTTTCACGTGTTGGAGAGAGAGAGAGATAAAACGGAAAAACTTGCCGTTTACATCCGTGGAATCAGGGGAGCGATCTTCCCCGTTGTTAGTTAAAAGCGATCTTCCGTTGGTTCCAGCCACAAACCCCGCATTCGGAATTTAACGCACGTGGCTTATTTCAAAATGGCTTCCCGTTCCCACGGGAAGCGTTATCGTGCTTCTTGGTGTCTCCTTGGTGCGTCTGAGGGTCGTCCTCTTTCAGACCCTTCTTTATACTGCCTCACGGGATCTCAGGTGTCAATCAGGTTGCAGGTGGTGCAATCTCTCTCTCAACCAGCCCACTTTGCCCGAGGGCTTTACAATGTCCCTGCGAGTTGGCACGTCTGCAGTTCCCAGGTGTCTCCTGAGAACAATGCCACAGTCACCAGCTTTTGTCCCAGTGGAATGTCTTTCCATTTCCTGTGTCCATTCAGCCTGTCTCTCTCTCTCTCTTTTGGGTCATTGACCCCCCCTTTTCTAGGGCTCTTGCAATTCTCACAAAGGAGGGGGCTGGTATCATAACAATGTATACATTATTATTTTACACAGTATATGATTTAGAGTCGTATGCAACCAATTTTATGAGTGTGCTACCAATGTTCGTGAAGTTACTTTCAGTACATCACCTTTTGTACACAACGGAACATTAACGTCTACAGAACTAGGCAAAGATACTGGTTGTTCCTCACTGAAAGTTATGATGTAGGTTCCTGAACTCGGCTTCTATTTCAGTATTCCATAGCACTGAGAAGTATATATGCAATATCTAAACAGTTCCATCTCACCCTGAGTAGTTACGTACACATCTTTAACTCAAAATGGATTGTATAGAAAGTAAAGCATTCAGCTCCGTAGAGTGTAGAGTTGAATTTTGCTGAAAACTACCATGTGATAATTTGATTTAAAGCTTATTATTTTAATTACCATATGATTTAGAGTAGTATGCAAACAATTTTATGAGTGTGCTACCAATGTTCGAGATGTTACTTTCAGTACATCATCTTTTGTAACAATGGAACCTTAGCGTTTACAGAACTAAGCAAAGTTACTGGCTGTTCCTCTCTGAATGTTGTGATGAAGGTTCCTGAACTCGGCTTGCATTTGAGTATTCCATAGCCCTGAGAAATATACATTCAATATCTATACAGTTCCAGCTCACAATGAGTAGTTATGTTCACATCCTTAACTCAAAATGAATAGAATTGAAAGTAATGCATTCAGCTGAATAGAGAGTAGAGTTGAATTTTGCTGAAATCTATCATGTGTTAAATTGATGTAAAGCTTATTATTTTAATTACCATATGATTTAGAGCAGTATGCAACCAATGTTATGAGTGTGCTACCAATGTTCGAGAAGTTAGTTTCAGTAACAACACCTTTTGTAGACAATGGTACATTAGCGTTTACAGAACGAAGCAAAGTTACTGGCTGTTTGTCTCTGAATGTTATGATGTAGGTTCCTGAACTCGGCTTGCATTTCAGTATTCCGTAGCGCTGAGAAGTATACATCCAATATCTATACAGTTCCAGCTCACCCTGAGTAGCTATGTACACATCCTTAACTCTAAAATCATAGAATAGAAAGTAATGCATTCATCTATATACAGAGTGCAGTTGTATTTAGCTGAAAACTACTATGTGCTAACTTCATGTAAACATTATTATTTTACATGGTCTATGATTTAGAGTCGTATGCAAACAATTTTATGAGTGTGCTACCAATGTTCGAGAAGTTACTTTCAGTACATCATCTTTTGTAACAATGGAACTTTAGCGTTTACAGAACAAAGCAAAGATAGTGGCAGTTCCTCTCTGAATGATATGAAGTAGGTTCCTGTACTCGGCTTGCATTTGAGTATTCCATAGCACTGATTGGTATACTTGCAATATCTATACATTTAAATCTCATCCTGAGTAGTTACGTACACATCTTTAACTCAAAATGCATGTATTAGAAAGTAAAATTACCATACGATTTAGAGTAGTATGCAACCAATTTTATGAGTGTGCTACCAATGTTCGTGAAGTTACTTTCAGTACATCACCTTTTGTACACAACGGAACATTAGCGTCTAAAGAACTAGGCAATGATACTGGCTGTTCCTCAATGAATGTTATGATGTAGGTTCCTGAACTCGGCTTGTATTTCAGTATTCCATAGCACTGAGAAGTATATATGCAACATCTATACAGTTCCATCTCACCATGAGTAGTTACGTACACATTTTTAACACAAAATGCATTGTAAAGAAATTAAAGCATTCAGCTACATAGAGTGTAGAGTTGAATTTTGCTGAAAACTACCATGTGTTAATTTGATTTAAAGCTTATTATTTTAATTACCATATGATTTAGAGTAGTATGCAAACAATTTTATGAGTGAGCTACCAATGTTCGAGATGTTACTTTCAGTACATCATCTTTTGTAACAATGGAACTTTAGCGTTTACAGAACAAAGCAAAGATAGTGGCAGTTCCTCTCTGAATGATATGAAGTAGGTTCCTGAACTCGGCTTGCATTTGAGTATTCCATAGCACTGAGTGGTATACATGCAATATCTATACAGTTAAATCTCACCCTGAGTAGTTACGTACACATCTTTAACTCAAAATGCATTTATTAGAAAGTAAAGCATTCAGTTCCATAGAGTGCAGAGTAGTTTTATTCTGAAAACTACCGTGTTATGTTGATGTAAAGCTTATTATTTTAATTACCATATGATTTAGAGTAGTATGCAATCAATTTTATGAGTGTGCTACCAATGTTCGAGAAGTTTGTTTCAGTAACATCACCTTTTTTAGACAATGGAACATTAGCGTTTACAGAACTAAACAAAGATATTGGCTGTTCCTCTCTGAATGTTATGTTGTAGATTCCTGAATTCAGGTTGCATTTGAGTATTCCATAGCTCTCAGTGGTATGCATGCAATATCTATACAGTTCCATCTGTCCCTGAGTAGTTACGTACACATCTTTAACTCAAAATGCATTGTATAGAAAGTAAAGCATTCAGCTTCAGAGAGAATTGAGTTGAATTTTGCTGAAAACTACCATGTGTTAATTTGATGTCAAGCTTATTATTTTAATTACCATATGATTTAGAGTAGTGTGCAACCGACTTTATGAGTGTGCTACCAATGTTCAAGAAGTTAGTTTCAGTAACATCACCTTTCGTATACAATGGAACATTAGCTTTTAGAGAACTGAACAAAGCTTCTGGCTGTTCCTCTCTGAAAGTTATGACGTAGGTTCCGGAACTCGGCTTGTATTTCAGAGTATTCCACAGCCCTGAGAAGCTTACATGCAATATGTGTACAGTTCCAGCTCACCTTGAGTAGTTATGTACACATCCTTAACTCAAAAATCATAGAATAGAAAGTAATGCTTTCATCTCAATAGAGAGTGCAGTTGAATTTTGCTGAAAAATACTATGTGCTGACTTCATGTATACATTATTATTTTACACAGTATATGATTTAGAGTCGTATGCAACCAATTTTATGAGTGTGCTACCAATGTTCGTGAAGTTACTTTCAGTACATCACCTTTTGTACACAACGGAACATTAGCGTCTACAGAACTAGGCAAAGATACTGGTTGTTCCTCACTGAAAGTTATGATGTAGGTTCCTGAACTCGGCTTGTATTTCAGTATTCCATAGCACTGAGAAGTATATATGCAATATCTAAACAATTCCATCTCACCCTGAGTAGTTACGTACACATCTTTAACTCAAAATGGATTGTATAGAAAGTAAAGCATTCAGCTCCGTAGAGTGTAGAGTTGAATTTTGCTGAAAACTACCATGTGATAATTTGATTTAAAGCTTATTATTTTAATTACCATATGAATTAGAGTAGTATGCAAACAATTTTATGAGTGTGCTTCCAATGTTCGAGATGTTACTTTCAGTACATCATCTTTTGTAACAATGGAACCTTAGCGTTTACAGAACTAAGCAAAGTTACTGGCTGTTCCTCTCTGAACGTTGTGATGAAGGTTCCTGAACTCGGCTTGCATTTGAGTATTCCATAGCCCTGAGAAATATACATTCAATATCTATACAGTTCCAGCTCACAATGAGTAGTTATGTTCACATCCTTAACTCAAAATGAATAGAATTGAAAGTAATGCATTCAGCTGAATAGAGAGTAGAGTTGAATTTTGCTGAAATCTATCATGTGTTAAATTGATGTAAAGCTTATTATTTTAATTACCATATGATTTAGAGCAGTATGCAACCAATGTTATGAGTGTGCTACCAATGTTCGTGAAGTTACTTTCAGTACATCACCTTTTGTACACAACGGAACATTAGCGTCTAAAGAACTAGGCAATGATACTGGCTGTTCCTCAATGAATGTTATGATGTAGGTTCCTGAACTCGGCTTGTATTTCAGTATTCCATAGCACTGAGAAGTATATATGCAACATCTATACAGTTCCATCTCACCATGAGTAGTTACGTACACATTTTTAACACAAAATGCATTGTAAAGAAATTAAAGCATTCAGCTACATAGAGTGTAGAGTTGAATTTTGCTGAAAACTACCATGTGTTAATTTGATTTAAAGCTTATTATTTTAATTACCATATGATTTAGAGTAGTATGCAAACAATTTTATGAGTGTGCTACCAATGTTCGAGAAGTTTGTTTCAGTAACATCACCTTTTGTAGACAATGGTACATTAGCGTTTACAGAACGAAGCAAAGTTACTGGCTGTTTGTCTCTGAATATTATGATGTAGGTTCCTGAACTCGGCTTGCATTTCAGTATTCCGTAGCGCTGAGAAGTATACATCCAATATCTATACAGTTCCAGCTCACCCTGAGTAGCTATGTACACATCCTTAACTCTTAAATCATAGAATAGAAAGTAATGCATTCATCTATATACAGAGTGCAGTTGTATTTAGCTGAAAACTACTATGTGCTAACTTCATGTAAACATTATTATTTTACATGGTCTATGATTTAGAGTCGTATGCAAACAATTTTATGAGTGTGCTACCAATGTTCGAGAAGTTACTTTCAGTACATCATCTTTTGTAACAATGGAACTTTAGCGTTTACAGAACAAAGCAAAGATAGTGGCAGTTCCTCTCTGAATGATATGAAGTAGGTTCCTGTACTCGGCTTGCATTTGAGTATTCCATAGCACTGATTGGTATACTTGCAATATCTATACATTTAAATCTCATCCTGAGTAGTTACGTACACATCTTTAACTCAAAATGCATTTATTAGAAAGTAAAGCATTCAGCTCCATAGAGAGTAGAGTTGAATTTTGCTGAAAAGTACCATGTGCTAATTTGATTTAAAGCTTATTATTTTAATTACCATATGATTTTGAGTAGTATGCAAACAATTTTATGAGTGTGCTATCAATGTTCGAGATGTTACTTTCAGTACATCATCTTTTGTAACAATGGAACTTTAGCGTTTACAGAACAAAGCCTAGATAGTGGCAGTTCCTCTCTGAATGATATGAAGTAGGTTCCTGTACTCGGCTTGCATTTGAGTATTCCATAGCACTGAGTGGTATACATGCAATATCTATACAGTTAAATCTCACGCTGAGTAGTTCCGTACACATCTTTAACTCAAAATGCATTGATTAGAAAGTAAAGCATTCAGTTCCATAGAGTGCAGAGTAGTTTTATTCTGAAAACTATCGTGTTATGTTGATGTAAAGCTTATTATTTTAATTACCATATGATTTAGAGTAGTATGCAACCAATTTTATGAGTGTGCTACCAATGTTCGAGAAGTTAGTTTCAGTAACATCACCTTTTTTAGACAATAGAACATTTACGTTTACAGAACTAAACAAAGATATTGGCTGTTCCTCTCCGAATGTTATGTTGTAGTTTCCTGAATTCAGCTTGCATTTGAGTATTCCATAGCTCTCAGTGGTATACATGCAATATCTATACAGTTCCAGCTCACCCTGAGTAGTTATGTTCACATTCCTAACTCAAAATGAATAGAATTGAAAGTAATGCATTCAGCTGAATCGAGAGTAGAGTTGAATTTTGCTGAAAACTATCGTGTTAAATTGATGTCAAGCTTATTATTTTAATTACCATATGATTTAGAGTAGTATGCAAACAATTTTATGAGTGTGCTACCAATGTTCGAGATGTTACTTTCAGTACATCATCTTTTGTAACAATGGTACCTTAGCGTTTACAGAACTAAGCAAAGTTACTGGCTGTTCCTCTCTGAATGTTGTGATGAAGGTTCCTGAACTCGGCTTGCATTTGAGTATTCCATAGCCCTGAGAAATATACATTCAATATCTATACAGTTCCAGCTCACAATGAGTAGTTATGTTCACATCCTTAACTCAAAATGAATAGAATTGAAAGTAATGCATTCAGCTGAATAGAGAGTAGAGTTGAATTTTGCTGAAATCTATCATGTGTTAAATTGATGTAAAGCTTATTATTTTAATTACCATATGATTTAGAGCAGTATGCAACCAATGTTATGAGTGTGCTACCAATGTTCGAGAAGTTAGTTTCAGTAACAACACCTTTTGTAGACAATGGTACATTAGCGTTTACAGAACGAAGCAAAGTTACTGGCTGTTTGTCTCTGAATGTTATGATGTAGGTTCCTGAACTCGGCTTGCATTTCAGTATTCCGTAGCCCTGAGAAGTATACATCCAATATCTATACAGTTCCAGCTCACCCTGAGTAGCTATGTACACATCCTTAACTCTAAAATCATAGAATAGAAAGTAATGCATTCATCTATATACAGAGTGCAGTTGTATTTAGCTGAAAACTACTATGTGCTAACTTCATGTAAACATTATTATTTTACATGGTCTATGATTTAGAGTCGTATGCAAACAATTTTATGAGTGTGCTACCAATGTTCGAGAAGTTACTTTCAGTACATCATCTTTTGTAACAATGGAACTTTAGCGTTTACAGAACAAAGCAAAGATAGTGGCAGTTCCTCTCTGAATGATATGAAGTAGGTTCCTGTACTCGGCTTGCATTTGAGTATTCCATAGCACTGATTGGTATACTTGCAATATCTATACATTTAAATCTCATCCTGAGTAGTTACGTACACATCTTTAACTCAAAATGCATGTATTAGAAAGTAAAATTACCATACGATTTAGAGTAGTATGCAACCAATTTTATGAGTGTGCTACCAATGTTCGTGAAGTTACTTTCAGTACATCACCTTTTGTACACAACGGAACATTAGCGTCTAAAGAACTAGGCAATGATACTGGCTGTTCCTCAATGAATGTTATGATGTAGGTTCCTGAACTCGGCTTGTATTTCAGTATTCCATAGCACTGAGAAGTATATATGCAACATCTATACAGTTCCATCTCACCATGAGTAGTTACGTACACATTTTTAACACAAAATGCATTGTAAAGAAATTAAAGCATTCAGCTACATAGAGTGTAGAGTTGAATTTTGCTGAAAACTATCATGTGTTAAATTGATGTAATGCTTATTATTTTAATTACCATATGATTTAGAGTAGTATGCAACCAATTTTATGAGTGTGCTACCAATGTTCGAGAAGTTAGTTTCAGTAACAACACCTTTTGTAGACAATGGAACATTAGCGTCTAAAGAACTAGGCAAAGATACTGGTTGTTCCTCACTGAATGTTATGATGTAGGTTCCTGAACTCGGCTTGTATTTCAGTATTCCATACCACTGAGAAGTATGTATGCAATATTTATACAGTTCCATCTCACCCTGAGTAGTTACGCACACATCTTTAACTCAAAATGCATTGTATAGAAAGTAAAGCATTCAGCTCCGTAGAGTGTAGAGTTGAATTTTGCTGAAAAGTACCATGTGTAAATTTGATTTAAAGCTTATTATTTTAATTACCATATGATTTAGAGTAGTATGGAAACAATTTTATGAGTGTGCTACCAATGTTCGAGAAGTTACTTTCAGTACATCTCCTTTTGAACACAATGGAACATTAGCGTTTACAGAACTAAGCAAAGTTACTGGCTATTCCTCTCTTAATGTTGTGATGTAGGTTCCTGAACTCGGCTTGCATTTGAGTATTCCATAGCCCTGAGAAATATTCATTCAATATCTATACAGTTCCAGCTCACCCTGAGTAGTTATGTTCACATCCTTAACTCAAAATGAATAGAATTGAAAGTAAAGCATTCTGCTGAATCGAGAGTAGAGTTGAATTTTGCTGAAAACTATCATGTGTTAAATTGATGTAATGCTTATTATTTTAATTACCATATGATTTAGAGTAGTATGCAAACAATTTTATGGGTGTGCTACCAATGTTCTAGAAGTTAGTTTCAGTAACATCACCTTTTTTACACAATGGAACATTAGCGTTTACAGAACTAAACAAAGATATTGGCTGTACCTCTCTGAATGTTATGTTGTAGATTCCTGAATTCAGCTTGCATTTGAATATTCCATAGCTCTCAGTGGTATACATGCAATATCTATACAGTTCCATCTCACCCTGAGTAGTTACGTACACATCTTTAACTAAAAATGCATTGTATAGAAAGTAAAGCATTCAGCTCCATAGAGTGTAGAGTTGAATTTTGTTGAAAACTACCATGTGTTAATTTGATTTAAAGCTTATTATTTTAATTAACATATGATTTGGCGTAGTATGCAAACAATTTTATGAGTGTGCTACCAATGTTCGAGAAGTTACTTTCAGTACATCTCCTTTTGTACACAATGGAACGTTAGCGTTTACAGAACTAAGCAAAGTTACTGGCTGTTCCTCTCTGAATGTTGTGATGTAGGTTCCTGAATCCGGCTTGCATTTGAGTATTCCATAGCCCTGAGAAATATACATTCAATATCTATACAGTTCCAGCTCACAATGAGTAGTTATGTTCACATCCTTAACTCAAAATGAATAGAATTGAAAGTAATGCATTCAGCTGAATAGAGAGTAGAGTTGAATTTTGCTGAAATCTATCATGTGTTAAATTGATGTAAAGCTTATTATTTTAATTACCATATGATTTAGAGCAGTATGCAACCAATGTTATGAGTGTGCTACCAATGTTCGAGAAGTTAGTTTCAGTAACAACACCTTTTGTAGACAATGGTACATTAGCGTTTACAGAACGAAGCAAAGTTACTGGCTGTTTGTCTCTGAATGTTATGATGTAGGTTCCTGAACTCGGCTTGCATTTCAGTATTCCGTAGCCCTGAGAAGTATACATCCAATATCTATACAGTTCCAGCTCACCCTGAGTAGCTATGTACACATCCTTAACTCTAAAATCATAGAATAGAAAGTAATGCATTCATCTATATACAGAGTGCAGTTGTATTTAGCTGAAAACTACTATGTGCTAACTTCATGTAAACATTATTATTTTACATGGTCTATGATTTAGAGTCGTATGCAAACAATTTTATGAGTGTGCTACCAATGTTCGAGAAGTTACTTTCAGTACATCATCTTTTGTAACAATGGAACTTTAGCGTTTACAGAACAAAGCAAAGATAGTGGCAGTTCCTCTCTGAATGATATGAAGTAGGTTCCTGTACTCGGCTTGCATTTGAGTATTCCATAGCACTGATTGGTATACTTGCAATATCTATACATTTAAATCTCATCCTGAGTAGTTACGTACACATCTTTAACTCAAAATGCATGTATTAGAAAGTAAAATTACCATACGATTTAGAGTAGTATGCAACCAATTTTATGAGTGTGCTACCAATGTTCGTGAAGTTACTTTCAGTACATCACCTTTTGTACACAACGGAACATTAGCGTCTAAAGAACTAGGCAATGATACTGGCTGTTCCTCAATGAATGTTATGATGTAGGTTCCTGAACTCGGCTTGTATTTCAGTATTCCATAGCACTGAGAAGTATATATGCAACATCTATACAGTTCCATCTCACCATGAGTAGTTACGTACACATTTTTAACACAAAATGCATTGTAAAGAAATTAAAGCATTCAGCTACATAGAGTGTAGAGTTGAATTTTGCTGAAAACTACCATGTGTTAATTTGATTTAAAGCTTATTATTTTAATTACCATATGATTTAGAGTAGTATGCAAACAATTTTATGAGTGAGCTACCAATGTTCGAGATGTTACTTTCAGTACATCATCTTTTGTAACAATGGAACTTTAGCGTTTACAGAACAAAGCAAAGATAGTGGCAGTTCCTCTCTGAATGATATGAAGTAGGTTCCTGAACTCGGCTTGCATTTGAGTATTCCATAGCACTGAGTGGTATACATGCAATATCTATACAGTTAAATCTCACCCTGAGTAGTTACGTACACATCTTTAACTCAAAATGCATTTATTAGAAAGTAAAGCATTCAGTTCCATAGAGTGCAGAGTAGTTTTATTCTGAAAACTACCGTGTTATGTTGATGTAAAGCTTATTATTTTAATTACCATATGATTTAGAGTAGTATGCAATCAATTTTATGAGTGTGCTACCAATGTTCGAGAAGTTTGTTTCAGTAACATCACCTTTTTTAGACAATGGAACATTAGCGTTTACAGAACTAAACAAAGATATTGGCTGTTCCTCTCTGAATGTTATGTTGTAGATTCCTGAATTCAGGTTGCATTTGAGTATTCCATAGCTCTCAGTGGTATGTATGCAATATCTATACAGTTCCATCTGTCCCTGAGTAGTTACGTACACATCTTTAACTCAAAATGCATTGTATAGAAAGTAAAGCATTCAGCTTCAGAGAGAATAGAGTTGAATTTTGCTGAAAACTACCATGTGTTAATTTGATTTAAAGCTTATTATTTTAATTACCATATGATTTAGAGTAGTATGCAAACAATTTTATGAGTGTGCTACCAATGTTCGAGAAGTTACTTTCAGTACATCTCCTTTTGAACACAATGGAACATTAGCGTTTACAGAACGAAGCAAAGTTACTGGCTGTTTGTCTCTGAATGTTATGATGTAGGTTCCTGAACTCGGCTTGCATTTCAGTATTCCGTAGCCCTGAGAAGTATACATCCAATATATATACAGTTCCAGCTCACCCTGAGTAGCTATGTACACATCCTTAACTCTAAAATCATAGAATAGAAAGTAATGCATTCATCTATATACAGAGTGCAGTTGTATTTAGCTGAAAACTACTATGTGCTAACTTCATGTAAACATTATTATTTTACATGGTCTATGATTTAGAGTCGTATGCAAACAATTTTATGAGTGTGCTACCAATGTTCGAGAAGTTACTTTCAGTACATCATCTTTTGTAACAATGGAACTTTAGCGTTTACAGAACAAAGCAAAGATAGTGGCAGTTCCTCTCTGAATGATATGAAGTAGGTTCCTGTACTCGGCTTGCATTTGAGTATTCCATAGCACTGATTGGTATACTTGCAATATCTATACATTTAAATCTCATCCTGAGTAGTTACGTACACATCTTTAACTCAAAATGCATGTATTAGAAAGTAAAATTACCATACGATTTAGAGTAGTATGCAACCAATTTTATGAGTGTGCTACCAATGTTCGTGAAGTTACTTTCAGTACATCACCTTTTGTACACAACGGAACATTAGCGTCTAAAGAACTAGGCAATGATACTGGCTGTTCCTCAATGAATGTTATGATGTAGGTTCCTGAACTCGGCTTGTATTTCAGTATTCCATAGCACTGAGAAGTATATATGCAACATCTATACAGTTCCATCTCACCATGAGTAGTTACGTACACATTTTTAACACAAAATGCATTGTAAAGAAATTAAAGCATTCAGCTACATAGAGTGTAGAGTTGAATTTTGCTGAAAACTACCATGTGTTAATTTGATTTAAAGCTTATTATTTTAATTACCATATGATTTAGAGTAGTATGCAAACAATTTTATGAGTGAGCTACCAATGTTCGAGATGTTACTTTCAGTACATCATCTTTTGTAACAATGGAACTTTAGCGTTTACAGAACAAAGCAAAGATAGTGGCAGTTCCTCTCTGAATGATATGAAGTAGGTTCCTGAACTCGGCTTGCATTTGAGTATTCCATAGCACTGAGTGGTATACATGCAATATCTATACAGTTAAATCTTACCCTGAGTAGTTAAGTACACATCTTTAACTCAAAATGCATTTATTAGAAAGTAAAGCATTCAGTTCCATAGAGTGCAGAGTAGTTTTATTCTGAAAACTACCGTGTTATGTTGATGTAAAGCTTATTATTTTAATTACCATATGATTTAGAGTAGTATGCAATCAATTTTATGAGTGTGCTACCAATGTTCGAGAAGTTTGTTTCAGTAACATCACCTTTTTTAGACAATGGAACATTAGCGTTTACAGAACTAAACAAAGATATTGGCTGTTCCTCTCTGAATGTTATGTTGTAGATTCCTGAATTCAGGTTGCATTTGAGTATTCCATAGCTCTCAGTGGTATGTATGCAATATCTATACAGTTCCATCTGTCCCTGAGTAGTTACGTACACATCTTTAACTCAAAATGCATTGTATAGAAAGTAAAGCATTCAGCTTCAGAGAGAATAGAGTTGAATTTTGCTGAAAACTACCATGTGTTAATTTGATTTAAAGCTTATTATTTTAATTACCATATGATTTAGAGTAGTATGCAAACAATTTTATGAGTGTGCTACCAATGTTCGAGAAGTTACTTTCAGTACATCTCCTTTTGAACACAATGGAACATTAGCGTTAACAGAACTAAGCAAAGTTACTGGCTGTTCCTCTCTGAATGTTGTGATGTAGGTTCTGAACTCGGCTTGCATTTGAGTATTCCATAGCCCTGAGAAATATACATTCAATATCTATACAGTTCCAGCTCACCCTGAGTAGTTATGTTCACATCCTTAACTCAAAATGAATAGAATTGAAAGTAATGCATTCAGCTGAATATAGAGTAGAGCTGAATTTTGCTGACATCTATCATGTGTTAAATTGATGTAAAGCTTATTATTTTAATTACCAGATGATTTAGTGCAGTATGCAACCGATTTTATGAGAGTGCTACCAATGTTCGAGAAGTTAGTTTCAGTAACAACACCTTTTGTAGACAATGGAACATTAGCGTCTAAAGAACTAGGCAAAGATACTGGTTGTTCCTCACTGAATGTTATGATGTAGGTTCCAGAACTCGGCTTGTATTTCAGTATTCCATAGCACTGAGAAGTATATATGCAATATTTATACAGTTCCATCTCACTCTGAGTAGTTACGCACACATCTTTAACTCAAAATGCATTGTATAGAAAGTAAAGCATTCAGCTCCGTAGAGTGTAGAGTTGAATTTTGCTGAAAAGTACTATGTGTTAATTTGATTTAAAGCTTATTATTTTAATTACAATATGATTTAGAGTAGTATGCAAACAATTTTATGAGTGTGCTACCAATGTTCGAGAAGTTACTTTCAGTACATCTCCTTTTGAACACAATGGAACATTAGCGTTTACAGAACTAAGCAAAGTTACTGGCTGTTCCTCTCTGAATGTTGTGATGTAGGTTCCTGAACTCGGCTTGCATTTGAGTATTCCATAGCCCTGAGAAATATACATTCAATATCTATCCAGTTCCAGCTCACCCTGAGTAGTTATGTTCACATCCTTAACTCAAAATGAATAGAATTGAAAGTAAAGCATTCAGCTGAATCGAGAGTAGAGTTGAATTTTGCTGAAATCTATCATGTGTTAAATTGATGTAATGCTTATTATTTTAATTACCATATGATTTAGAGCAGTATGCAACCAATTTTATGAGTGTGCTACCAATGTTCGAGAATTTAGATTCAGTAACAACACCTTTTGTAGACAATGGAACATTAGCGTTTACAGAACTAAGCAAAGTTACTGGCTGTTTCTCTCTGAATGTTTTGATGTAGTTTCCTGAACTCGGCTTGCATTTCAGTCTTCCATAGCCCTGAGAAGTATACATCCAATATCTATACAGTTCCAGCTCACCCTGAGTAGTTATGTTCACATCCTTAACTCAAAATGAATAGAATTGAAAGTAATGCATTCAGCTGAATATAGAGTAGAGCTGAATTTTGCTGACATCTATCATGTGTTAAATTGATGTAAAGCTTATTATTTTAATTACCAGATGATTTAGAGCAGTATGCAAACAATTTTATGAGTGTGCTACCAATGTTCGAGAAGTTAGTTTCAGTTACAACACTTTTTGTAGACAATGGAACATTAGCGTTTACAGAACTAAGCAAAGTTACTGGCTGTTTCTCTCTGAATGTTATGATGTAGGTTCCTGAACTCGGCTTGGATTTCAGTAATCCATAGCCCTGAGAAGGATACATCCAATATCTATACATTTCCAGCTCACCCTGAGTATTTATGTACACATCCTTAACTCTAAAATCATAGAATAGAAAGTAATGCATTCATCTATATACAGAGTGCAGTTGTATTTAGCTGAAAACTACTATGTGCTATCTTCATGGAAACATTATTCTTTTACATGGTATATGATTTAGAGTCGTAAACAAACAATTTTCTGAGTGTGCTACCAATGTTCGAGATGTTACTTTTAGTACATCATCTTTTGTAACAATGGAACTTTAGCGTTTACAGAACAAAGGAAAGATAGTGGCAGTTCCTCTCTGAATGATGTGAAGTAGGTTGCTGAACTCGGCTTGTATTTCAGTATTCCATAGCACTGAGAAGTATATATGCAATATCTATACAGTTCCATCTCACCCTGAGTAGTTCCGTACACATCTTTAACTCAAAATGCATTGATTAGAAAGTAAAGCATTCAGTTCCATAGAGTGCAGAGTAGTTTTATTCTGAAAACTACCGTGTTATGTTGATGTAAACCTTATTATTTTAATTACCATATGATTTAGACTAGTATGCAACCAATTTTATGAGTGTGCTACCAACGCTCGAGAAGTTAATTTCAGAACATCTCGTTTTGTACACAATTGAACATTAGCGTTTACAGATCTAAGCAAAGATACTGGCTGTGCCTCACTGAATGTAATGATGTAGGTTCCTGAACTCGGCTTGTATATCTGTATTCCATAGCACTGAGCAGTATACATGCAATATCTACACAGTTCCATCTCACCCTGAGTAGTTACGTACACATATTTAACTCAAAATGCATTGTTTTGAAAGTAAATCATTCAGCTCCATAGAGTGTAGAGATGAATTTTGCTGAAAACTACCATGTGTTAATTTGATTTAAAGCTTATTATTTTAATTGCCATATGATTTGGTGTAGTATGACAACAATTTTATGAGTGTGCTACCAATGTTCGAGATGTTACTTTCAGTACATCATCTTTTGTAACAATGGAACCTTAGCGTTTACAGAACTAAGCAAAGTTGCTGGCTGTTCCTCTCTGAATGTTGTGATGAAGGTTCCTGAACTCGGCTGGCATTTGAGTATTCCATAGCCCTGAGAAATATACATTCAATATCTATACAGTTCCAGCTCACCCAGAGTAGTTATGTACACATCCTTAACTCTAAAATCATAGATTAGAAAGTAATGCATTCATCTATATATAGAGTGCAGTTGTATTTAGCTGAAAACTACTATCTGCTAACTTCATGTAAACATTATTATTTTACATAGTATATGATTTAGAGTCGTATGCAACCAATTTCATGAGTGTGCTACCAATGTTCGAGATGTTACTTTCAGTACATCATCTTTTGTAACAATGGAACCTTAGCGTTTACAGAACTAAGCAAGGTTACTGGCTGTTCTTCTCTGAATGTTGTGATGAAGGTTCCTGAACTCGGCTTGCATTTGAGTATTCCATAGCCCTGAGAAACATACATTCAATATCTATACAGTTCGAGCTCACCCTGAGTAGTTATGTTCACATCCTTAACTCAAAATGAATAGAATTGAAAGTAATGCATTCAGCTGAATAGAGAGTAGAGTTGAATTTTACTGAAATCTATCATGTGTTAAATTGATGTAAAGCTTATTATTTTAATTACCATATGATTTAGAGCAGTATGCAACCGATTTTATGAGAGTGCTACCAATGTTCGAGAAGTTAGTTTCAGTAACAACACCTTTTGTAGACAATGGAACATTAGCGTCTAAAGAACTAGGCAAAGATACTGGTTGTTCCTCACTGAATGTTATGATGTAGGTTCCAGAACTCGGCTTGTATTTCAGTATTCCATAGCACTGAGAAGTATATATGCAATATTTATACAGTTCCATCTCACTCTGAGTAGTTACGCACACATCTTTAACTCAAAATGCATTGTATAGAAAGTAAAGCATTCAGCTCCGTAGAGTGTAGAGTTGAATTTTGCTGAAAAGTACTATGTGTTAATTTGATTTAAAGCTTATTATTTTAATTACAATATGATTTAGAGTAGTATGCAAACAATTTTATGAGTGTGCTACCAATGTTCGAGAAGTTACTTTCAGTACATCTCCTTTTGAACACAATGGAACATTAGCGTTTACAGAACTAAGCAAAGTTACTGGCTGTTCCTCTCTGAATGTTGTGATGTAGGTTCCTGAACTCGGCTTGCATTTGAGTATTCCATAGCCCTGAGAAATATACATTCAATATCTATCCAGTTCCAGCTCACCCTGAGTAGTTATGTTCACATCCTTAACTCAAAATGAATAGAATTGAAAGTAAAGCATTCAGCTGAATCGAGAGTAGAGTTGAATTTTGCTGAAATCTATCATGTGTTAAATTGATGTAATGCTTATTATTTTAATTACCATATGATTTAGAGCAGTATGCAACCAATTTTATGAGTGTGCTACCAATGTTCGAGAATTTAGATTCAGTAACAACACCTTTTGTAGACAATGGAACATTAGCGTTTACAGAACTAAGCAAAGTTACTGGCTGTTTCTCTCTGAATGTTTTGATGTAGTTTCCTGAACTCGGCTTGCATTTCAGTCTTCCATAGCCCTGAGAAGTATACATCCAATATCTATACAGTTCCAGCTCACCCTGAGTAGTTATGTACACATCCTTAACTCTAAAATCATAGAATAGAAAGTAATGCATTCATCTCTATATAGAGTGCCATTTTAATTAGCTGAAAACTACTATGTGCTAACTTCATGTAAACATTATTATTTTACATAGTATATGATTTAGAGTCGTATGCAAATAATTTTATGAGTGTGCTACCAATGCTGGAAATGTTACTTTCAGTACATCATCTTTTGTAACAATGGAACTTTAGCGTTTACAGAACAAAGCAAAGATAGTGGCAGTTCCTCTCTGAATGATATGAAGTAGGTTCCTCAACTAGGCTTCCATTTGAGTATTCCATAGCTCTCAGTGGTATACATGCAATATCTATACAGTTCCATCTCACCCTGAGTAGTTACGTACACATATTTAACTCAAAATGCATTGTATAGAAAGTAAAGCATTCAGCTCCATTGAGTGTAGAGTTGAATTTTGCTGAAAAGTACCATGTGTTAATTTGATTTAAAGCTTATTATTTTAATTACCATTTGATTTGGCGTAGTATGCAAACAATTTTATGAGTGTGCTACCAATGTTCGAGAAGTTACTTTCAGTACATCTCCTTTTGTACACAATGGAACATTAGCGTTTACAGAACTAAGCAAAGATTCTGGCTGTGCCTCACTTAATGTTATGATGTAGGTTCCTGAACTCGGCTTGTATTTCAGTATTCCATAGCACTGAGTGGTATACATGCAATATCTATACAGTTAAATCTCACCCTGAGTAGTTACGTACACGTCTTTAACTCAAAATGCATTGATTAGAAAGTAAAGCAGTCAGTTCCATTGAGTACAGAGTAGTTTTATTCTGAAAACTACCGTGTTATGTTGATGTAATGCTTATTATTTTAATTACCATATGATTTAGAAAAGTACGTTCCAATTTTATGAGTGTGCTACCAATGTTCGAGATGTTACTTTCAGTACATCATCTTTTGTATCAATGGAAATTTAGCGTTTACAGAACAAAGCAAAGATCGTGGCAGCTCCTCTCTGAATGATATGAAGTAGTTTCCTGAACGCAGCTTGTATTTGAGTATTCCATGGCACTGAGTGGTATACATGCAATATCTATACAGTTAAATCTCACCCTGAGTAGTTACGTACACATCTTTAATTCAAAATGCATTGATTAGAAAGTAAAGCGTTCAGTTCCATAGAGTGCAGAGTAGTTTTATTCTGAAAACTACCGTGTTATGTTGATGTAAAGCTTATTATTTTAATTACCATATGATTTAGAGTAGTATGCAACCAATTTTATAAGTGTGCTACCAATGTTCGAGAAGTTAGTTTCAGTAACATCATCTTTTTTACACAATGGAACATTAGCGTTTACAGAACTAAGGAAAGATACTGGCTGTGCCTCACTGAATGTTATGATGTAGGTTCCTGAACTCGGCTTGTATTTCAGTATTGCATAGCACTGAGTGGTATACATGCAATATCTATACAGTTAAATCTCACCCTGAGTATTTACGTACACATCTTTAACTCAAAATGCATTGATTAGAAAGTAAAGCATTCAGCTCCATAGAGTGTAGAGTTGAATTTTGCCGAAAAGTACCATGTGCTAATTTGATTTAAAGCTTATTATTTTAATTACCATATGATTTAGAGTAGTATGCAAACAATTTTATCAGTGTGCTATCAATGTTCGAGATGTTACTTTCAGTACATCATCTTTTGTAACAATGGAACTTTAGCGTTTACAGAACAAAACCTAGATCGTGGCAGTTCCTATCTGAATGATATGAGGTAGGTTCCTGTACTCGGCTTGCATTTGAGTATTCCATAGCACTGAGTGGTATACATGCAATATCTATACAGTTAAATCTCACCCTGAGTAGTTCCGTACACATCTTTAACTCAAAATGCATTGATTAGAAAGTAAAGCATTCAGTTCCATTGAGTACAGAGTAATTTTATTCTGAAAACTACCGTGTTATGTTGATGTAATGCTTATTTTTTTAATTACCATATGATTTAGAGTAGTATGCAACCAATTTTATGAGTGTGCTACCAATGTTCGAGAAATTAGTTTCAGTAACATCACCTTTTTTAGACAATGGAACATTAGCGTTTACAGAACTAAACAAAGATATTGGATGTTCCTCTCTGAATGTTATGTTGTAGATTCCTGAATTCAGCTTGCATTTGAGTATTCCATAGCCCTGAGAAATATACATTCAATATCTATACAGTTCCAGCTCACCCTGAGTAGTTATGTTCACATCCTTAACTCAAAATGAATAGAATTGAAAGTAAAGCATTCAGCTGAATCGAGAGTAGAGTTGAATTTTGCTGAAATCTATCATGTGTTAAATTGATGTAAAGCTTATTATTTTAATTACCATATGATTTAGAGTAGTATGCAAACAATTTTATGAGTGTGCTACCAATGTTCGAGAAGTTAGTTTCAGTAACAACACCTTTTGTAACAATGGAACCTTAGCGTTTACAGAACTAAGCAAAGTTACTGGCTGTTCCTCTCTGAATGTTGTGATGAAGGTTCCTGAACTCGGCTTGCATTTGAGTATTCCATAGCCCTGAGAAATATACATGCAATATCTATACAGTTCCAGCTCACCCAGAGAAGTTATGTACACATCCTTAACTCTAAAATCATAGATTAGAAAGTAATGCATTCATCTATATATAGAGTGCAGTTGTATTTAGCTGAAAACTACTATGTGCGAACTTCATGTAAACATTATTATTTTACATAGTATATGATTTAGAGTCGTATGCAACCAATTTCATGAGTGTGCTACCAATGTTCGAGATGTTACTTTCAGTACATCATCTTTTGTAACAATGGAACTTTATCGTTTACAGAACAAAGCAAAGATCGTGGCAGCTCCTATCTGAATGATATGAAGTAGGTTCCTGAACTCGGCTTGCATTTGAGTATTCCATAGCACTGAGTGGTATATATGCAATATCTATACAGTTAAATCTCACCCTGAGTAGTTACGTACACATCTTTAATTCAAAATGCATTGATTAGAAAGTAAAGCGTTCAGTTCCATAGACTGCAGAGTAGTTTTATTCTGAAAACTACCGTGTTATGTTGATGTAAAGCTTATTATTTTAATTACCATATGATTTAGAGTAGTATGCAACCAATTTTATGAGTGTGCTACCAATGTTCGAGAAGTTAGTTTCAGTAACATCACCTTTTTTACACAACGGAACATTAGCGTTTACAGAACTAAGCAAAGTTACTGGCTATTCCTCTCTGAATGTTGTGATGTAGGTTCCTGAACTCGGCTTGCATTTGAGTATTCCATAGCCCTGAGAAATATTCATTCAATATCTATAAAGTTCCAGCTCACCCTGAGTAGTTATGTTCACATCCTTAACTCAAAATGAATAGAATTGAAAGTAAAGCATTCTGCTGAATCGAGAGTAGAGTTGAATTTTGCTGAAAACTATCATGTGTTAAATTGATGTAATGCTTATTATTTTAATTACCATATGATTTAGAGCAGTATGCAACCAATTGTATGAGTGTGCTACCAATGTTCGAGAATTTAGTTTCAGTAACAACACCTTATGTAGACAATGGAACATTAGCGTTTACAGAACTAAGCAAAGTTACTGGCTGTTTCTCTCTGAATGTTATGATGTAGGTTCCTGAACTCGGCTTGCATTTCAGTCTTCCATAGCCCTAGGAAGTATACATGCAATATCTATACAGTTCCAGCTCACCCTGAGTAGTTATGTAAACATCCTTAACTCTAAAATCATAGAATAGAAAGTAATGCATTCATCTATATATAGAGTGCCGTTGTATTTAGCTGAAAACGACTATGTGCTAACTTCATGTAAACATTATTATTTTACATAGTATATGATTTAGAGTCGTATGCAAACAATTTTATGAGTGTGCTACAAATGTTCGAGATGTTACTTTCAGTACATCATCTTTTGTAACAATGGAACTTTAGCGTTTGCAGAACAAAGCAAAGATAGTGGCAGTTCCTCTCTGAATGTTATGTTGTAGATTCCTGAATTCAGCTTGCATTTGAGTATTCCATAGCTCTCAGTGGTATACATGCAATATCTATACAGTTCCAGCTCACCCTGAGTAGTTATGTTCACATTCTTAACTCAAAATGAATAGAATTGAAAGTAATGCATTCAGCTGAATAGAGAGTAGAGTTGAATTTTGCTGAAAACTATCATGTGTTAAATTGATGTAAAGCTTATTATTTTAATTACCATATGATTTAGAGTAGTATGCAACCAACTTTATGAGTGTGCTACCAATGTTCGTGAAGTTATTTTCAGTACTTCACCTTTTGTACACAACGGAACATTAGCGTCTAAAGAACTAGGCAAAGATACTGGTTGTTCCTCACTGAATGTTATGATGTAGGTTCCTGAACTCGGCTTGTATTTCAGTATTCCATAGCACTGAGAAGTATACATGCAATATCTATACAGTTCCATCTCACCCTGATTAGTTACGTACACATCTTTAACTCAAAATGCATTGTATAGAAAGTAAAGCATTCAGCTCCATAGGGTGTAGAGTTCAATTTTGCTGAAAACTACCATGTGTTAATTTGATTTAAAGCTTATTATTTTAATTACCATATGATTTAGAGTAGTAAGCAAACAATTTTATGAGTGTGCTACCAATGTTCGAGATGTTACTTTCAGTACATCATCTTTTGTAACAATGGAACATTAGCGTTTACAGAACTAAACAAAGATATTGGCGGTTCCTCTCTGAATGTTATGTTGTAGATTCCTGAATTCAGCTTGCATTTGAGTATTAGATAGCCCTGAGAAATATACATTCAATATCTACACAGTTCCAGCTCACCCTGAGTAGTTATGTTCACATCCTTAACTCAAAATGAATAGAATTGAAAGTAATGCATTCAGCTGAATAGAGAGTAGAGTTGAATTTTGCTGAAATCTATCATGTGTTAAATTGATGTAAAGCTTATTATTTTAATTACCATATGATTTAGAGCAGTATGCAACCGATTTTATGAGTGTGCTACCAATGTTCGAGAAGTTACTTTCAGTACATCTCCTTTTGAACACAATGGAACGTTAGCGTTTACAGAACTAAGCAAAGTTACTGGCTGTTCCTCTCTGAATGTTGTGATGTAGGTTCCAGAACTCGGCTGGCATTTCAGTCCTCCATAGCCCTGAGAAGTATACATCCAATATCTACACAGTTCCAGCTCACACTGAGTAGTTATGTACACATCCTTTACTCTAAAATCATAGATTAGAAAGTAATGCATTCATCTATATATAGAGTGCAGTTGTATTTAGCTGAAAACTACTATGTGCTAACTTCATGTAAACATTATTATTTTACATAGTATATGATTTAGAGTCGTATGCAACCAATTTCATGAGTGTGCTACCAATGTTCAAGATGTTACTTTCAGTACATCATCTTTTGTAACAATGAAACCTTAGCGTTTACAGAACTAAGCAAAGTTACTGGCTGTTCCTCTCTGAATGTTGTGATGTAGGTTCCTGAATTCAGCTTGCATTTGAGTATTCCATAGCTCTCAGTGGTATACATGCAATATCTATAAAGTTCCAGCTCACCCTGAGTAGTTATGTTCACATTCCTAACTCAAAATGAATAGAATTGAAAGTAATGCATTCAGCTGAATAGAGAGTAGAGTTGAAATTTGCTGAAAACTATCATGTGTTAAATTGATGTCAAGCTTATTATTTTAATTACCATATGATTTAGAGTAGTATGCAACCAACTTTATGAGTGTGCTACCAATGTTCAAGAAGTTAGTTTCAGTAACATCACCTTTCGTATACAATGGAACATTAGCGTTTAGAGAACTGAAGAAAGCTTCTGGCTGTTCCTCTCTGAAAGTTATGACGTAGGTTCCGGAACTCGGCTTGTATTTCAGAGTATTCCATAGCCCTGAGGTTTACATGCAATATCTATACAGTTCCAGCTCACCCTGAGTAGTTATGTACACATCCGTAACTCAAAAATCATAGAATAGAAAGTAATGCATTCATCTCAATAGAGAGTGCAGTTGAATTTTGCTGAAAAATACAATGTGCTGACTTCATGTAAACATTATTATTTTACATAGTATATGATTTAAAGTCGTATGCAACCAATTTTATGAGTGTGCTACCAATGTTGGTGAAGTTACTTTCAGTACATCACCTTTTGTACACAACGGAACATTAGCGTCTAAAGAACTAGGCAAAGATACTGGTTGTTCCTCACTGAAAGTTATGATGTAGGTTGCTGAACTCGGCTTGTATTTCAGTATTCCATAGCACTGAGAAGTATATATGCAATATCTATACAGTTCCATCTCACCCTGAGTAGTTCCGTACACATCTTTAACTCAAAATGCATTGTATAGAAAGTAAAGCATTCAGCTCCATAGGGTGTAGAGTTGAATTTTGCTGAAAATTACCATGTGTTAATTTGATTTAAAGCTTATTATTTTAATTACCATATGATTTAGAGCAGTATGCAACGAATTTTATGAGTGTGCTACCAATGTTCGAGAAGTTAGTTTCAGTAACAACACCTATGTAGACAATGGAACATTAGCTTTTACAGAACTAAGCAAAGTTACTGGCTGTTTCTCTCTGAATGTTATGATGTAGGTTCCTGGACTCGGATTGCATTTCAGTATTCCGTAGCCCTGAGAAGTATACATCCAATATCTATACAGTTCCAGCTCACCCTGAGTAGTTAAGTACACTTCCATAACTCTAAAATCATAGAAGAGAAAGTAATGCATTCATCTATATATAGAGTGCCGTTGTATTTAGCTGAAAACTACTATGTACTAACTTCATGTAAACATTATTATTTTACATAGTATATGATTTAGAGTCGTATGCAAACAATTTTATGAGTGTGCTACCAACGTCCGTGAAGTTACTTTCAGTACATCACCTTTTGTACACAACGGAACATTAGCGTCGAAAGAGCTAGGGAAATGTATCTGGTTGTTCCTCACTGAAAGTTATGATGTAGGTTCCTGAACTCTGCTTGTATTTGAATATTCCATAGCCCTGAGAAATATACATTCAATATCTACACAGTTCCAGCTCACCCTGAGTAGTTATGTTCACATCCGTAACTCAAAATGCATAGAATTGAAAGTAATGCATTCAGCTGAATAGAGAGTAGAGTTGAATTTTGCTGAAATCTATCATGTGTTAAATTGATGTAAAGCTTATTATTTTAATTACCATATGATTTAGAGCAGTATGCAACCGATTTTATGAGTGTGCTACCAATGTTCGAGAAGTTAGTTTCAGTAACAACACCTTTTGTAGACAATGGAACATTAGCGTCTAAAGAACTAGGCAAAGATACTGGTTGTTCCTCTCTGAATGTTGTGATGTAGGTTCCTGAACTCGGCTTGTATTTCAGTATTCCATAGCACTGAGAAGTATATATGCAATATCTATACAGTTCCATCTCACCCTGAGTAGTTACGATCACATCTGTAACTCAAAATGGATTGTATAGAAAGTAAAGCATTCAGCTCCATAGAGTGTAGAGTTGAATTTTGCTGAAAACTACCATGTGTTAATTTGATATAAAGCTTATTATTTTAATTACCATATGATTTAGAGTAGTATGCAAACAATTTTATGAGTGTGCTACCAATGTTCGAGAAGTTACTTTCAGTACATCTCCTTTTGAACACAACGGAACGTTAGCGTTTACAGAACTAAGCAAAGTTACTGGCTGTTCCTCTCTGAATGTTGTGATGTAGGTTCCTGAACCCGGCTTGCATTTGAGTATTCCATAGCCCTGAGAAATATACATTCAATATCTATACAGTTCCAGCTCACCCTGAGTAGTTATGTTCACATCCTTAACTCAAAATGAATAGAATTGAAAGTAAAGCATTCAGCTGAATCGAGAGTAGAGTTGAATTTTGCTGAAAACTATCAAGTGTTAAATTGATGTAATGCTTATTATTTTAATTACCATATGATTTAGAGCAGTATGCAACCAATTTTATGAGTGTGCTACCAATGTTCGAGAATTTAGTTTCAGTAACAACACCTTTTGTAGACAATGGAACATTAGCGTTTACAGAACTAAGCAAAGTTACTGGCTGTTTCTCTCTGAATGTTATGATGTAGGTTCCAGAACTCGGCTGGCATTTCAGTCCTCCATAGCCCTGAGAAGTATACATCCAATATCTACACAGTTCCAGCTCACACTGAGTAGTTATGTACACATCCTTTAATCTAAAATAATAGATTAGAAAGTAATGCATTCATCTATATATAGAGTGCAGTTGTATTTAGCTGAAAACTACTATGTGCTAACTTCATGTAAACATTATTATTTTACATAGTATATGATTTAGAGTCGTATGCAACCAATTTCATGAGTGTGCTACCAATGTTCAAGATGTTACTTTCAGTACATCATCTTTTGTAACAATGAAACCTTAGCGTTTACAGAACTAAGCAAAGTTACTGGCTGTTCCTCTCTGAATGTTGTGATGTAGTTTCCTGAACTCGGTTTGCATTTGAGTATTCCATAGCCCTGAGAAGTATACATTCAATATCTATACATTTCCAGCTCACCCTGAGTAGTTATGTTCACATTCCTAACTCAAAATGAATAGAATTGAAAGTAATGCATTCAGCTGAATAGAGAGTAGAGTTGAAATTTGCTGAAAACTATCATGTGTTAAATTGATGTCAAGCTTATTATTTTAATTACCATATGATTTAGAGTAGTATGCAACCAACTTTATGAGTGTGCTACCAATGTTCAAGAAGTTAGTTTCAGTAACATCACCTTTCGTATACAATGGAACATTAGCGTTTAGAGAACTGAAGAAAGCTTCTGGCTGTTCCTCTCTGAAAGTTATGACGTAGGTTCCGGAACTCGGCTTGTATTTCAGAGTATTCCATAGCCCTGAGGTTTACATGCAATATCTATACAGTTCCAGCTCACCCTGAGTAGTTATGTACACATCCGTAACTCAAAAATCATAGAATAGAAAGTAATGCATTCATCTCAATAGAGAGTGCAGTTGAATTTTGCTGAAAAATACAATGTGCTGACTTCATGTAAACATTATTATTTTACATAGTATATGATTTAAAGTCGTATGCAACCAATTTTATGAGTGTGCTACCAATGTTGGTGAAGTTACTTTCAGTACATCACCTTTTGTACACAACGGAACATTAGCGTCTAAAGAACTAGGCAAAGATACTGGTTGTTCCTCACTGAAAGTTATGATGTAGGTTGCTGAACTCGGCTTGTATTTCAGTATTCCATAGCACTGAGAAGTATATATGCAATATCTATACAGTTCCATCTCACCCTGAGTAGTTCCGTACACATCTTTAACTCAAAATGCATTGTATAGAAAGTAAAGCATTCAGCTCCATAGGGTGTAGAGTTGAATTTTGCTGAAAATTACCATGTGTTAATTTGATTTAAAGCTTATTATTTTAATTACCATATGATTTAGAGCAGTATGCAACGAATTTTATGAGTGTGCTACCAATGTTCGAGAAGTTAGTTTCAGTAACAACACCTATGTAGACAATGGAACATTAGCTTTTACAGAACTAAGCAAAGTTACTGGCTGTTTCTCTCTGAATGTTATGATGTAGGTTCCTGGACTCGGATTGCATTTCAGTACTCCGTAGCCCTGAGAAGTATACATCCAATATCTATACAGTTCCAGCTCACCCTGAGTAGTTAAGTACACTTCCATAACTCTAAAATCATAGAAGAGAAAGTAATGCATTCATCTATATATAGAGTGCCGTTGTATTTAGCTGAAAACTACTATGTACTAACTTCATGTAAACATTATTATTTTACATAGTATATGATTTAGAGTCGTATGCAAACAATTTTATGAGTGTGCTACCAACGTCCGTGAAGTTACTTTCAGTACATCATCTTTTGTAACAATGAAACCTTAGCGTTTACAGAACTAAGCAAAGTTACTGGCTGTTCCTCTCTGAATGTTGTGATGTAGGTTCCTGAATTCAGCTTGCATTTGAGTATTCCATAGCTCTCAGTGGTATACATGCAATATCTATAAAGTTCCAGCTCACCCTGAGTAGTTATGTTCACATTCCTAACTCAAAATGAATAGAATTGAAAGTAATGCATTCAGCTGAATAGAGAGTAGAGTTGAAATTTGCTGAAAACTATCATGTGTTAAATTGATGTCAAGCTTATTATTTTAATTACCATATGATTTAGAGTAGTATGCAACCAACTTTATGAGTGTGCTACCAATGTTCAAGAAGTTAGTTTCAGTAACATCACCTTTCGTATACAATGGAACATTAGCGTTTAGAGAACTGAAGAAAGCTTCTGGCTGTTCCTCTCTGAAAGTTATGACGTAGGTTCCGGAACTCGGCTTGTATTTCAGAGTATTCCATAGCCCTGAGGTTTACATGCAATATCTATACAGTTCCAGCTCACCCTGAGTAGTTATGTACACATCCGTAACTCAAAAATCATAGAATAGAAAGTAATGCATTCATCTCAATAGAGAGTGCAGTTGAATTTTGCTGAAAAATACAATGTGCTGACTTCATGTAAACATTATTATTTTACATAGTATATGATTTAAAGTCGTATGCAACCAATTTTATGAGTGTGCTACCAATGTTGGTGAAGTTACTTTCAGTACATCACCTTTTGTACACAACGGAACATTAGCGTCTAAAGAACTAGGCAAAGATACTGGTTGTTCCTCACTGAAAGTTATGATGTAGGTTGCTGAACTCGGCTTGTATTTCAGTATTCCATAGCACTGAGAAGTATATATGCAATATCTATACAGTTCCATCTCACCCTGAGTAGTTCCGTACTCATCTTTAACTCAAAATGCATTGTATAGAAAGTAAAGCATTCAGCTCCATAGGGTGTAGAGTTGAATTTTGCTGAAAATTACCATGTGTTAATTTGATTTAAAGCTTATTATTTTAATTACCATATGATTTAGAGCAGTATGCAACCAACTTTATGAGTGTGCTACCAATGTTCAAGAAGTTAGTTTCAGTAACATCACCTTTCGTATACAATGGAACATTAGCGTTTAGAGAACTGAACAAAGCTTCTGGCTGTTCCTCTCTGAAAGTTATGACGTAGGTTCCGGAACTCGGCTGGTATTTCAGAGTATTCCATAGCCCTGAGAAGCTTACATGCAATATCTATACAGTTCCAGCTCACCGTGAGTAGTTATGTACACATCCTTAACTCAAAAATCATATAATAGAAAGTAATACATTCATCTCAATAGAGAGTGCAGTTGAATTTTGCTGAAAAATATAATGTGCTGACTTCATGTAAACATTATTATTTTACATAGTATATGATTAAGAGTCGTATGCAACCAATTTTATGAGTGTGCTACCAACGTCCGTGAAGTTACTTTCAGTACATCACCTTTTGTACACAACGGAACATTAGCGTCTAAAGAACTAGGCAAAGATACTGGTTGTTCCTCACTGAAAGTTATGATGTAGGTTGCTGAACTCGGCTTGTATTTCAGTATTCCATAGCACTGAGAAGTATATATGCAATATCTATACAGTTCCATCTCACCCTGAGTAGTTCCGTACACATCTTTAACTCAAAATGCATTGTATAGAAAGTAAAGCATTCAGCTCCATAGGGTGTAGAGTTGAATTTTGCTGAAAATTACCATGTGTTAATTTGATTTAAAGCTTATTATTTTAATTACCATATTATTTAGAGCAGTATGCAACGAATTTTATGAGTGTGCTACCAATGTTCGAGAAGTTAGTTTCAGTAACAACACCTATGTAGACAATGGAACATTAGCTTTTACAGAACTAAGCAAAGTTACTGGCTGTTTCTCTCTGAATGTTATGATGTAGGTTCCTGGACTCGGATTGCATTTCAGTATTCCGTAGCCCTGAGAAGTATACATCCAATATCTATACAGTTCCAGCTCACCCTGAGTAGTTAAGTACACATCCATAACTCTAAAATCATAGAAGAGAAAGTAATGCATTCATCTATATATAGAGTGCCGTTGTATTTAGCTGAAAACTACTATGTGCTAACTTCATGTAAACATTATTATTTTACATAGTATATGATTTAGAGTCGTATGCAAACAATTTTATGAGTGTGCTACAAATGTTCGAGATGTTACTTTCAGTACATCATCTTTTGTAACAATGGAACTTTAGCGTTTACAGAACAAAGCAAAGATAGTGGCAGTTCCTCTCTGAATGTTATGTTGTAGATTCCTGAATTCAGCTTGCATTTGAGTATTCCATAGCTCTCAGTGGTATACATGCAATATCTATACAGTGTTATGATACCAGCCCCCTCCTTTGTGAGAATTGCAAGAGCCCTAGTAAAAGGGGGGTCAACGACCCAAGAGAGAGAGAGAGACAGGCTGAATGGACACAGGAAATGGAAAGACATTCCACTGGGACAAAAGCTGGTGACTGTGGCATTGTTCTCAGGAGACACCTGGGGACTGCAGACGTGCCAACTCGCAGGGACATTGTAAAGCCCTCGGGCAAAGTGGGCTGGTTGAGAGAGAGATTGCACCACCTGCAACCTGATTGACACCTGAGATCCCGTGAGGCAGTATAAAGAAGGGTCTGAAAGAGGACGACCCTCAGACGCACCAAGGAGACACCAAGAAGCACGATAACGCTTCCCGTGGGAACGGGAAGCCATTTTGAAATAAGCCACGTGCGTTAAATTCCGAATGCGGGGTTTGTGGCTGGAACCAACGGAAGATCGCTTTTAACTAACAACGGGGAAGATCGCTCCCCTGATTACACGGATGTAAACGGCAAGTTTTTCGTTTTATCTCTCTCTCTCTCCAACACGTGAAACCGAAAGCCTGCAGACTTCAGAGTGACTCTTTATATTTCCAATTGGACTCAGTATTATATACCCTAGACAACGAAAGAGCCTATTTCTGATTGATTATGGTTACACCGGTGTTTTAGATTGAGTTTTGACGATTTGAATGTTTTGTATTAACCATACGTTTGTGCCCTTATTGAATAAAACGTTTGAAAATAGTAGCATCCGACTCAGCTGATCCATCTATCTTTGCTGGTAAGTTACCTGGTTACGGGGTTTTCGTAACAAGTGGGGGCTCGTCCGGGATCTGACACCAAAAAGGGGGAGGTCAGTCAATCGGGCTGTAAGTCCAAACTTAAATCTGGTTACGCAGGTAGTCAGACGGGAAACCAGCAAAGATGGATGTGGGTGAATTCATGAGAAACCCGACGGTAGAGGCGCTAGGGAAGGCTACAAAATCAGACTTAGTAAGTTTGGCGCAGGCCTTAGACCTCACAGCGGTGAAGCCAGCAATGAAAAAGCAGGAAGTGCTAAGGGTCATACAACAGCACTACGTTGGGAAGAAGGTGTTTACAGCTGAGGATTTGGAAAATACTCCCGAAAGGAGATTAGTGAGTGGGACAAATCAGGCAGAGTTGGAGAAAGCAAGGCTGGAACATGAGTTTAAAATAAAGCAGCTAGAAATAGACGCAGCTCAGAAGGCTGCAGAGAGAGAAGCCGAGAGAGCCGAGAGGGCAAGAGAAGCCGAGAGGGCAAGAGAAGCCGAGAGGGCAAGAGAAGCCGAGAGGGAAAGAGAGCAGGTGTTCAAACTAAAGCAGCTAGAAGCAGAAGAGAGAGAGAAACAGAGGAACTATGAATTGGAGCTGGACAGGCGAAAACAAGAGCGAAGAACTCAAGGGGGAGAGAAAGAGGGGTTTGATATTAGTCGGGCGTTGAGGTTGGTCCCCCCGTTCGAGGAGACGGATGTTGATAGTTATTTCTTGCTCTTTGAAAAGGTGGCAGAGAATCAGCAGTGGCCCAGAGAGCAATGGGTGGCGTTGTTACAAAGTGTGTTACGAGGAAAAGCACAGCGGGTATATGCCGCGCTGCCCACAGAAAGGGACGGGAATTATGATCAAGTAAAGGAGGCCATTCTCCGAGGTTACGAGTTAGTACCTGAGGCGTATAGACAAAGGTTCCGAAATTTAAAAAGAGGGTGGAATCAAACGTATACCGAGCTAGCCCATGAGAAGGGTGTGCTCTTGAATCGTTGGTGCACAGCTGAAAAGGTGGCCGAGGACTATGGGCGTCTCAGGGAGCTAGTTTTGATTGAGGAATTTAAAAGTTGCGTTCCGGAAGAGATCCGAATGTATTTAAATGAGAGGACGAATCAGTCCATCTCAGAGATGGCTAGGCTCGCAGATGAATATGCCCTAACCCACAAGACAAAGTTTTCCTCGCCAAAAAGTTACCCGAGAGACCGTCGGAACGGTAGGGACAGTCCGCCGGCTAAGGGAGAAACTCCACCGGGAGCTAGCACAAAAAGTGAGGATAACAGACAAGAAACCTGGAGATCTCCTGGTTTCAACTGTTTTAATTGTGGAAAGGTGGGACATATTGCATCAAAATGCACTGCTCCGAGGAAGGAGTCGGAACGAGGGAAAGCAGCTATTTCCATAGGCTGTGTTGCGTCGATCCGAAAATCGACAAGCAGGCCCCAGACAGATGGAATACAGGAGGGGCGGGAGACATTTAGGTCCGAAGGAACCGTGGCTTTGAAGGAAGGGGACCCCCCAATTCCCGTACGAATTTGGAGAGACACGGGGGCGGAACTATCGTTAATTAGCCGTAATGTGTTAAAATTCGGCCCTCGCACGGGGGAGGTAGCCCTTAGAGGTATCGGGAACCGAACCGAGGTCGTGCCTTTGCATAGGGTCTTTCTAGATTGTGAGTTGGTGTCGGGACCAGTAGATCTGGGGGTCCTGCCGGAATTGCCAGGAGAAGGAGTGGACGTCCTTCTGGGTAACGACCTAGCGGGTGGGAAGATGGGTGCCGCCGTGAAGCTGACCACCCAGCCCGTGAGAGTTGAAGACCCTCCCTCAGAAAAAAAATTCTATCCCGCATGTGCGGTCACTCGCAGCATGTCGAAAAGGGCCGCTGAGACAGAGAGCGGGTGGAATCTGGCCAGTTTTGATTTGGCCGAAACTTTTATACCGACTCTGTACCAACGAGAGTCCGAGGAAGGGAAAACGGAGAGTAGGGAGGAACGAGTGGGAAATAGAGAGGAGGTAGACCGGTCCTTAGCCAGAAGAGAGTTTGTACGGGAACAGAATGGTGACGAGGAGCTGGTATCCTTGAGAGAGTCGGTTCTCTCCGAGACTGAACTGGAGGCAGAGCCAGAGGGTTATTATCTCCAGGAGGGGGTGTTGATGAGGAAGTGGAGACCCCCTGCGGTGCAGGCCGATGAGGACTGGGCGGTGCTACGTCAGATAGTAGTCCCGAAAGTATATCGGAACGACATTCTTGACTTAGCCCATAAGGGACCTTTGGGCGGGCATTTGGGAATAAAGAAGACCGTAGAGCGGGTTCAGAGGGAATTCTATTGGCCCAATCTGAGGAAAGATGTTACTGAGTATTGTAAAAGATGTCATACCTGCCAGGTGGTGGGTAAGCCGAATCAAGTTATCCCTAAGGCCCCCCTCCGACCTATTCCCGCATGTGAGGAGCCTTTCTCCCGAGTCATTGTGGATTTTGTGGGACCCTTACCTAAAACTGCGAGTGGGCGGCAGTATATCATGACCCTGATGTGTGCCGCTACACGATTTCCCGAGGCCGTGCCTCTGGGTAGTATTAGGACCTCTGCGGTGGTGAAGGCCCTTATCAAATTCTTTACCACCGTGGGGCTACCCAAGGAGATACAATCAGACCAGGGAAGTACATTCACGTCGAACGTATTTCGGCAGATGATGACCCAGCTCGGGGTGAGGCAGATTATGGCCTCTGCGTACCACCCGGAGTCACAGGGAGCGTTGGAAAGGTTCCACGCTACCCTAAAGACCATGCTTAAAGCTTATTGCCAGGAGAACGTTCGAGACTGGGATGAGGCTTTACCCCTTTTGTTATTTGCCGTAAGGGATACAGTCCAGTGCTCCCTGGGGTTCAGTCCGTTTGAACTGGTTTTCGGTCACAGGCCCAGGGGACCCCTAACCCTACTGAAAGAAAAATGGTCTAACCCGACCGCCCAAGTCAGTGTGGTCGACTATGTGCTGAAATTCCGGGAAAGACTGCGTCAACTATGCGCCTGGGCAAACGAAAACCTTAAAGCCTCTCAGGAAAAGATGGGTCAGTGGTATAACCAGAGAGCGAGAGAACGAGAGTTTCACGTGGGCGACCGGGTCCTGGTCCTATTCCCGGTAGCTACTCACCCTCTGGGGGCGAGGTTTCAAGGACCATATACAGTGCGTAAGAAAATAGACTCGCTGAATTACGTGATCGAAACCCCCGACCGACGAAAGCCGACCCAGTTAGTTCACGTGAACATGATAAAAGGGTATCATGAACCCACCCCCCCGGTTGTTGGCGCGGCTATGAAAGCCGATGAAGTTGGGGGGGACGGTAAGGAGGAACCAGAACGGTTCGACAAGATAGGTATAGTCCCTACCAGATTAGAGAACTCTGTCGTATTGGCGAATCTTGCGGGTAAAGTTGGCCACTTAAAGCCTGAACAGCGGGAGCAGGTAATACAGCTCGTTAACCGGCATGCAGACTTATGCCCAGATGTTCCCCGAAGGTGTAATGGGACACAACATGATGTGATAGCTACCTCAACCCAACCTATTAAACAAGCCCCTTATCGGATGAATCCTGAGAAAAGCCAGCTGGTAGAGAAGGAGATTGAACATATGCTAGCTGCTGGGATAATCCGCGAATCCTCATCCGCGTGGGCTTCTCCTTGCGTGGTTGTCCCAAAGCCGGACGGGACCATACGATTCTGTACCGATTATCGGAAGGTCAACGCGGTTACCCAGACCGATGCTTACCCTCTTCCCCGGGTGGATGATTGCATTGATCAACTGGGGAAGGCAAGGTACATCACAAAAATTGACTTGCTAAAGGGGTACTGGTGCGTTCCTTTAACGGACCGGGCTCGAGAGATTTCAGCCTTTGTCACCCCGTCTGGGTTGTACGAGTACAACGTTATGCCGTTTGGGATGAAAAATGCCCCAGGGACATTTCAGCGGATGATAGACGCTGTGATAAAGGGGTTAACCCACACCAAGGCTTATCTTGACGATGTGGTAGTTTGGAATGACACCTGGGAGGAGCATCTGGGGGCTGTAGAAAGTTTGTTTACCCGAATGTCGGCAGCCCACCTTACTGTAAACCTCGCTAAGAGTGAGTTTGGTCATGCCACGATCACCTATCTGGGGTATGTGGTGGGAGACGGGCAGTTGGCCCCTGTGCAGGCGAAGGTCCGGGCTATTTCCGAGGTCCCGGTACCCTCCAATAAAAGGGCCCTGAGGAGGTTTCTGGGCATGGTGGGATACTATCGGAAATTCTGTAAAAATTTTGCGGACATTGCGCTCCCCCTTACAAAATTACTGCAGAAGGAGGAAAAATTTGAGTGGGGTCATTCTTGTCAGAATGCCTTTGAAAAGTTAAAAGCCGTACTGTGCCATGACCCGGTGTTAAAAGCGCCCGATCTGTTAACCCCCTTCTCCTTGGCCACGGACGCCAGCGATGAGGCGGCAGGAGCAGTCCTATTGCAGCAAGCGGGGGATGGAGTGGAGCACCCGGTAGCATATTTCTCTCGGAAGTTCAATAGACACCAGAGGAATTACTCTACCGTGGAAAAGGAATTGTTAGCGCTTGTGTTAGCGATACAACATTTCGAAGTGTACATTTGTCCGGCGCAAAGACCCCTAGTGGTCTATACCGATCACAACCCGCTGGTATTCTTGAACAATATGAAAAACAAAAACAGAAGGTTATTAAGCTGGAGTCTGATGCTACAAGAATTTGATATTAAGATCCAGCACATAAAGGGGAGTGATAATGTGCTAGCGGATTGTTTATCCAGGTGTTGAATTGAGTATGCGATGTAGGGCACGGTAGGGTAAGGTATTAAAGAAAAGGGGCACTGTACTTGTTAACTGTTTAGATGCTGACTTGAATGTATAACTGTATTACTCTGTAGTGAAAAGAAAAGCTTCTGTATTGTATTAGATTCAAAAATTTCTGTAAGACTGTACCACTCTGGGTTTTAACCGCTGGTAAAAACCTTTTTAAGAGGGGAGGTGTTATGATACCAGCCCCCTCCTTTGTGAGAATTGCAAGAGCCCTAGTAAAAGGGGGGTCAACGACCCAAGAGAGAGAGAGAGACAGGCTGAATGGACACAGGAAATGGAAAGACATTCCACTGGGACAAAAGCTGGTGACTGTGGCATTGTTCTCAGGAGACACCTGGGGACTGCAGACGTGCCAACTCGCAGGGACATTGTAAAGCCCTCGGGCAAAGTGGGCTGGTTGAGAGAGAGATTGCACCACCTGCAACCTGATTGACACCTGAGATCCCGTGAGGCAGTATAAAGAAGGGTCTGAAAGAGGACGACCCTCAGACGCACCAAGGAGACACCAAGAAGCACGATAACGCTTCCCGTGGGAACGGGAAGCCATTTTGAAATAAGCCACGTGCGTTAAATTCCGAATGCGGGGTTTGTGGCTGGAACCAACGGAAGATCGCTTTTAACTAACAACGGGGAAGATCGCTCCCCTGATTACACGGATGTAAACGGCAAGTTTTTCGTTTTATCTCTCTCTCTCTCCAACACGTGAAACCGAAAGCCTGCAGACTTCAGAGTGACTCTTTATATTTCCAATTGGACTCAGTATTATATACCCTAGACAACGAAAGAGCCTATTTCTGATTGATTATGGTTACACCGGTGTTTTAGATTGAGTTTTGACGATTTGAATGTTTTGTATTAACCATACGTTTGTGCCCTTATTGAATAAAACGTTTGAAAATAGTAGCATCCGACTCAGCTGATCCATCTATCTTTGCTGGTAAGTTACCTGGTTACGGGGTTTTCGTAACAACAGTTCCAGCTCACCCTGCGTAGTTATGTTCACATTCTTAACTCAAAATGAATAGAATTGAAAGTAATGCATTCAGCTGAATAGAGAGTAGAGTTGAATTTTGCTGAAAACTATCATGTGTTAAATTGATGTAAAGCTTATTATTTTAATTACCATATGATTTAGAGAAGTATGCAACCAACTTTATGAGTGTGCTACAAATGTTCAAGAAGTTAGTTTCAGTAACATCACCTTTTGTAGACAATGGAACATTAGCTTTTACAGAACTAAGCAAAGTTACTGGCTGTTTCTCTCTGAATGTTATGATGTAGGTTCCTGGACTCGGATTGCATTTCAGTATTCCGTAGCCCTGAGAAGTATACATCCAATATCTATACAGTTCCAGCTCACCCTGAGTAGTTAAGTACACATCCATAACTCTAAAATCATAGAAGAGAAAGTAATGCATTCATCTATATATAGAGTGCCGTTGTATTTAGCTGAAAACTACTATGTGCTAACTTCATGTAAACATTATTATTTTACATAGTATATGATTTAGAGTCGTATGCAAACAATTTTATGAGTGTGCTACAAATGTTCGAGATGTTACTTTCAGTACATCATCTTTTGTAACAATGGAACTTTAGCGTTTACAGAACAAAGCAAAGATAGTGGCAGTTCCTCTCTGAATGTTATGTTGTAGATTCCTGAATTCAGCTTGCATTTGAGTATTCCATAGCTCTCAGTGGTATACATGCAATATCTATACAGTTCCAGCTCACCGTGAGTAGTTATGTTCACATTCTTAACTCAAAATGAATAGAATTGAAAGTAATGCATTCAGCTGAATAGAGAGTAGAGTTGAATTTTGCTGAAAACTATCATGTGTTAAATTGATGTAAAGCTTATTATTTTAATTACCATATGATTTAGAGTAGTATGCAACCAACTTTATGAGTGTGCTACCAATGTTCAAGAAGTTAGTTTCAGTAACATCACCTTTCGTATACAATGGAACATTAGCGTTTAGAGAACTGAACAAAGCTTCTGGCTGTTCCTCTCTGAAAGTTATGACGTAGGTTCCGGAACTCGGCTGGTATTTCAGAGTATTCCATAGCCCTGAGAAGCTTACATGCAATATCTATACAGTTCCAGCTCACCGTGAGTAGTTATGTACACATCCTTAACTCAAAAATCATAGAATAGAAAGTAATGCATTCATCTCAATAGAGAGTGCAGTTGAATTTTGCTGAAAAATATAATGTGCTGACTTCATGTAAACATTATTATTTTACATAGTATATGATTAAGAGTCGTATGCAACCAATTTTATGAGTGTGCTACCAACGTCCGTGAAGTTACTTTCAGTACATCACCTTTTGTACACAACGGAACATTAGCGTCGAAAGAGCTAGGGAAATGTATCTGGTTGTTCCTCACTGAAAGTTATGATGTAGGTTCCTGAACTCTGCTTGTATTTGAGTATTCCATAGCCCTGAGAAATATACATTCAATATCTACACAGTTCCAGCTCACCCTGAGTAGTTATGTTCACATCCTTAACTCAAAATGAATAGAATTGAAAGTAATGCATTCAGCTGAATAGAGAGTAGAGTTGAATTTTGCTGAAATCTATCATGTGTTAAATTGATGTAAAGCTTATTATTTTAATTACCATATGATTTAGAGCAGTATGCAACCGATTTTATGAGTGTGCTACCAATGTTCGAGAAGTTAGTTTCAGTAACAACACCTTTTGTAGACAATGGAACATTAGCGTCTAAAGAACTAGGCAAAGATACTGGTTGTTCCTCTCTGAATGTTGTGATGTAGGTTCCTGAACTCGGCTTGTATTTCAGTATTCCATAGCACTGAGAAGTATATATGCAATATCTATACAGTTCCATCTCACCCTGAGTAGTTACGAGCACATCTGTAACTCAAAATGGATTGTATAGAAAGTAAAGCATTCAGCTCCATAGAGTGTAGAGTTGAATTTTGCTGAAAACTACCATGTGTTAATTTGATATAAAGCTTATTATTTTAATTACCATATGATTTAGAGTAGTATGCAAACAATTTTATGAGTGTGCTACCAATGTTCGAGAAGTTACTTTCAGTACATCTCCTTTTGAACACAATGGAACGTTAGCGTTTACAGAACTAAGCAAAGTTACTGGCTGTTCCTCTCTGAATGTTGTGATGTAGGTTCCTGAACCCGGCTTGCATTTGAGTATTCCATAGCCCTGAGAAATATACATTCAATATCTATACAGTTCCAGCTCACCCTGAGTAGTTATGTTCACATCCTTAACTCAAAATGAATAGAATTGAAAGTAAAGCATTCAGCTGAATCGAGAGTAGAGTTGAATTTTGCTGAAAACTATCATGTGTTAAATTGATGTAATGCTTATTATTTTAATTACCATATGATTTAGAGCAGTATGCAACCAATTTTATGAGTGTGCTACCAATGTTCGAGAATTTAGGTTCAGTAACAACACCTTTTGTAGACAATGGAACATTAGCGTTTACAGAACTAAGCAAAGTTACTGGCTGTTTCTCTCTGAATGTTATGATGTAGGTTCCAGAACTCGGCTGGTATTTCAGTCCTCCATAGCCCTGAGAAGTATACATCCAATATCTACACAGTTCCAGCTCACACTGAGTAGTTATGTACACATCCTTAACTCTAAAATCATAGATTAGAAAGTAATGCATTCATCTATATATAGAGTGCAGTTGTATTTAGCTGAAAACTACTATGTGCTAACTTCATGTAAACATTATTATTTTACATAGTATATGATTTAGAGTCGTATGCAACCAATTTCATGAGTGTGCTACCAATGTTCAAGATGTTACTTTCAGTACATCATCTTTTGTAACAATGAAACCTTAGCGTTTACAGAACTAAGCAAAGTTACTGGCTGTTCCTCTCTGAATGTTGTGATGTAGGTTCCTGAACTCGGCTTGCATTTGAGTATTCCATAGCCCTGAGAAGTATACATCCAATATCTATACAGTTCCAGCTCACCCTGAGTAGTTAAGTACACATCCTTAACTCTAAAATCATAGAATAGAAAGTAATGCATTCATCTATATATAGAGTGCAGTTGTATTTAGCTGAAAACTACTATGTGCTAACTTCATGGAAACATTATTATTTTACATAGTATATGATTTAGAGTCGTATGCAAACAATTTTATGAGTGTGCTACCAATGTTCGTGAAGTTATTTTCAGTACTTCACCTTTTTTACACAACGGAACATTAACGTCTAAAGAACTAGGCAAAGATACTGGTTGTTCCTCACTGAATGTTATGATGTAGGTTCCTGAACTCGGCTTGTATTTCAGTATTCCATAGCACTGAGAAGTATACATGCAATATCTATACAGTTCCATCTCACCCTGATTAGTTACGTACACATCTTTAACTCAAAATGCATTGTATAGAAAGTAAAGCATTCAGCTCCATAGGGTGTAGAGTTCAATTTTGCTGAAAACTACCATGTGTTAATTTGATTTAAAGCTTATTATTTTAATTACCATATGATTTAGAGTAGTAAGCAAACAATTTTATGAGTGTGCTACCAATGTTCGAGATGTTACTTTCAGTACATCATCTTTTGTAACAATGGAACTTTAGCGTTTACAGAACAAAGGCAAGATAGTGGTAGTTCCTCTCTGAATGATATGAAGTACGTTCCTGAACTCGGCTTGCATTTGAGTATTCCATAGCTCTGGGTGGTATACATGCAATATCTATACAGTTAAATCTCACCCTGAGTAGTTACGTACACATCTTTAACTCAAAATGCATTGATTAGAAAGTAAAGCATTCAGTTCCATAGAGTGCAGAGTAGTTTTATTCTGAAAACTACCGTCTTATGTTGATGTAAAGCTTATTATTTTAATTACCATATGATATAGAGTAGTATGCAACCAATTTTATGAGTGCGCTACCAGTGTTCGAGAAGTTAGTTTCAGTAACATCACCTTTTTTTAGACAATGGAACATTAGCGTTTACAGAACTAAACACAGATATTGGCTGTTCCTCTCTGAATGTTTTGTTGTTGATTCCTGAATTCAGCTTGCATTTGAGTATTCCATAGCTCTCAGTGGTATACATGCAATATCTATAAAGTTCCAGCTCACCCTGAGTAGTTATGTTCACATTCCTAACTCAAAATGAATAGAATTGAAAGTAATGCATTCAGCTGAATAGAGAGTAGAGTTGAAATTTGCTGAAAACTATCATGTGTTAAATTGATGTCAAGCTTATTATTTTAATTACCATATGATTTAGAGTAGTATGCAACCAACTTTATGAGTGTGCTACCAATGTTCAAGAAGTTAGTTTCAGTAACATCACCTTTCGTATACAATGGAACATTAGCGTTTAGAGAACTGAACAAAGCTTCTGGCTGTTCCTCTCTGAAAGTTATGACGTAGGTTCCGGAACGCGGCTTGTATTTCAGAGTATTCCATAGCCCTGAGAAGTTTACATGCAATATCTATACAGTTCCAGCTCACCCTGAGTAGTTATGTACACATCCGTAACTCAAAAATCATAGAATAGAAAGTAATGCATTCATCTCAATAGAGAGTGCAGTTGAATTTTGCTGAAAAATACAATGTGCTGACTTCATGTAAACATTATTATTTTACATAGTATATGATTTAAAGTCGTATGCAACCAATTTTATGAGTGTGCTACCAATGTTGGTGAAGTTACTTTCAATACATAAACCTTTTGTACACAACGGAACATTAGCGTCTAAAGAACTAGGCAAAGATACTGGCTGTTCCTCAATGAATGTTATGATGTAGGTTCCTGGACTCGGATTGCATTTCAGTATTCCGTAGCCCTGAGAAGTATACATCCAATATCTATACAGTTCCAGCTCACCCTGAGTAGTTAAGTACACATCCTTAACTCTAAAATCATAGAATAGAAAGTAATGCATTCATCTATATACAGAGTGCAGTTGTATTTAGCTGAAAACTACTATGTGCTAACTTCATGGAAACATTATTATTTTACATAGTATATGATTTAGAGTCGTATGCAAACAATTTTATGAGTGTGCTACAAATGTTCGAGATGTTACTTTCAGTACATCATCTTTTGTAACAATGGAACTTTAGCGTTTACAGAACAAAGCAAAGATAGTGGCAGTTCCTCTCTGAATGTTATGTTGTAGATTCCTGAATTCAGCTTGCATTTGAGTATTCCATAGCTCTCAGTGGTATACATGCAATATCTATACAGTTCCAGCTCACCCTGAGTAGTTATGTTCACATTCTTAACTCAAAATGAATAGAATTGAAAGTAATGCATTCAGCTGAATAGAGAGTAGAGCTGAATTTTGCTGACATCTATCATGTGTTAAATTGATGTAAAGCTTATTATTTGAATTACCAGATGATTTAGAGCAGTATGCAAACATTTTATGAGTGTGCTACCAATGTTCGAGAAGTTAGTTTCAGTTACAACACTTTTTGTAGACAATGGAACATTAGCGTTTACAGAACTAAGCAAAGTTACTGGCTGTTTCTCTCTGAATGTTATGATGTAGGTTCCTGAACTCGGCTTGGATTTCAGTATTCCATAGCCCTGAGAAGTATACATCCAATATCTATACAGTTCCAGCTCACCGTGAGTAGTTATGTACACATCCTTAACTCTAAAATCATAGAATAGAAAGTAATGCATTCATCTATATACAGAGTGCAGTTGTATTTAGCTGAAAACTACTATGTGCTAACTTCATGAAAACATTATTATTTTACATGGTATATGATTTAGAGTCGTAAGCAAACAATTTTCTGAGTGTGCTACCAATGTTCGAGATGTTACTTTCAGTACATCTCCTTTTGTACACAATGGAACATTAGCGTTTACAGAACTAAGCAAAGATACTGACAGTTCCTCTCTGAATGATATGAAGTAGGTTCCTGAACTCGGCTTGCATTTGAGTATTCCATAGCACTGAGTGGTATACATGCAATATCTATACAGTTAAATCTCACCCTGAGTAGTTACGTACACATCTTTAACACAAAATGCATTTATTAGAAAGTAAAGCATTCAGTTCCATAGAGTGCAGAGTAGTTTTATTCTGAAAACTACCGTGTTATGTTGATGTAAAGCTTATTATTTAATTACCATATGATTTAGAGTAGTATGCAACCAATTTTATGAGTGTGCTACCAATGTTCGAGAAGTTAGTTTCAGTAACATCACCTTTTTTAGACAATGGAACATTAGCGTTTACAGAACTAAACAAAGATATTGGCTGTGCCTCACTGAATGTTATGATGTAGGTTCCTGAACTCGGCTTGTATTTCAGAGTATTCCATAGCCCTGAGAAGTATACATGCAATATCTATACAGTTCCAGCTCACCCTGAGTAGTTAAGTACACATCCTTAACTCTAAAATCATAGAATAGAAAGTAATGCATTCATCTATATATAGAGTGCAGTTGTATTTAGCTGAAAACTACTATGTGCTAACTTCATGGAAACATTATTATTTTACATAGTATATGATTTAGAGTCGTATGCAAACAATTTTATGAGTGTGCTACCAATGTTCGTGAAGTTATTTTCAGTACTTCACCTTTTTTACACAACGGAACATTAACGTCTAAAGAACTAGGCAAAGATACTGGTTGTTCCTCACTGAATGTTATGATGTAGGTTCCTGAACTCGGCTTGTATTTCAGTATTCCATAGCACTGAGAAGTATACATGCAATATCTATACAGTTCCATCTCACCCTGATTAGTTACGTACACATCTTTAACTCAAAATGCATTGTATAGAAAGTAAAGCATTCAGCTCCATAGGGTGTAGAGTTCAATTTTGCTGAAAACTACCATGTGTTAATTTGATTTAAAGCTTATTATTTTAATTACCATATGATTTAGAGTAGTAAGCAAACAATTTTATGAGTGTGCTACCAATGTTCGAGATGTTACTTTCAGTACATCATCTTTTGTAACAATGGAACTTTAGCGTTTACAGAACAAAGGCAAGATAGTGGTAGTTCCTCTCTGAATGATATGAAGTACGTTCCTGAACTCGGCTTGCATTTGAGTATTCCATAGCTCTGGGTGGTATACATGCAATATCTATACAGTTAAATCTCACCCTGAGTAGTTACGTACACATCTTTAACTCAAAATGCATTGATTAGAAAGTAAAGCATTCAGTTCCATAGAGTGCAGAGTAGTTTTATTCTGAAAACTACCGTCTTATGTTGATGTAAAGCTTATTATTTTAATTACCATATGATATAGAGTAGTATGCAACCAATTTTATGAGTGTGCTACCAGTGTTCGAGAAGTTAGTTTCAGTAACATCACCTTTTTTTAGACAATGGAACATTAGCGTTTACAGAACTAAACACAGATATTGGCTGTTCCTCTCTGAATGTTTTGTTGTTGATTCCTGAATTCAGCTTGCATTTGAGTATTCCATAGCTCTCAGTGGTATACATGCAATATCTATAAAGTTCCAGCTCACCCTGAGTAGTTATGTTCACATTCCTAACTCAAAATGAATAGAATTGAAAGTAATGCATTCAGCTGAATAGAGAGTAGAGTTGAAATTTGCTGAAAACTATCATGTGTTAAATTGATGTCAAGCTTATTATTTTAATTACCATATGATTTAGAGTAGTATGCAACCAACTTTATGAGTGTGCTACCAATGTTCAAGAAGTTAGTTTCAGTAACATCACCTTTCGTATACAATGGAACATTAGCGTTTAGAGAACTGAACAAAGCTTCTGGCTGTTCCTCTCTGAAAGTTATGACGTAGGTTCCGGAACGCGGCTTGTATTTCAGAGTATTCCATAGCCCTGAGAAGTTTACATGCAATATCTATACAGTTCCAGCTCACCCTGAGTAGTTATGTACACATCCGTAACTCAAAAATCATAGAATAGAAAGTAATGCATTCATCTCAATAGAGAGTGCAGTTGAATTTTGCTGAAAAATACAATGTGCTGACTTCATGTAAACATTATTATTTTACATAGTATATGATTTAAAGTCGTATGCAACCAATTTTATGAGTGTGCTACCAATGTTGGTGAAGTTACTTTCAATACATCATCTTTTGTACACAACGGAACATTAGCGTCTAAAGAACTAGGCAAAGATACTGGCTGTTCCTCAATGAATGTTATGATGTAGGTTCCTGGACTCGGATTGCATTTCAGTATTCCGTAGCCCTGAGAAGTATACATCCAATATCTATACAGTTCCAGCTCACCCTGAGTAGTTAAGTACACATCCTTAACTCTAAAATCATAGAATAGAAAGTAATGCATTCATCTATATACAGAGTGCAGTTGTATTTAGCTGAAAACTACTATGTGCTAACTTCATGGAAACATTATTATTTTACATAGTATATGATTTAGAGTCGTATGCAAACAATTTTATGAGTGTGCTACAAATGTTCGAGATGTTACTTTCAGTACATCATCTTTTGTAACAATGGAACTTTAGCGTTTACAGAACAAAGCAAAGATAGTGGCAGTTCCTCTCTGAATGTTATGTTGTAGATTCCTGAATTCAGCTTGCATTTGAGTATTCCATAGCTCTCAGTGGTATACATGCAATATCTATACAGTTCCAGCTCACCCTGAGTAGTTATGTTCACATTCTTAACTCAAAATGAATAGAATTGAAAGTAATGCATTCAGCTGAATAGAGAGTAGAGCTGAATTTTGCTGACATCTATCATGTGTTAAATTGATGTAAAGCTTATTATTTGAATTACCAGATGATTTAGAGCAGTATGCAAACATTTTATGAGTGTGCTACCAATGTTCGAGAAGTTAGTTTCAGTTACAACACTTTTTGTAGACAATGGAACATTAGCGTTTACAGAACTAAGCAAAGTTACTGGCTGTTTCTCTCTGAATGTTATGATGTAGGTTCCTGAACTCGGCTTGGATTTCAGTATTCCATAGCCCTGAGAAGTATACATCCAATATCTATACAGTTCCAGCTCACCGTGAGTAGTTATGTACACATCCTTAACTCTAAAATCATAGAATAGAAAGTAATGCATTCATCTATATACAGAGTGCAGTTGTATTTAGCTGAAAACTACTATGTGCTAACTTCATGAAAACATTATTATTTTACATGGTATATGATTTAGAGTCGTAAGCAAACAATTTTCTGAGTGTGCTACCAATGTTCGAGATGTTACTTTCAGTACATCTCCTTTTGTACACAATGGAACATTAGCGTTTACAGAACTAAGCAAAGATACTGACAGTTCCTCTCTGAATGATATGAAGTAGGTTCCTGAACTCGGCTTGCATTTGAGTATTCCATAGCACTGAGAGGTATACATGCAATATCTATACAGTTAAATCTCACCCTGAGTAGTTACGTACACATCTTTAACACAAAATGCATTTATTAGAAAGTAAAGCATTCAGTTCCATAGAGTGCAGAGTAGTTTTATTCTGAAAACTACCGTGTTATGTTGATGTAAAGCTTATTATTTAATTACCATATGATTTAGAGTAGTATGCAACCAATTTTATGAGTGTGCTACCAATGTTCGAGAAGTTAGTTTCAGTAACATCACCTTTTTTAGACAATGGAACATTAGCGTTTACAGAACTAAACAAAGATATTGGCTGTGCCTCACTGAATGTTATGATGTAGGTTCCTGAACTCGGCTTGTATTTCAGAGTATTCCATAGCCCTGAGAAGTATACATGCAATATCTATACAGTTCCAGCTCACCCTGAGTAGTTATCTAACACATCCGTAACTCAAAAATCATAGAAGAGAAAGTAAAGCATTCATCTCAATAGAGAGTGCAGTTGAATTTTGCTGAAAAATACTATGTGCTTACTTCATGTAAACATTATTATTTTACATAGTATATAACTTAGAGTCGTATGCAACCAATTTTATGAGTGTGCTACCAATGTTCGTGAAGTTACTTTCAGTACATCACCTTTTGTACACAACGGAACATTAGCGTCTAAAGAACTAGGTAAAGCTACTGGCTGTTCCTCACTGAATGTTATGATGTAGGTTCCTGAACTCGGCTTGTATTTCAGTATTCCATAGCACTGAGAAGTATACATTCAATATCTATACAGTTCCAGCTCACCCTGAGTAGTTATGTTCACATCCTTAACTCAAAATGAATAGAATTGAAAGTAATGCATTCAGCTGAATAGAGAGTAGAGCTGAATTTTGCTGACATCTATCATGTGTTAAATTGATGTAAAGCTTATTATTTGAATTACCAGATGATTTAGAGCAGTATGCAAACATTTTATGAGTGTGCTACCAATGTTCGAGAAGTTAGTTTCAGTTACAACACTTTTTGTAGACAATGGAACATTAGCGTTTACAGAACTAAGCAAAGTTACTGGCTCTTTCTCTCTGAATGTTATGATGTAGGTTCCTGAACTCGGCTTGGATTTCAGTATTCCATAGCCCTGAGAAGTATACATCCAATATCTATACATTTCCAGCTCACCCTGAGTAGTTATGTACACATCCTTAACTCTAAAATCATAGAATAGAAAGTAATGCATTCATCTATATACAGAGTGCAGTTGTATTTAGCTGAAAACTACTATGTGCTAACTTCATGGAAACATTATTATTTTACATAGTATATGATTTAGAGTCGTATGCAAACAATTTTATGAGTGTGCTACAAATGTTCGAGATGTTACTTTCAGTACATCATCTTTTGTAACAATGGAACTTTAGCGTTTACAGAACAAAGCAAAGATAGTGGCAGTTCCTCTCTGAATGTTATGTTGTAGATTCCTGAATTCAGCTTGCATTTGAGTATTCCATAGCTCTCAGTGGTATACATACAATATCTATACAGTTCCAGCTCACCCTGAGTAGTTATGTTCACATTCTTAACTCAAAATGAATAGAATTGAAAGTAATGCATTCAGCTGAATAGAGAGTAGAGTTGAATTTTGCTGAAAACTATCATGTGTTAAATTGATGTAAAGCTTATTATTTTAATTACCATATGATTTAGAGTAGTATGCAACCAATGTTATGAGTGTGCTACCAACGCTCGAGAAGTTAATTTCAGAACATCTCGTTTTGTACACAATTGAACATTAGCGTTTACAGAACTAAGCAAAGATACTGGCTGTGCCTCACTGAATGTAATGATGTAGGTTCCTGAACTCGGCTTGTATTTCAGTATTCCATAGCACTGAGCAGTATACATGCAATATCTACACAGTTCCATCTCACCCTGAGTAGTTACGTACACATATTTAACTCAAAATGCATTGTTTTCAAAGTAAAGCATTCAGCTCCATAGAGTGTAGAGTTGAATTTTGCTGAAAACTACCATGTGTTAATTTGATTTAAAGCTTATTATTTTAATTACCATATGATTTGGTGTAGTATGAAAACAATTTTATGAGTGTGCTACCAATGTTCGAGAAGTTACTTTCAGTACATCATCTTTTGTAACAATGGAACTTTAGCATTTACTAAACAAAGCAAAGATAGTGGCAGTTCCTCTCTGAATGATATGAAGTAGGTTCCTGAACTCGGCTTGCATTTGAGTATTCCATAGCACTGAGTGGTATACATGCAATATCTATACAGTTAAATCTCACCCTGAGTAGTTACGTACGCATCTTTAACTCAAAATGCATTGTATACAAAGTAAAGCATTCAGCTCCATAGAGTGTAGAGTTGAATTTTGCTGAAAACTGCCATGTGTTAATTTGATTTAAAGCTTATTATTTTAATTACCATATGATTTAGAGTAGTATGCAAACAATTTTATGAGTGTGCTACCAAAGCTCGAGAAGTTACTTTCAGTACATCACCTTTTGTACACAACGGAACATTAGCGTCTAAAGAACTAGGCAAAGATACTGGCTGTTCCTCAATGAATGTTATGATGTAGGTTCCTGAACTCGGCTTGTATTTCAGTATTCCATAGCACTGAGAAGTATATATGCAATATCTATACAGTTCCATCTCACCATGAGTAGTTACGTACACATTTTTAACTCAAAATGCATTGTTTAGAAACTAAAGCATTCAGCTACATAGAGTGTAGAGTTGAATTTTGCTGAAAACTACCATGTGTTAATTTGATGTAAAGCTTATTATTTTAATTACCATATGATTTAGAGTAGTATGCAACCAACTTTATGAGTTTGCTACCAATGTTCAAGAAGTTAGTTTCAGTAACATCACCTTTCGTATACAATGGAACATTAGCGTTTAGAGAACTGAAGAAAGCTTCTGGCTGTTCCTCTCTGAAAGTTATGACGTAGGTTCCGGAACTCGGCTTGTATTTCATAGCCCTGAGGTTTACATGCAATATCTATACAGTTCCAGCTCACCCTGAGTAGTTATGTACACATCCGTAACTCAAAAATCATAGAATAGAAAGTAATGCATTCATCTCAATAGAGAGTGCAGTTGAATTTTGCTGAAAAATACAATGTGCTGACTTCATGTAAACATTATTATTTTACATAGTATATGATTTAAAGTCGTATGCAACCAATTTTATGAGTGTGCTACCAATGTTGGTGAAGTTACTTTCAGTACATCACCTTTTGTACACAACGGAACATTAGCGTCTAAAGAACTAGGCAAAGATACTGGTTGTTCCTCACTGAAAGTTATGATGTAGGTTGCTGAACTCGGCTTGTATTTCAGTATTCCATAGCACTGAGAAGTATATATGCAATATCTATACAGTTCCATCTCACCCTGAGTAGTTCCGTACACATCTTTAACTCAAAATGCATTGTATAGAAAGTAAAGCATTCAGCTCCATAGGGTGTAGAGTTGAATTTTGCTGAAAACTACCATGTGTTAATTTGATTTAAAGCTTATTATTTTAATTACCATATGATTTAGAGCAGTATGCAACGAATTTTATGAGTGTGCTACCAATGTTCGAGAAGTTAGTTTCAGTAACAACACCTATGTAGACAATGGAACATTAGCTTTTACAGAACTAAGCAAATTTACTGGCTGTTTCTCTCTGAATGTTATGATGTAGGTTCCTGGACTCGGATTGCATTTCAGTATTCCGTAGCCCTGAGAAGTATACATCCAATATCTATACAGTTCCAGCTCACCCTGAGTAGTTAAGTACACATCCATAACTCTAAAATCATAGAAGAGAAAGTAATGCATTCATCTATATATAGAGTGCCGTTGTATTTAGCTGAAAACTACTATGTGCTAACTTCATGTAAACATTATTATTTTACATAGTATATGATTTAGAGTCGTATGCAAACAATTTTATGAGTGTGCTACAAATGTTCGAGATGTTACTTTCAGTACATCATCTTTTGTAACAATGGAACTTTAGCGTTTACAGAACAAAGCAAAGATAGTGGCAGTTCCTCTCTGAATGTTATGTTGTAGATTCCTGAATTCAGCTTGCATTTGAGTATTCCATAGCTCTCAGTGGTATACATGCAATATCTATACAGTTCCAGCTCACCCTGAGTAGTTATGTTCACATTCTTAACTCAAAATGAATAGAGTTGAAAGTAATGCATTCAGCTGAATAGAGAGTAGAGTTGAATTTTGCTGAAAACTATCATGTGTTAAATTGATGTAAAGCTTATTATTTTAATTACCATATGATTTAGAGTAGTATGCAACCAACTTTATGAGTGTGCTACCAATGTTCAAGAAGTTAGTTTCAGTAACATCACCTTTCGTATACAATGGAATATTAGCGTTTAGAGAACTGAACAAAGCTTCTGGCTGTTCCACTCTGAAAGTTATGACGTAGGTTCCGGAACTCGGCTGGTATTTCAGAGTATTCCATAGCCCTGAGAAGCTTACATGCAATATCTATACAGTTCCAGCTCACGGTGAGTAGTTATGTACACACCCTTAACTCAAAAATCATAGAATAGAAAGTAATGCATTCATCTCAATAGAGAGTGCAGTTGAATTTTGCTGAAAAATATAATGTGCTGACTTCATGTAAACATTATTATTTTACATAGTATATGATTAAGAGTCGTATGCAACCAATTTTATGAGTGTGCTACCAATGTCCGTGAAGTGACTTTCAGTACATCACCTTTTGTACACAACGGAACATTAGCGTCGAAATAACTAGGGAAATGTATCTGGTTGTTCCTCACTGAAAGTTATGATGTAGGTTCCTGAACTCTGCTTGTATTTCAGTTTTCCATAGCACTGAGAAGTATATATGCAATATCTATACAGTTCCATCTCACCCTGAGTAGTTACGTGCACATCTTTAACTCAAAATGCATTGTATAGAAAGTAAAGCTTTCAGTTCCATAGAGTGTAGAGTTGAATTTTGCTGAAAACTACCATGTGTTAATTTGATTTAAAGCTTATTATTTTAATTACCATATGATTTAGAGCAGTATGTAACCAATTTTATGAGTGTGCTACCAATGTTCGAGAAGTTAGTTTCAGTAACAACACCTTTTGTAGACAATGGAACATTAGCGTTTACAGAACTAAACAAAGATATTGGCTGTTCCTCTCTCAATGTTATGTTGTAGATTCCTGAATTCAGCTTGCATTTGAGTATTCCATAGCCCTGTGAAATATACATTCAATATCTACACAGTTCCAGCTCACCCTGAGTAGTTATGTTCACATCCTTAACTCAAAATGAATACAATTGAAAGTAAAGCATTCAGCTCCATAGAGTGTAGAGTTGAATTTTGCTGAAAACTACCATGTGTTAATTTGATATAAAGCTTATTATTTTAATTACCATATGATTTAGAGTAGTATGCAAACAATTTTATGAGTGTGCTACCAATGTTCGAGAATTTAGTTTCAGTAACAACACCTTTTGTAGACAATGGAACATTAGCGTTTACAGAACTAAGCAAAGTTACTGGCTGTTTCTCTCTGAATGTTATGATGTAGGTTCCAGAGCTCGGCTGGCATTTCAGTCCTCCATAGCCCTGAGAAGTATACATACAATATCTACACAGTTCCAGCTCACACTGAGTAGTTATGTACACATCCGTAACTCAAAAATCATAGAATAGAAAGTAATGCATTCATCTCAATAGAGAGTGCAGTTGAATTTTGTTGAAAAATACAATGTGCTGACTTCATGTAAACATTATTATTTTACATAGTATATGATTTAAAGTCGTATGCAACCAATTTTATGAGTGTGCTACCAATGTTGGTGAAGTTACTTTCAGTACATCACCTTTTGTACACAACGGAACATTAGCGTCTAAAGAACTAGGCAAAGATACTGGTTGTTCCTCACTGAAAGTTATGATGTAGGTTGCTGAACTCGGCTTGTATTTCAGTATTCCATAGCACTGAGAAGTATATATGCAATATCTATACAGTTCCATCTCACCCTGAGTAGTTCCGTACACATCTTTAACTCAAAATGCATTGTATAGAAAGTAAAGCATTCAGCTCCATAGGGTGTAGAGTTGAATTTTGCTGAAAACTACCATGTGTTAATTTGATTTAAAGCTTATTATTTTAATTACCATATGATTTAGAGCAGTATGCAACGAATTTTATGAGTGTGCTACCAATGTTCGAGAAGTTAGTTTCAGTAACAACACCTATGTAGACAATGGAACATTAGCTTTTACAGAACTAAGCAAATTTACTGGCTGTTTCTCTCTGAATGTTATGATGTAGGTTCCTGGACTCGGATTGCATTTCAGTATTCCGTAGCCCTGAGAAGTATACATCCAATATCTATACAGTTCCAGCTCACCCTGAGTAGTTAAGTACACATCCATAACTCTAAAATCATAGAAGAGAAAGTAATGCATTCATCTATATATAGAGTGCCGTTGTATTTAGCTGAAAACTACTATGTGCTAACTTCATGTAAACATTATTATTTTACATAGTATATGATTTAGAGTCGTATGCAAACAATTTTATGAGTGTGCTACAAATGTTCGAGATGTTACTTTCAGTACATCATCTTTTGTAACAATGGAACTTTAGCGTTTACAGAACAAAGCAAAGATAGTGGCAGTTCCTCTCTGAATGTTATGTTGTAGATTCCTGAATTCAGCTTGCATTTGAGTATTCCATAGCTCTCAGTGGTATACATGCAATATCTATACAGTTCCAGCTCACCCTGAGTAGTTATGTTCACATTCTTAACTCAAAATGAATAGAGTTGAAAGTAATGCATTCAGCTGAATAGACAGTAGAGTTGAATTTTGCTGAAAACTGTCATGTGTTAAATTGATGTAAAGCTTATTATTTTAATTACCATATGATTTAGAGTAGTATGCAACCAACTTTATGAGTGTGCTACCAATGTTCAAGAAGTTAGTTTCAGTAACATCACCTTTCGTATACAATGGAACATTAGCGTTTAGAGAACTGAACAAAGCTTCTGGCTGTTCCACTCTGAAAGTTATGACGTAGGTTCCGGAACTCGGCTGGTATTTCAGAGTATTCCATAGCCCTGAGAAGCTTACATGCAATATCTATACAGTTCCAGCTCACGGTGAGTAGTTATGTACACATCCTTAACTCAAAAATCATAGAATAGAAAGTAATGCATTCATCTCAATAGAGAGTGCAGTTGAATTTTGCTGAAAAATATAATGTGCTGACTTCATGTAAACATTATTATTTTACATAGTATATGATTAAGAGTCGTATGCAACCAATTTTATGAGTGTGCTACCAATGTCCGTGAAGTGACTTTCAGTACATCACCTTTTGTACACAACGGAACATTAGCGTCGAAATAACTAGGGAAATGTATCTGGTTGTTCCTCACTGAAAGTTATGATGTAGGTTCCTGAACTCTGCTTGTATTTCAGTTTTCCATAGCACTGAGAAGTATATATGCAATATCTATACAGTTCCATCTCACCCTGAGTAGTTACGTGCACATCTTTAACTCAAAATGCATTGTATAGAAAGTAAAGCTTTCAGTTCCATAGAGTGTAGAGTTGAATTTTGCTGAAAACTACCATGTGTTAATTTGATTTAAAGCTTATTATTTTAATTACCATATGATTTAGAGCAGTATGTAACCAATTTTATGAGTGTGCTACCAATGTTCGAGAAGTTAGTTTCAGTAACAACACCTTTTGTAGACAATGGAACATTAGCGTTTACAGAACTAAACAAAGATATTGGCTGTTCCTCTCTGAATGTTATGTTGTAGATTCCTGAATTCAGCTTGCATTTGAGTATTCCATAGCCCTGTGAAATATACATTCAATATCTACACAGTTCCAGCTCACCCTGAGTAGTTATGTTCACATCCTTAACTCAAAATGAATAGAATTGAAAGTAATGCATTCAGCTGAATAGAGAGTAGAGTTGAATTTTGCTGAAATCTATCATGTGTTAAATTGATGTAAAGCTTATTATTTTAATTACCATATGATTTAGAGCAGTATGCAACCGATTTTATGAGTGTGCTACCAATGTTCGAGAAGTTAGTTTCAGTAACAACACCTTTTGTAGACAATGGAACATTAGCGTCTAAAGAACTAGGCAAAGATACTGGTTGTTCCTCTCTGAATGTTGTGATGTAGGTTCCTGAACTCGGCTTGTATTTCAGTATTCCATAGCACTGAGAAGTATATATGCAATATCTATACAGTTCCATCTCACCCTGAGTAGTTACGAGCACATCTGTAACTCAAAATGGATTGTATAGAATGTAAAGCATTCAGCTCCATAGAGTGTAGTGTTGAATTTTGCTGAAAACTACCATGTGTTAATTTGATATAAAGCTTATTATTTTAATTACCATATGATTTAGAGTAGTATGCAAACAATTTTATGAGTGTGCTACCAATGTTCGAGAAGTTACTTTCAGTACATCTCCTTTTGAACACAATGGAACGTTAGCGTTTACAGAACTAAGCAAAGTTACTGGCTGTTCCTCTCTGAATGTTGTGATGTAGGTTCCTGAACCCGGCTTGCATTTGAGTATTCCATAGCCCTGAGAAATATACATTCAATATCTATACAGTTCCAGCTCACTCTGAGTAGTTATGTTCACATCCTTAACTCAAAATGAATAGAATTGAAAGTAAAGCATTCAGCTGAATCGAGAGTAGAGTTGAATTTTGCTGAAAACCATCATGTGTTAAATTGATGTAATGCTTATTATTTTAATTACCATATGATTTAGAGCAGTATGCAACCAATTTTATGAGTGTGCTACCAATGTTCGAGAATTTAGTTTCAGTAACAACACCTTTTGTAGACAATGGAACATTAGCGTTTACAGAACTAAGCAAAGTTACTGGCTGTTTCTCTCTGAATGTTATGATGTAGGTTCCAGAACTCGGCTGGTATTTCAGTCCTCCATAGCCCTGAGAAGTATACATCCAATATCTACACAGTTCCAGCTCACACTGAGTAGTTATGTACACATCCTTAACTCTAAAATCATAGATTAGAAAGTAATGCATTCATCTATATATAGAGTGCAGTTGTATTTAGCTGAAAACTACTATGTGCTAACTTCATGTAAACATTATTATTTTACATAGTATATGATTTAGAGTCGTATGCAACCAATTTCATGAGTGTGCTACCAATGTTCAAGATGTTACTTTCAGTACATCATCTTTTGTAACAATGAAACCTTAGCGTTTACAGAACTAAGCAAAGTTACTGGCTGTTCCTCTCTGAATGTTGTGATGTAGGTTCCTGAACTCGGCTTGCATTTGAGTATTCCATAGCCCTGAGAAGTATACATCCAATATCTATACAGTTCCAGCTCACCCTGAGTAGTTAAGTACACATCCTTAACTCTAAAATCATAGAATAGAAAGTAATGCATTCATCTATATATAGAGTGCAGTTGTATTTAGCTGAAAACTACTATGTGCTAACTTCATGGAAACATTATTATTTTACATAGTATATGATTTAGAGTCGTATGCAAACAATTTTATGAGTGTGCTACCAATGTTCGTGAAGTTATTTTCAGTACTTCACCTTTTTTACACAACGGAACATTAACGTCTAAAGAACTAGGCAAAGATACTGGTTGTTCCTCACTGAATGTTATGATGTAGGTTCCTGAACTCGGCTTGTATTTCAGTATTCCATAGCACTGAGAAGTATACATGCAATATCTATACAGTTCCATCTCACCCTGATTAGTTACGTACACATCTTTAACTCAAAATGCATTGTATAGAAAGTAAAGCATTCAGCTCCATAGGGTGTAGAGTTCAATTTTGCTGAAAACTACCATGTGTTAATTTGATTTAAAGCTTATTATTTTAATTACCATATGATTTAGAGTAGTAAGCAAACAATTTTATGAGTGTGCTACCAATGTTCGAGATGTTACTTTCAGTACATCATCTTTTGTAACAATGGAACTTTAGCGTTTACAGAACAAAGGCAAGATAGTGGTAGTTCCTCTCTGAATGATATGAAGTACGTTCCTGAACTCGGCTTGCATTTGAGTATTCCATAGCTCTGGGTGGTATACATGCAATATCTATACAGTTAAATCTCACCCTGAGTAGTTACGTACACATCTTTAACTCAAAATGCATTGATTAGAAAGTAAAGCATTCAGTTCCATAGAGTGCAGAGTAGTTTTATTCTGAAAACTACCGTCTTATGTTGATGTAAAGCTTATTATTTTAATTACCATATGATATAGAGTAGTATGCAACCAATTTTATGAGTGTGCTACCAGTGTTCGAGAAGTTAGTTTCAGTAACATCACCTTTTTTTAGACAATGGAACATTAGCGTTTACAGAACTAAACACAGATATTGGCTGTTCCTCTCTGAATGTTTTGTTGTTGATTCCTGAATTCAGCTTGCATTTGAGTATTCCATAGCTCTCAGTGGTATACATGCAATATCTATAAAGTTCCAGCTCACCCTGAGTAGTTATGTTCACATTCCTAACTCAAAATGAATAGAATTGAAAGTAATGCATTCAGCTGAATAGAGAGTAGAGTTGAAATTTGCTGAAAACTATCATGTGTTAAATTGATGTCAAGCTTATTATTTTAATTACCATATGATTTAGAGTAGTATGCAACCAACTTTATGAGTGTGCTACCAATGTTCAAGAAGTTAGTTTCAGTAACATCACCTTTCGTATACAATGGAACATTAGCGTTTAGAGAACTGAACAAAGCTTCTGGCTGTTCCTCTCTGAAAGTTATGACGTAGGTTCCGGAACTCGGCTTGTATTTCAGAGTATTCCATATCCCTGAGAAGTTTACATGCAATATCTATACAGTTCCAGCTCACCCTGAGTAGTTATGTACACATCCGTAACTCAAAAATCATAGAATAGAAAGTAATGCATTCATCTCAATAGAGAGTGCAGTTGAATTTTGCTGAAAAATACAATGTGCTGACTTCATGTAAACATTATTATTTTACATAGTATATGATTTAAAGTCGTATGCAACCAATTTTATGAGTGTGCTACCAATGTTGGTGAAGTTACTTTCAATACATCACCTTTTGTACACAACGGAACATTAGCGTCTAAAGAACTAGGCAAAGATACTGGCTGTTCCTCAATGAATGTTATGATGTAGGTTCCTGGACTCGGATTGCATTTCAGTATTCCGTAGCCCTGAGAAGTATACATCCAATATCTATACAGTTCCAGCTCACCCTGAGTAGTTAAGTACACATCCTTAACTCTAAAATCATAGAATAGAAAGTAATGCATTCATCTATATACAGAGTGCAGTTGTATTTAGCTGAAAACTACTATGTGCTAACTTCATGGAAACATTATTATTTTACATAGTATATGATTTAGAGTCGTATGCAAACAATTTTATGAGTGTGCTACAAATGTTCGAGATGTTACTTTCAGTACATCATCTTTTGTAACAATGGAACTTTAGCGTTTACAGAACAAAGCAAAGATAGTGGCAGTTCCTCTCTGAATGTTATGTTGTAGATTCCTGAATTCAGCTTGCATTTGAGTATTCCATAGCTCTGGGTGGTATACATGCAATATCTATACAGTTCCAGCTCACCCTGAGTAGTTATGTTCACATTCTTAACTCAAAATGAATAGAATTGAAAGTAATGCATTCAGCTGAATAGAGAGTAGAGCTGAATTTTGCTGACATCTATCATGTGTTAAATTGATGTAAAGCTTATTATTTGAATTACCAGATGATTTAGAGCAGTATGCAAACATTTTATGAGTGTGCTACCAATGTTCGAGAAGTTAGTTTCAGTTACAACACTTTTTGTAGACAATGGAACATTAGCGTTTACAGAACTAAGCAAAGTTACTGGCTGTTTCTCTCTGAATGTTATGATGTAGGTTCCTGAACTCGGCTTGGATTTCAGTATTCCATAGCCCTGAGAAGTATACATCCAATATCTATACAGTTCCAGCTCACCGTGAGTAGTTATGTACACATCCTTAACTCTAAAATCATAGAATAGAAAGTAATGCATTCATCTATATACAGAGTGCAGTTGTATTTAGCTGAAAACTACTATGTGCTAACTTCATGAAAACATTATTATTTTACATGGTATATGATTTAGAGTCGTAAGCAAACAATTTTCTGAGTGTGCTACCAATGTTCGAGATGTTACTTTCAGTACATCTCCTTTTGTACACAATGGAACATTAGCGTTTACAGAACTAAGCAAAGATACTGACAGTTCCTCTCTGAATGATATGAAGTAGGTTCCTGAACTCGGCTTGCATTTGAGTATTCCATAGCACTGAGTGGTATACATGCAATATCTATACTGTTAAATCTCACCCTGAGTAGTTACGTACACATCTTTAACACAAAATGCATTTATTAGAAAGTAAAGCATTCAGTTCCATAGAGTGCAGAGTAGTTTTATTCTGAAAACTACCGTGTTATGTTGATGTAAAGCTTATTATTTAATTACCATATGATTTAGAGTAGTATGCAACCAATTTTATGAGTGTGCTACCAATGTTCGAGAAGTTAGTTTCAGTAACATCACCTTTTTTAGACAATGGAACATTAGCGTTTACAGAACTAAACAAAGATATTGGCTGTTCCTCTCTGAATGTTATGTTGTAGATTCCAGAATTCAGGTTGCTTTTGAGTATTCCATAGCTCTCAGTGGTATACATGCAATATCTATACAGTTCCATCTCACCCTCAGTAGTTACGTACGCATCTTTAACTCAAAATGTATTGTGTACAAATTAAAGCATTCAGCTCCATAGAGTGTAGAGTTGAATGTTGCTGAAAACTACCATGTGTTAATTTGATTTAAAGCTTATTATTTTAATTACCATATGATTTAGAGTAGTATGCAAACAATTTTATGAGTGTGCTACCAATGTTCGAGAAGTTACTTTCAGTACATCTCGTTTTGTACACAATGGAACATTAGCGTTTACAGAACTAAGCAAAGATACTGGCTGTGCCTCACTGAATGTTATGATGTAGGTTCCTGAACTCGGCTTGTATTTCAGAGTATTCCATAGCCCTGAGAAGTATACATGCAATATCTATACAGTTCCATCTCACCCTGATTAGTTACGTACACATCTTTAACTCAAAATGCATTGTATAGAAAGTAAAGCATTCAGCTCCATAGGGTGTAGAGTTCAATTTTGCTGAAAACTACCATGTGTTAATTTGATTTAAAGCTTATTATTTTAATTACCATATGATTTAGAGTAGTAAGCAAACAATTTTATGAGTGTGCTACCAATGTTCGAGATGTTACTTTCAGTACATCATCTTTTGTAACAATGGAACTTTAGCGTTTACAGAACAAAGGCAAGATAGTGGTAGTTCCTCTCTGAATGATATGAAGTACGTTCCTGAACTCGGCTTGCATTTGAGTATTCCATAGCTCTGGGTGGTATACATGCAATATCTATACAGTTAAATCTCACCCTGAGTAGTTACGTACACATCTTTAACTCAAAATGCATTGATTAGAAAGTAAAGCATTCAGTTCCATAGAGTGCAGAGTAGTTTTATTCTGAAAACTACCGTCTTATGTTGATGTAAAGCTTATTATTTTAATTACCATATGATATAGAGTAGTATGCAACCAATTTTATGAGTGTGCTACCAGTGTTCGAGAAGTTAGTTTCAGTAACATCACCTTTTTTTAGACAATGGAACATTAGCGTTTACAGAACTAAACACAGATATTGGCTGTTCCTCTCTGAATGTTATGTTGTTGATTCCTGAATTCAGCTTGCATTTGAGTATTCCATAGCTCTCAGTGGTATACATGCAATATCTATAAAGTTCCAGCTCACCCTGAGTAGTTATGTTCACATTCCTAACTCAAAATGAATAGAATTGAAAGTAATGCATTCAGCTGAATAGAGAGTAGAGTTGAAATTTGCTGAAAACTATCATGTGTTAAATTGATGTCAAGCTTATTATTTTAATTACCATATGATTTAGAGTAGTATGCAACCAACTTTATGAGTGTGCTACCAATGTTCAAGAAGTTAGTTTCAGTAACATCACCTTTCGTATACAATGGAACATTAGCGTTTAGAGAACTGAACAAAGCTTCTGGCTGTTCCTCTCTGAAAGTTATGACGTATGTTCCGGAACTCGGCTTGTATTTCAGAGTATTCCATAGCCCTGAGAAGTTTACATGCAATATCTATACAGTTCCAGCTCACCCTGAGTAGTTATGTACACATCCGTAACTCAAAAATCATAGAATAGAAAGTAATGCATTCATCTCAATAGAGAGTGCAGTTGAATTTTGCTGAAAAATACAATGTGCTGACTTCATGTAAACATTATTATTTTACATAGTATATGATTTAAAGTCGTATGCAACCAATTTTATGAGTGTGCTACCAATGTTGGTGAAGTTACTTTCAATACATCACCTTTTGTACACAACGGAACATTAGCGTCTAAAGAACTAGGCAAAGATACTGGCTGTTCCTCAATGAATGTTATGATGTAGGTTCCTGGACTCGGATTGCATTTCAGTATTCCGTAGCCCTGAGAAGTATACATCCAATATCTATACAGTTCCAGCTCACCCTGAGTAGTTAAGTACACATCCTTAACTCTAAAATCATAGAATAGAAAGTAATGCATTCATCTATATACAGAGTGCAGTTGTATTTAGCTGAAAACTACTATGTGCTAACTTCATGGAAACATTATTATTTTACATAGTATATGATTTAGAGTCGTATGCAAACAATTTTATGAGTGTGCTACAAATGTTCGAGATGTTACTTTCAGTACATCATCTTTTGTAACAATGGAACTTTAGCGTTTACAGAACAAAGCAAAGATAGTGGCAGTTCCTCTCTGAATGTTATGTTGTAGATTCCTGAATTCAGCTTGCATTTGAGTATTCCATAGCTCTGGGTGGTATACATGCAATATCTATACAGTTCCAGCTCACCCTGAGTAGTTATGTTCACATTCTTAACTCAAAATGAATAGAATTGAAAGTAATGCATTCAGCTGAATAGAGAGTAGAGCTGAATTTTGCTGACATCTATCATGTGTTAAATTGATGTAAAGCTTATTATTTGAATTACCAGATGATTTAGAGCAGTATGCAAACATTTTATGAGTGTGCTACCAATGTTCGAGAAGTTAGTTTCAGTTACAACACTTTTTGTAGACAATGGAACATTAGCGTTTACAGAACTAAGCAAAGTTACTGGCTGTTTCTCTCTGAATGTTATGATGTAGGTTCCTGAACTCGGCTTGGATTTCAGTATTCCATAGCCCTGAGAAGTATACATCCAATATCTATACAGTTCCAGCTCACCGTGAGTAGTTATGTACACATCCTTAATCCTAAAATCATAGAATAGAAAGTAATGCATTCATCTATATACAGAGTGCAGTTGTATTTAGCTGAAAACTACTATGTGCTAACTTCATGAAAACATTATTATTTTACATGGTATATGATTTAGAGTCGTAAGCAAACAATTTTCTGAGTGTGCTACCAATGTTCGAGATGTTACTTTCAGTACATCTCCTTTTGTACACAATGGAACATTAGCGTTTACAGAACTAAGCAAAGATTCTGACAGTTCCTCTCTGAATGATATGAAGTAGGTTCCTGAACTCGGCTTGCATTTGAGTATTCCATAGCACTGAGTGGTATACATGCAATATCTATACAGTTAAATCTCACCCTGAGTAGTTACGTACACATCTTTAACACAAAATGCATTTATTAGAAAGTAAAGCATTCAGTTCCATAGAGTGCAGAGTAGTTTTATTCTGAAAACTACCGTGTTATGTTGATGTAAAGCTTATTATTTAATTACCATATGATTTAGAGTAGTATGCAACCAATTTTATGAGTGTGCTACCAATGTTCGAGAAGTTAGTTTCAGTAACATCACCTTTTTTAGACAATGGAACATTAGCGTTTACAGAACTAAACAAAGATATTGGCTGTTCCTCTCTGAATGTTATGTTGTAGATTCCTGAATTCAGGTTGCTTTTGAGTATTCCATAGCTCTCAGTGGTATACATGCAATATCTATACAGTTCCATCTCACCCTCAGTAGTTACGTACGCATCTTTAACTCAAAATGTATTGTGTACAAATTAAAGCATTCAGCTCCATAGAGTGTAGAGTTGAATGTTGCTGAAAACTACCATGTGTTAATTTGATTTAAAGCTTATTATTTTAATTACCATATGATTTAGAGTAGTATGCAAACAATTTTATGAGTGTGCTACCAATGTTCGAGAAGTTACTTTCAGTACATCTCGTTTTGTACACAATGGAACATTAGCGTTTACAGAACTAAGCAAAGATACTGGCTGTGCCTCACTGAATGTTATGATGTAGGTTCCTGAACTCGGCTTGTATTTCAGAGTATTCCATAGCCCTGAGAAGTATACATGCAATATCTATACAGTTCCAGCTCACCCTGAGTAGTTATCTAACACATCCGTAACTCAAAAATCATAGAAGAGAAAGTAAAGCATTCATCTCAATAGAGAGTGCAGTTGAATTTTGCTGAAAAATACTATGTGCTTACTTCATGTAAACATTATTATTTTACATAGTATATAACTTAGAGTCGTATGCAACCAATTTTCTGAGTGTGCTACCAATGTTCGTGAAGTTACTTTCAGTACATCACCTTTTGTACACAACGGAACATTAGCGTCTAAAGAACTAGGTAAAGCTACTGGCTGTTCCTCACTGAATGTTATGATGTAGGTTCCTGAACTCGGCTTGTATTTCAGTATTCCATAGCACTGAGAAGTATACATTCAATATCTATACAGTTCCAGCTCACCCTGAGTAGTTATGTTCACATCCTTAACTCAAAATGAATAGAATTGAAAGTAATGCATTCAGCTGAATAGAGAGTAGAGCTGAATTTTGCTGACATCTATCATGTGTTAAATTGATGTAAAGCTTATTATTTGAATTACCAGATGATTTAGAGCAGTATGCAAACATTTTATGAGTGTGCTACCAATGTTCGAGAAGTTAGTTTCAGTTACAACACTTTTTGTAGACAATGGAACATTAGCGTTTACAGAACTAAGCAAAGTTACTGGCTCTTTCTCTCTGAATGTTATGATGTAGGTTCCTGAACTCGGCTTGGATTTCAGTATTCCATAGCCCTGAGAAGTATACATCCAATATCTATACATTTCCAGCTCACCCTGAGTAGTTATGTACACATCCTTAACTCTAAAATCATAGAATAGAAAGTAATGCATTCATCTATATACAGAGTGCAGTTGTATTTAGCTGAAAACTACTATGTGCTAACTTCATGGAAACATTATTATTTTACATAGTATATGATTTAGAGTCGTATGCAAACAATTTTATGAGTGTGCTACAAATGTTCGAGATGTTACTTTCAGTACATCATCTTTTGTAACAATGGAACTTCAGCGTTTACAGAACAAAGCAAAGATAGTGGCAGTTCCTCTCTGAATGTTATGTTGTAGATTCCTGAATTCAGCTTGCATTTGAGTATTCCATAGCTCTCAGTGGTATACATACAATATCTATACAGTTCCAGCTCACCCTGAGTAGTTATGTTCACATTCTTAACTCAAAATGAATAGAATTGAAAGTAATGCATTCAGCTGAATAGAGAGTAGAGTTGAATTTTGCTGAAAACTATCATGTGTTAAATTGATGTAAAGCTTATTATTTTAATTACCATATGATTTAGAGTAGTATGCAACCAATGTTATGAGTGTGCTACCAACGCTCGAGAAGTTAATTTCAGAACATCTCGTTTTGTACACAATTGAACATTAGCGTTTACAGAACTAAGCAAAGATACTGGCTGTGCCTCACTGAATGTAATGATGTAGGTTCCTGAACTCGGCTTGTATTTCAGTATTCCATAGCACTGAGCAGTATACATGCAATATCTACACAGTTCCATCTCACCCTGAGTAGTTACGTACACATATTTAACTCAAAATGCATTGTTTTCAAAGTAAAGCATTCAGCTCCAGAGAGTGTAGAGTTGAATTTTGCTGAAAACTACCATGTGTTAATTTGATTTAAAGCTTATTATTTTAATTACCATATGATTTGGTGTAGTATGAAAACAATTTTATGAGTGTGCTACCAATGTTCGAGAAGTTACTTTCAGTACATCATCTTTTGTAACAATGGAACTTTAGCATTTACAGAACAAAGCAAAGATAGTGGCAGTTCCTCTCTGAATGATATGAAGTAGGTTCCTGAACTCGGCTTGCATTTGAGTATTCCATAGCACTGAGTGGTATACATGCAATATCTATACAGTTAAATCTCACCCTGAGTAGTTACGTACACATCTTTAACTCAAAATGCATTGAATAGAAAGTAAAGCATTCAGTTCCATAGAGTGCAGAGTAGTTTTATTCAGAAAACTACCGTGTTATGTAGATGTAACTCTTATTACTTTAATTACCATATGATTTAGAGTAGTATGCAAAGAATTTTATGAGTGTGCTACCAATGTTCGAGAAGTTCCTTTCAGTACATCATCTTTTGTAAGAATGGAACTTTAGCATTTACTAAACAAAGCAAAGATAGTGGCAGTTCCTCTCTGAATGATATGAAGTAGGTTCCTGAACTCGGCTTGCATTTGAGTATTCCATAGCACTGAGTGGTATACATGCAATATCTATACAGTTAAATCTCAATCTGAGTAGTTACGTACGCATCTTTAACTCAAAATGCATTGTATACAAAGTAAAGCATTCAGCTCCATAGAGTGTAGAGTTGAATTTTGCTGAAAACTGCCATGTGTTAATTTGATTTAAAGCTTATTATTTTAATTACCATATGATTTAGAGTAGTATGCAAACAATTTTATGAGTGTGCTACCAAAGCTCGAGAAGTTACTTTCAGTACATCACCTTTTGTACACAACGGAACATTAGCGTCTAAAGAACTAGGCAAAGATACTGGCTGTTCCTCAATGAATGTTATGATGTAGGTTCCTGAACTCGGCTTGTATTTCAGTATTCCATAGCACTGAGAAGTATATATGCAATATCTATACAGTTCCATCTCACCATGAGTAGTTACGTACACATTTTTAACTCAAAATGCATTGTTTAGAAACTAAAGCATTCAGCTACATAGAGTGTAGAGTTGAATTTTGCTGAAAACTACCATGTGTTAATTTGATTTAAAGCTTATTATTTTAATTACCATATGATTTAGAGTAGTATGCAAACAATTTTTTGAGTGTGCTACCAATGCTGGAGAAGTTAATTTCAGTAACAACACCTTTTGTAGACAATGGAACATTAGCGTTTGCAGAACTAAGCAAAGTTACTGGCTGTTTCTCTCTGAATGTTATGATGTAGGTTCCTGAACTCGGCTTGGATTTCAGTATTCCATAGCCCTGAGAAGTATACATCCAATATCTATACAGTTCCAGCTCACCCTGAGTAGTTATGTACACATCCTTAACTCTAAAATCATTGAATAGAAAGTAATGCATTCATTTATATATACAGAGTGCAGTTGTATTTAGCTGAAAACTACTATGTTCTAACTTCATGTAAACATTATTATTTTACATGGTCTATGATTTAGAGCCTTATGCAAACAATTTTATGAGTGTGCTACCAATGTTCGAGATGTTACTTTCAGTACATCTCGTTTTGAACACAATGGACATTAGCGTTTACAGAACTAAGCAAATTTACTGGCTGTTCCTCTCTGAATGTTGTGATGTAGGTTCCTGAACTCGGCTTGCATTTGAGTATTCCATAGCCCTGAGAAATATACATTCAATATCTATACAGTTCCAGCTCACCCTGAGTAGTTATGTTCACATCCTTAACTCTAAAATCATAGAATAGAAAGTAATGCATTCATCTATATACAGAGTGCTGTTGTATTTAGCTGAAAACTACTATGTGCTAACTTCATGGAAACATTATTATTTTACATGGTATATGATTTAGAGTCGTATGCAAATAATTTTATGAGTGTGCTACCAATGTTCGAGATGTTACTTTCAGTACATCATCTTTTGTAACAGTGGAACTTTAGCGTTTACAGAACAAAGCAAAGATAGTGGCAGTTCCTCTCTGAATGATATGAAGTAGGTTCCTGAACTCGGCTTGCATTTGAGTATTCCATAGCACTGAGTGGTATACATGCAATATCTATACAGTTAAATCTCACCCTGAGTAGTTACGTACACATCTTTAACTCAAAATGCATTTATTAGAAAGTAAAGCATTCAGTTCCATAGAGTGCAGAGTAGTTTTATTCTTAAAACTACCGTGTTATGTTGATGTAAAGCTTATTATTTTAATTACCATATGATTTAGAGTAGTATGCAACCAATTTTATGAGTTTGCTACCTATGTTCGAGAACTTACTTTCAGTACATCTCCTTTTGTGCACAACGGAACAATAGCGTTTACAGAACTAAGCAAAGATACAGGCAGCGCCTCACTGAATGTTATGATGTAGGTTCCTGAACTCGGCTTGTATTTCAGTATTCCATAGCACTGAGAAGTATACATGCAATATCTATACAGTTCCATCTCACCCTGAGTAGTTACGTACACATCTTTAACTCAAAATGCATTGTATAGAAAGTAAAGCATTCAGCTCCATAGAGAATAGAGTTGAATTTTGCTGAAAACTACCATGTGTTAATTTGATTTAAAGCTTATTATTTTAATTACCATATGATTTAGAGTAGTATGCAAACAATTTTATGAGTGTGCTACCAATGTTCGAGAAGTTAGTTTCAGTAACATCACCTTTTTTAGACAATGGAACATTAGCGTTTACAGAACTAAACAAAGATATTGGCTGTTCCTCTCTGAATGTTATGTTGTAGATTTCTGAATTCAGGTTGCATTTGAGTATTCCATAGCTCTCAGTGGTATACATGCAATATCTATACAGTTCCATCTCACCCTGAGTAGTTATGTACACATCCTTAACTCTAAAATCATAGAATAGAAAGTAATGCATTCATCTATATACAGAGTGCAGTTGTATTTAGCTGAAAACTACTATGTGCTAACTTCATGTAATCATTATTATTTTACATGGTCTATGATTTAGACTCTTATGCAAACAATTTTATGAGTGTGCTACCAATGTTCGAGATGTTACTTTCAGTACATCATCTTTTGTAACAATGGAACTTTAGCGTTTACAGAACCAAGCAAAGATAGTGGCAGTTCCTCTCTGAATGTTGTGATGTAGGTTCCTGAACTCGGCTTGCATTTGAGTATTCCATAGCCCTGAGAAATATACATTCAATATCTATACAGTTCCAGCTCACCCTGAGTAGTTATGTTCACATCCTTAACTCAAAATGAATAGAATTGAAAGTAATGCATTCAGCTGAATAGAGAGTAGAGTTGAATTTTGCTGAAATCTATCATGTGTTAAATTGATGTAAAGCTTATTATTTTAATTACCATATAATTTAGAGCAGTATGCAACCAATGTTATGAGTGTGCTACCAATGTTCGAGAAGTTAGTTTCAGTAACAACACCTTTTGTAGACAATGGAACATTAGCGTTAACAGAACGAAGCAAAGTTACTGGCTATTTCTCTCTGAATGTTATGATGTAGGTTCCTGAACTCGGCTTGCATTTCAGTACTCCGTAGCCCTGAGAAGTATACATCCAATATCTATACAGCTCCAGCTCACCCTGAGTAATTATGTACACATCCTTAACTCTAAAATCATAGAGTAGAAAGTAATGTATTCATCTATATACAGAGTGCAGTTGTATTTAGCTGAAAACTACTATGTGCTAACTTCATGTAAACATTATTATTTTACATGGTCTATCATTTAGAGTCTTAAGCAAACAATTTTCTGAGTGTGCTACCGTGAAATGTTGATGTAAAGCTTATTATTTTAATTACCATATGATTTAGAGTAGTATGCAACCAATTTTATGAGTGTGCTACCAATGTTCGAGAACTTACTTTCAGTACATCTCCTTTTGTGCACAACGGAACAATAGCGTTTACAGAACTAAGCAAAGATTGAGGCAGCGCCTCACTGAATGTTATGATGTAGGTTCCTGAACTCGGCTTGTATTTCAGTATTCCATAGCACTGAGAAGTATACATGCAATATCTATACAGTTCCATCTCACACTGAGTAGTTACGTACACATCTTTAACTCAAAATGCATTGTATAGAAAGTAAAGCATTCAGCTCCATAGAGAATAGAGTTGAATTTTGCTGAAAACTACCATGTGTAAATTTGATTTAAAGCTTATTATTTTAATTACCATATGATTTAGTGTAGTATGCAAACAATTTTATGAGTGTGCTACCAACGTTCGAGAAGTTACTTTCAGTTCATCTCCTTTTGAACACAATGGTACATTAGCGTTTACAAAACTAAGCAAAGTTACTGGCTGTTCCTCTCTGAATGTTGTGATGTAGGTTCCTGAACTCGGCTTGCACTTGAGTATTCCATAGCCCTGAGAAAGATACATTCAATATCTATACAGTTCCAGCTCACAATGAGTAGTTATGTTCACATCCTTAACTCAAAATGAATAGAATTGAAAGTAATGCATTCAGCTGAATAGAGAGTAGAGTTGAATTTTGCTGAAATCTATCATGTGTTAAATTGATGTAAAGCTTATTATTTTAATAACCATATGATTTAGAGCAGTATGCAACCAATGTTATGAGTGTGCTACGAATGTTCGAGAAGTTAGTTTCAGTAACAAAACCTTTTGTAGACAATGGTACATTAGCGTTTACAGAACGAAGCAAAGTTACTGGCTGTTTGTCTCTGAATGTTATGATGTAGGTTCCTGAACTCGGCTTGCATTTCAGTATTCCGTAGCCCTGAGAAGTATACATCCAATATCTATACAGTTCCAGCTCACCCTGAGTAGCTATGTACACATCCTTAACTCTAAAATCATAGAATAGAAAGTAATGCATTCATCTATATACAGAGTGCAGTTGTATTTAGCTGAAAACTACTATGTGCTAACTTCATGTAAACATTATTATTTTACATGGTCTATGATTTAGAGTCGTATGCAAACAATTTTATGAGTGTGCTGCCAATGTTCGAGAAGTTACTTTCAGTACATCATCTTTTGTAACAATGGAACTTTAGCGTTTACAGAACAAAGCAAAGATAGTGGCAGTTCCTCTCTGAATGATATGAAGTAGGTTCCTGTACTCGGCTTGCATTTGAGTATTCCATAGCACTGATTGGTATACTTGCAATATCTATACATTTAAATCTCATCCTGAGTAGTTACGTACACATCTTTAACTCAAAATGCATTTATTAGAAAGTAAAATTACCATACGATTTAGAGTAGTATGCAACCAATTTTATGAGTGTGCTACCAATGTTCGTGAAGTTACTTTCAGTACATCACCTTTTGTACACAACGGAACATTAGCGTCTAAAGAACTAGGCAATGATACTGGCTGTTCCTCAATGAATGTTATGATGTAGGTTCCTGAACTCGGCTTGTATTTCAGTATTCCATAGCACTGAGAAGTATATATGCAACATCTATACAGTTCCATCTCACCATGAGTAGTTACGTACACATTTTTAACACAAAATGCATTGTAAAGAAATTAAAGCATTCAGCTACATAGAGTGTAGAGTTGAATTTTGCTGAAAACTACCATGTGTTAATTTGATTTAAAGCTTATTATTTTAATTACCATATGATTTAGAGTAGTATGCAATCAATGTTATGAGTGTGCTACCAATGTTCGAGAAGTTTGTTTCAGTAACATCACCTTTTTTAGACAATGGAACATTAGCGTTTACAGAACTAAACAAAGATATTGGCTGTTCCTCTCTGAATGTTATGTTGTAGATTCCTGAATTCAGGTTGCATTTGAGTATTCCATAGCTCTCAGTGGTATGCATGCAATATCTATACAGTTCCATCTGTCCCTGAGTAGTTACGTACACATCTTTAACTCAAAATGCATTGTATAGAAAGTAAAGCATTCAGCTTCAGAGAGAATAGAGTTGAATTTTGCTGAAAACTACCATGTGTTAATTTGATTTAAAGCTTATTATTTTAATTACCATATGATTTAGAGTAGTATGCAAACAATTTTATGAGTGTGCTACCAATGTTCGAGAAGTTACTTTCAGTACATCTCCTTTTGAACACAATGGAACATTAGCGTTAACAGAACTAAGCAAAGTTACTGGCTGTTCCTCTCTGAATGTTGTGATGTAGGTTCTGAACTCGGCTTGCATTTGAGTATTCCATAGCCCTGAGAAATATACATTCAATATCTATACAGTTCCAGCTCACCCTGAGTAGTTATGTTCACATCCTTAACTCAAAATGAATAGAATTGAAAGTAATGCATTCAGCTGAATATAGAGTAGAGCTGAATTTTGCTGACATCTATCATGCGTTAAATTGATGTAAAGCTTATTATTTTAATTACCAGATGATTTAGAGCAGTATGCAAACAATTTTATGAGTGTGCTACCAATGTTCGAGAAGTTAGTTTCAGTTACAACACTTTTTGTAGACAATGGAACATTAGCGTTTACAGAACTAAGCAAAGTTACTGGCTCTTTCTCTCTGAATGTTATGATGTAGTTTCCTGAACTCGGCTTGGATTTCAGTATTCCATAGCCCTGAGAAGGATACATCCAATATCTATACATTTCCAGCTCACCCTGAGTATTTATGTACACATCCTTAACTCTAAAATCATAGAATAGAAAGTAATGCATTCATCTATATACAGAGTGCAGTTGTATTTAGCTGAAAACTACTATGTGCTATCTTCATGGAAACATTATTATTTTACATGGTATATGATTTAGTGTCGTAAACAAACAATTTTCTGAGTGTGCTACCAATGTTCGAGATGTTACTTTTAGTACATCATCTTTTGTAACAATGGAACTTTAGCGTTTACAGAACAAAGGAAAGATAGTGGCAGTTCCTCTCTGAATGATGTGAAGTAGGTTGCTGAACTCGGCTTGTATTTCAGTATTCCATAGCACTGAGAAGTATATATGCAATATCTATACAGTTCCATCTCACCCTGAGTAGTTCCGTACACATCTTTAACTCAAAATGCATTGATTAGAAAGTAAAGCATTCAGTTCCATAGAGTGCAGAGTAGTTTTATTCTGAAAACTACCGTGTTATGTTGATGTAAACCTTATTATTTTAATTACCATATGATTTAGACTAGTATGCAATCAATTTTATGAGTGTGCTACCAACGCTCGAGAAGTTAATTTCAGAACATCTCGTTTTGTACACAATTGAACATTAGCGTTTACAGAACTAAGCAAAGATACTGGCTGTGCCTCACTGAATGTAATGATGTAGGTTCCTGAACTCGGCTTGTATATCTGTATTCCATAGCACTGAGCAGTATACATGCAATATCTACACAGTTCCATCTCACCCTGAGTAGTTACGTACACATATTTAACTCAAAATGCATTGTTTTGAAAGTAAATCATTCAGCTCCATAGAGTGTAGAGATGAATTTTGCTGAAAACTACCATGTGTTAATTTGATTTAAAGCTTATTATTTTAATTGCCATATGATTTGGTGTAGTATGAAAACAATTTTATGAGTGTGCTACCAATGTTCGAGAAGTTACTTTCAGTACATCATCTTTTGTAACAATGGAACTTTAGCATTTACAGAACAAAGCAAAGCTAGTGGCAGTTCCTCTCTGAATGATATGAAGTAGGTTCCTGAACTCGGCTTGCATTTGAGTATTCCATAGCACTGAGTGGTATACATGCAATATCTATACAGTTAAATCTCACCCTGAGTAGTTACGTACACATCTTTAACTCAAAATGCATTGATTAGAAAGTAAAGCATTCAGTTCCATAGAGTGCAGAGTAGTTTTATTCTGAAAACTACCGTGTTATGTTGATGTAAAGCTTATTACTTTAATTACCATATGATTTAGAGTAGTATGCAAACAATTTTATGAGTGTGCTACCAATGTTCGAGAAGTTACTTTCAGTACATCTCCTTTTGTACACAATGGAACATTAGCGTTTACAGAACTAAGCAAAGATACTGGCTGTGCCTCACTGAATGTTATGATGTAGGTTCCTGAACTCGGCTTGCATTTGAGTATTCCATAGCACTGAGTGGTATACATGCAATATCTATACAGTTAAATCTCACCCTGAGTAGTTACGTACACATCTTTAAATCAAAATGCATTTATTAGAAAGTAAAGCATTCAGTTCCATAGAGTGCAGAGTAGTTCTATTCTGAAAACTACCGTGTTATGTTGATGTAAAGCTTATTATTTTATTTACCATATGATTTAGAGTAGTATGCTTCCAATTTTATGAGCGTGCTACCAATGTTCGAGAAGTTAGTTTCAGTAACATCACCTTTTTTATACAATGGAACATTAGCGTTTACAGAACTAAGCAAAGATACTGGCTGTGCCTCACTGAATGTTATGATGTAGGTTCCTGAACTCGGCTTGTATTTCAGAGTATTCCATAGCCCTGAGAAGTATACATGCAATATCTATACAGTTCCAATTCACCCTGAGTAGTTATGTACACATCCTTAACTCAAAAATCATAGAATAGAAAGTAATGCATTCATCTGAATAGAGAGTGCAGTTGAATTTTGCTGAAAAATACTATGTGCTGACTTCATGTAAACATTATTATTTTATATAGTATATGATTTAGAGTCGTATGCAACCAATTTTATGAGTGTGCTACCAATGTTCGTGAAGTTACTTTCAGTACATCACCTTTTGTACACAACGGAACATTAGCGTCTAAAGAACTAGGCAAAGATACTGGTTGTTCCTCACTGAATGTTATGATGTAGGTTCCTGAACTCGGCTTGTACTTCAGTATTCCATAGCACTGAGAAGTATATATGCAGTATTTATACAGTTCCACCTCACCCTGAGTAGTTATGTTCACATCCTTAACTCAAAATGAATAGAATTGAAAGTAATGCATTCAGCTGAATAGAGAGTAGAGTTGAATTTTGCTGAAATCTATCATGTGTTAAATTGATGTAAAGCTTATTATTTTAATTACCATATGATTTAGAGTAGTATGCAAACAATTTTATGGGTGTGCTACCAATGTTCTAGAAGTTACTTCCAGTACATCACCTTTTGTACACAGTGGAAGATTAGCGTCCAAGGAATTAAGCAAAGATACTTGCTGTTCCTCACTGAATGTTTTGATGTAGGTTCCTGAACATGGCTTGTATTTCAGTATTCCATAGTCCTGAGAAGTATACATGCAATATCTATACAGTTCCATCTCACCCTGAGTAGTTACGTACACATCTTTAACTCAAAATGCATTGTATAGAAAGTAAAGCATTCAGCTCCATAGAGTGTAGAGTTGAATTTTGCTGAAAACTACCATGTGTTAATTTGTCGTAAAGAATATTATTTTAATTAGCATAAGATTTGGAGTAGTATGCAAACAATTTTATGAGTGTGCTACCAATGTTCGAGAAGTTACTTTCTGTACATCACCTTTTGTAACAATGGAACCTTAGAATTTGCAGAACTAAGCAAAGATACTGGCTGTTCCTCTCTGAATGATATGAAGTAGGTTCCTGAACTCGGCTTGTATTTCAGAGTATTCCATAGCCCTGAGAAGTACACATGCAATATCTATACAGTTCCAGCTCACCCTGAGTAGTTATGTACACATCCTTAACTCAAAAATCATGGAATAGAAAGTAATGCATTTAGCTCAATAGAGTGTAGAGTTGAATTTTGCTGAAAACTACTATGTGCTGACTTCATGTAAACATTATTACTTTACATAATACATGATTTAGAGCCGTATGCAACCAATTTTATGAGTGTGCTAAAAATGTTCGAGAAGTTACTTTCAGTACATAACATTTTGTAACAATGGAACTTTAGCGTTTACAGAACTAAGCAAAGATAGTGGCAGTTCCTTTCTGAATGATATGAAGTAGGTTCCTGAACTCGGCTTGCATTTGAGTATTCCATAGCACTGAGTGGTATGCATGCAATATCTATATAGTTAAATCTCACCCTGAGTAGCTACGTGCACATCTTTAACTCAAAATGCATTGTTTAGAAAGTAAAGCATTCAGTACCATAGAGTGCAGAGTAGTATTGTTCTGAAAACTATCGTGTTATGTTGATGTAAAGCTTATTATTTTAATTACCATATGATTTAGAATAGTATGCTTCCAATTTTATGGGTGTGCTACCAATGTTCTAGAAGTTACTTCCAGTACATCACCTTTTGTACACAGTGGAAGATTAGCGTCCAAGGAATTAAGCAAAGATACTTGCTGTTCCTCACTGAATGTTATGATGTAGGTTCCTGAACTCGGCTTGTACTTCAGTATTCCATAGCACTGAGAAGTATATATGCAGTATTTATACAGTTCCATCTCACCCTGAGTAGTTATGTTCACATCCTTAACTCAAAATGAATAGAATTGAAAGTAATGCATTCAGCTGAATAGAGAGTAGAGTTGAATTTTGCTGAAATCTATCATGTGTTAAATTGATGTAAAGCTTATTATTTTAATTACCATATGATTTAGAGTAGTATGCAAACAATTTTATGGGTGTGCTACCAATGTTCTAGAAGTTACTTCCAGTACATCACCTTTTGTACACAGTGGAAGATTAGCGTCCAACGAATTAAGCAAAGATACTTGCTGTTCCTCACTGAATGTTTTGATGTAGGTTCCTGAACATGGCTTGTATTTCAGTATTCCATAGTCCTGAGAAGTATACATGCAATATCTATACAGTTCCATCTCACCCTGAGTAGTTACGTACACATCTTTAACTCAAAATGCATTGTATAGAAAGTAAAGCATTCAGCTCCATAGAGTGTAGAGTTGAATTTTGCTGAAAACTACCATGTGTTAATTTGACGTAAAGAATATTATTTTAATTAGCATAAGATTTGGAGTAGTATGCAAACAATTTTATGAGCGTGCTACCAATGTTCGAGAAGTTAGTTTCAGTAACATCACTTTTATTATACAATTGAACATTAGCGTTTACAGAACTAAACAAAGATATTGGCTGTTCCTCTCTTAATGTTATGTTGTATTTTCCTGAATTCAGCTTGCATTTGAGTATTCCATAGCTCTCAGTCGTATACATGCAATATCTATACAGTTCGATTTCACCCTGAGTAGTTACGTACACATCTTTAACTCAAAATGCATTGTTTTGAAAGTAAAGCATTCAGCTCAATAGAGTGTAGTGTAGAATTTTGCTGAAAACTACCATGAGTTAATTTGATTTAAAGCTTATTATTTTAAATACCATATGATTTAGAGTAGTATGCAAACAATTTCATGAGTGTGCTACCAATGTTCGAGAAGTTACTTTCAGTACATCTCCTTTTGAACACAATGGAACATTAGCGTTTACAGAACTAAGCAAAGTTACTGGCTGTTCCTGTCTGAATGTTGTGATGTAAGTTCCTGAACTCGGCCTGCATTTCAGTATTCCATAGCCCTGAGAAGTATACATCCAATATCTATACAGTTCTAGCTCACCCTGAGTATTCATGTACACATCCTTAACTCTAAAATCATAGAATAGAAAGAAATGCATTCATCTATATATAGAGTGCAGTTGTATTTAGCTGAAAACTACTATGTGCTAACTTCATGTAAACATTTTTATTTTACATAGTATATGATTTAGAGTCGTATGCAAACAATTTTATGAGTGTGCTACCAATGTTCGAGATGTTACTTTCAGTACATCATCTTTTGTAACAATGGAACTTTAGCGTTTACAGAACAAAGCAAAGATAGTGGCAGTTCCTCTCTGAATGATATGAAGTAGGTTCCTGAACTCGGCTTGTATTTCAGTATTCCATAGCACTGAGAAGTATATATGCAATATCTATACAGTTCCATCTCACCATGAGTATTTACGTATACATCTTTAACTCAAAATGCATTGTGTAGAAAGTAAAGCATTCAGCTCCAGAGAGTGTAGAGTTGAATTTTGCTGAAAACAACCATGTGTTAATTTGATTTAAAGCTTATTATTTTAATTGCCATATGATTTAGAGTAGTATGCAAACAATTTTATGAGTGTGCTATCAATGCTTGAGAAGTTACTTTCAGTACATCTCCTTTTGTACACAATGGAACATTAGCGTTTACAGAACTAAGCAAAGATACTGGCTGTGCCTCACTGAATGTTACGGTGTAGGTTCCTGAACTCGTCTTGTATTTCACTATTCCATAGCACTGAGAAGTATACATGCACTATCTATATAGTTCCATCTCACCCTGAGTAGTTACGTACAGATATTTAACACAAAATGCATTGTTTTGAAAGTAACGCATTCAGCTCCATAGAGTGTAGAGCTGAATTTTGCTGAAAACTACCATGTGTTAATTTGATTTAAAGCTTATTATTTTAATTACCATATGCTTTAGAGTAGTATGAAAACAATTTTATGAGTGTGGTACCAATGTTCGAGAAGTTCCTTTCAGTACATCATCTTTTGTAACAATGGAACTTTAGCATTTACAGAACAAATCAAAGATATTGGCAGTTCCTCTCTGAATGATATGAAGTAGGTTCCTGAACTCGGCTTGCATTTGAGTATTCCATAGCACTGAGTGGTATACATGCAATATCTTTACAGTTAAATCTCACCCTGAGTAGTTACGTACACATCTTTAAATCAAAATGCATTGATTAGAAAGTAAAGCATTCAGTTCCATAGAGTGCAGAGTAGTTCTATTCTGAAAACTACCGTGTTATGTTGATGTAAAGCTTATTATTTTATTTACCATATGATTTAGAGTAGTATGCTTCCAATTTTATGAGCGTGCTACCAATGTTCGAGAAGTTAGTTTCAGTAACATCACCTTTTTTATACAATGGAACATTAGCGTTTACAGAACTAAGCAAAGATACTGGCTGTGCCTCACTGAATGTTATGATGTAGGTTCCTGAACTCGGCTTGTATTTCAGATTATTCCATAGCCCTGAGAAGTATACATGCAATATCTATACAGTTCCAGCTCACCCTGAGTAGTTATGTACACATCCTTAACTCAAAAATCATAGAATTGAAAGTAATGCATTCAGCTGAATAGAGAGTAGAGTTGAATTTTGCTGAAAACTATCATGTGTTAAATTGATGTAAAGCTTATTATTTTAATTACCATATTATTTACAGTAGTATGCAACCAACTTTATGAGTGTGCTGCCAATTTTCAAGAAGTTAGTTTCAGTAACATCACCTTTCGTATACAATGGAAAATTAGCGTTTAGAGAACTGAACAAATCTACTGGCTGTTCCTCTCTGAAGGTTATGACGTAGGTTCCGGAACTCGGCTTGTATTTCAGAGTATTCCATAGCCCTGAGAAGTATACATGCAATATCTATACAGTTCCAGTTCACCCTGAGTAGTTATGTACACATCCTTAACTCAAAAATCATAGAATAGAAAGTAATGCATTCATCTGAATAGAGAGTGCAGTTGAATTTTGCTGAAAAATACTATGTGCTGACTTCATGTAAACATTATTATTTTATATAGTATATGATTTAGAGTCGTATGCAACCAATTTTATGAGTGTGCTACCAATGTTCGTGAAGTTACTTTCAGTACATCACCTTTTGTACACAACGGAACATTAGCGTCTAAAGAACTAGGCAAAGATACTGGTTGTTCCTCACTGAATGTTATGATGTAGGTTCCTGAACTCGGCTTGTACTTCAGTATTCCATAGCACTGAGAAGTATATATGCAGTATTTATACAGTTCCATCTCACCCTGAGTAGTTATGTTCACATCCTTAACTCAAAATGAATAGAATTGAAAGTAATGCATTCAGCTGAATAGAGAGTAGAGTTGAATTTTGCTGAAATCTATCATGTGTTAAATTGATGTAAAGCTTATTATTTTAATTACCATATGATTTAGAGTAGTATGCAAACAATTTTATGGGTGTGCTACCAATGTTCTAGAAGTTACTTCCAGTACATCACCTTTTGTACACAGTGGAAGATTAGCGTCCAAGGAATTAAGCAAAGATACTTGCTGTTCCTCACTGAATGTTATGATGTAGGTTCCTGAACTCGGCTTGTACTTCAGTATTCCATAGCACTGAGAAGTATATATGCAGTATTTATACAGTTCCATCTCACCCTGAGTAGTTATGTTCACATCCTTAACTCAAAATGAATAGAATTGAAAGTAATGCATTCAGCTGAATAGAGAGTAGAGTTGAATTTTGCTGAAATCTATCATGTGTTAAATTGATGTAAAGCTTATTATTTTAATTACCATATGATTTAGAGTAGTATGCAAACAATTTTATGGGTGTGCTACCAATGTTCTAGAAGTTAATTCCAGTACTTCACCTTTTGTACACAGTGGAAGATTAGCGTCCAAGGAATTAAGCAAAGATACTTGCTGTTCCTCACTGAATGTTTTGATGTAGGTTCCTGAACATGTCTTGTATTTCAGTATTCCATAGTCCTGAGAAGTATACATGCAATATCTATACAGTTCCATCTCACCCTGAGTAGTTACGTACACATCTTTAACTCAAAATGCATTGTATAGAAAGTAAAGCATTCAGCTCCATAGAGTGTAGAGTTGAATTTTGCTGAAAACTACCATGTGTTAATTTGACGTAAAGAATATTATTTTAATTAGCATAAGATTTGGAGTAGTATGCAAACAATTTTATGAGTGTGCTACCAATGTTCGAGAAGTTACTTTCTGTACATCACCTTTTGTAACAATGGAACCTTAGAATTTGCAGAACTAAGCAAAGATACTGGCTGTTCCTCTCTGAATGATATGAAGTAGGTTCCTGAACTCGGCTTGTATTTCAGAGTATTCCATAGCCCTGAGAAGTACACATGCAATATCTATACAGTTCCAGCTCACCCTGAGTAGTTATGTACACATCCTTAACTCAAAAATCATGGAATAGAAAGTAATGCATTTAGCTCAATAGAGTGTAGAGTTGAATTTTGCTGAAAACTACTATGTGCTGACTTCATGTAAACATTATTATTTTACATAATACATGATTTAGAGCCGTATGCAACCAATTTTATGAGTGTGCTAAAAATGTTCGAGAAGTTACTTTCAGTACATAACATTTTGTAACAATGGAACTTTAGCGTTTACTGAACTAAGCAAAGATAGTGGCAGTTCCTTTCTGAATGATATGAAGTAGGTTCCTGAACTCGGCTTGCATTTGAGTATTCCATAGCACTGAGTGGTATGCATGCAATATCTATATAGTTAAATCTCACCCTGAGTAGCTACGTGCACATCTTTAACTCAAAATGCATTGTTTAGAAAGTAAAGCATTCAGTACCATAGAGTGCAGAGTAGTATTATTCTGAAAACTATCGTGTTATGTTGATGTAAAGCTTATTATTTTAATTACCATTTGATTTAGAGTAGTATGCAAACAATTTTATGGGTGTGCTACCAATGTTCTAGAAGTTACTTCCAGTACATCACCTTTTGTACACAGTGGAAGATTAGCGTCCAAGGAATTAAGCAAAGATACTTGCTGTTCCTCACTGAATGTTTTGATGTAGGTTCCTGAACATGGCTTGTATTTCAGTATTCCATAGTCCTGAGAAGTATACATGCAATATCTATACAGTTCCATCTCACCCTGAGTAGTTACGTACACATCTTTAACTCAAAATGCATTGTATAGAAAGTAAAGCATTCAGCTCCATAGAGTGTAGAGTTGAATTTTGCTGAAAACTACCATGTGTTAATTTGACGTAAAGAATATTATTTTAATTAGCATAAGATTTGGAGTAGTATGCAAACAATTTTATGAGCGTGCTACCAATGTTCGAGAAGTTAGTTTCAGTAACATCACTTTTATTATACAATTGAACATTAGCGTTTACAGAACTAAACAAAGATATTGGCTGTTCCTCTCTTAATGTTATGTTGTATTTTCCTGAATTCAGCTTGCATTTGAGTATTCCATAGCTCTCAGTCGTATACATGCAATATCTATACAGTTCGATCTCACCCTGAGTAGTTACGTACACATCTTTAACTCAAAATGCATTGTTTTGAAAGTAAAGCATTCAGCTCCATAGAGTGTAGAGTAGAATTTTGCTGAAAACTACCATGAGTTAATTTGATTTAAAGCTTATTATTTTAATTACCATATGATTTAGAGTAGTATGCAAACAATTTCATGAGTGTGCTACCAATGTTCGAGAAGTTACTTTCAGTACATCTCCTTTTGAACACAATGGAACATTAGCGTTTACAGAACTAAGCAAAGTTACTGGCTGTTCCTGTCTGAATGTTGTGATGTAAGTTCCTGAACTCGGCCTGCATTTCAGTATTCCATAGCCCTGAGAAGTATACATCCAATATCTATACAGTTCTAGCTCACCCTGAGTATTCATGTACACATCCTTAACTCTAAAATCATAGAATAGAAAGTAATGCATTCATCTATATATAGAGTGCAGTTGTATTTAGCTGAAAACTACTATGTGCTGACTTCATGTAAACATTATTATTTTACATAGTATATAATTTAGAGTCGTATGCAAACAATTTTATCAGTGTGCTACCAATGTTCGAGATGTTACTTTCAGTACATCATCTTTTGTAACAATGGACATTTAGCGTTTACAGAGCAAAGCAAAGATAGTGGCAGTTCCTCTCTGAATGATATGAAGTAGGTTCCTGAACTCGGCTTGTATCTCAGTATTCCATTGCACTGAGAGGTATATATGCAATATCTATACAGTTCCATCTCACCATGAGTAGTTACGTATACAGCTTTAACTCAAAAGGCATTGTATAGAAAGTAAAGCATTAAGCTCCATAGAGTGTAGAGTTGAATTTTTCTGAAAACTACCATGTGTTTATTTGATTTAAAGCTTATTATTTTAATTACCATCTGATTTTGAGTAGTATGCAAACAATTTTATGAGTGTGCTATCAATGCTTGAGAAGTTACTTTCAGTACATCTCCTTTTGTACACAATGGAACAATAGCGTTTACAGAGGCAAGCAAAGATACTGGCTGTGCCTCACTGAATATTATGATGTAGGTTCCTGAACTCGTCTTGTATTTCACTATTCCATAGCACTGAGAAGTATACATGCAATATCTATACAGTTCCATCTCACCCTGAGTAGTTACGTACACATATTTAACTCAAAATGCATTGTTTTGAAAGTAAAGCATTCAGCTCCATAGAGTGTAGAGTTGAATTTTGCTGAAAACTACCATCTGTTAATTTGATTTAAAGTTTATTACTTTAATTACCATATGATTTAGAGTAGTATGCAAACAATTTTATCAGTGTGCTACCAATGTTCCAGAAGTTACTTTCAGTACATCATCTTTTGTAACAATGGAACATTAGCGTTTACAGAACAAAGCAAAGATATTGGCTGTTCCTCTCTGAATGTTATGTTGTAGATTCCTGAATTCAGCTTGCATTTGAGCATTCCATAGCTCTCAGTGGTATACATGCAATATCTATACAGTTGCAGCTCACCCTGTGTAGTTATGTTCACATTCTTAACTCAAAATGAATAGAATTGAAAGTAATGCATTCAGCTGAATAGAGTATAGAGTTGAATTTTGCTGAAAACTACCATGTGTTAATTTGAATTAAAGCTTATTATTTTAATTACCATATGATTTAGAGTAGCATGCAAACAATTTTATGAGTGTGCTACCAATGCTGGAGAAGTTACTTTCACTACATATCCTTTTGTACACAATGGAACATTAGCGTTTACAGAACAAAGCAAAGTTACTGGTTGTTCCTCTCTGAATGTTGTGATGTAGGTTCCTGAACTCGGCTTGCTTTTCAGTATTCCATAGCCCTGAGAAGTATACATCCAATATCTATACAGTTCCAGCTCACCCGGAGTATTTATGTACACATCCTTAACTCTAAAATCATAGAATAGAAAGTAATGCATTCATCTATATATAGAGTGCACTTGTATTTAGCTGAAAACTACTATGTGCTAACTTCATGTAAACATTATTATTTAACATAGTATATGATAAATAATAATGCAAACAATTTTATGAGTGTGCTACCAATGTTCGAGATGTTACTTTCAGTACATCATCTTTTGTAACAATGGAACTTTAGCGTTTACAGAACAAAGCAAAGATAGTGGCAGTTCCTCTCTGATTGATATGAAGTAGGTTCCTGAACTCGGCTTGTATTTCAGTATTCCATAGCACTCAGAAGTATATACGCAATATCTATACAGTTCCATCTCACCATGAGTACTTACGTATACATCTTTAACTCAAAATGCATTGTGTAGAAAGTAAAGCATTCAGCTCCACAGAGTGTACAGTTGAATTTTGCTGAAAACAACCATGTGTTAATTTGATTTAAAGCTTATTATTTTAATTACCATATGATTTAGAGTATTATGCAAACAATTTTATGACTGTGCTATCAATGCTTGAGAAGTTACTTTCAGTACATCTCCTTTTGTACACAATGGAACATTAGCGTTTACAGAACTAAGCAAAGATACTGGCTGTGCCTCACTGAATGTTATGATGTAGGTTCCTGAACTCGTCTTGTATTTCACTATTCCATAGCACTGAGAAGTATACATGCAATATCTATATAGTTCCATCTCACCCTGAGTAGTTACGTACACATAATTAACTCAAAATGCATTGTTTTGAAAGTAAAGCATTCAGTTCCATAGAGTGCAGAGTAGTTTTATTCTGAAAACTATCGTGTTATGTAGATGTAAAGCTTATTATTATAATTACCATATAATTTAGAATTGTATGCTTCCAATTTTATGAGCGTGCTACCAATGTTCGAGAAGTTAGTTTCAGTAACATCACCTTTTTTATACAATGGAAAATTAGCGTTTACAGAACTAAACAAAGATATTGGCTGTTTCTCTCTTAATGTTATGTTGTATTTTCCTGAATTCAGCTTGCATTTGAGTATTCCATAGCTCTCAGTCGTATACATGCAATATCTATACAGTTCCAGCTCACCCTGAGTAGTTATGTTCACATTCTTTACTCAAATATCATAGAATTGAAAGTAATGCATTCAGCTGAATAGAGAGTAGAGTTGAATTTTGCTGAAAACTGTCATGTGTTAAATTGATGTAAAGCTTATTATTTTAATTACCATATGATTTACAGTAGTATGCAACCAACTTTATGAGTGTGCTACCAATTTTCAAGAAGTTAGTTTCAGTAACATCACCTTTCGTATACAATGGAACATTAGCGTTTAGAGAACTGAACAAATCTACTGGCTGTTCCTCTCTGAAGGTTATGACGTAGGTTCCGGAACTCGGCTTGTATTTCAGAGTATTCCATAGCCCTGAGAAGTATACATGCAATATCTATACAGTTCCAGCTCACCCTGAGTAGTTATGTACACATCCTTAACTCAAAAATCATAGAATAGGAAGAAATGCATTCATCTCAATAGAGAGTGCAGTTGAATTTTGCTGAAAACTACTATGTGCTGACTTCATGTAAACATTATTATTTTACATAGTATATGATTTGGAGTCGTATGCAACCAATTTTATGAGTGTGCTACCAATGTTAGTGAAGTTACTTTCAGTACATCACCTTTTGTACACAACGGAACATTAGCGTCTAAAGAACTAGGCAAAGATACTGGTTGTTGCTCACTGAATGTTATGATGTAGGTTCCTGAACTCGGCTTGTATTTCAGTATTCCATAGCACTGAGAAGTATATATGCAGTATTTATACAGTTCCATCTCACCCTGAGTAGTTATGTTCACATCCTTAACTCAAAATGAATAGAATTGAAAGTAATGCATTCAGCTGAATAGAGAGTAGAGTTGAATTTTGCTGAAATCTATCATGTGTTAATTTGATGTAAAGCTTATTATTTTAATTACCATATGATTTAGAGTAGTATGCAAACAATTTTATGAGTGTGCTACCAATGTTCGAGAAGTTACTTTCAGTACATCTCCTTTTGTACACAATGGAACATTAGCGTTTACAAAACTAAGCAAAGATACTGGCTGTGCCTCACTGAATGTTATGATGTAGGTTCCTGAACTCAGCTTGTATTTCAGTATTCCATAGCACTGAGAAGTATACATGCAATATCTATACAGTTCCATCTCACCCTCAGTAGTTACGTACTGTTATGATACCAGCCCCCTCCTTTGTGAGAATTGCAAGAGCCCTAGAAAAGGGGGGTCAATGACCCAAAAGAGAGAGAGAGAGACAGGCTGAATGGACACAGGAAATGGAAAGACATTCCACTGGGACAAAAGCTGGTGACTGTGGCATTGTTCTCAGGAGACACCTGGGAACTGCAGACGTGCCAACTCGCAGGGACATTGTAAAGCCCTCGGGCAAAGTGGGCTGGTTGAGAGAGAGAGGTTGCATCACCTGCAACCTGATTGACACCTGAGATCCCGTGAGGCAGTATAAAGAAGGGTCTGAAAGAGGACGACCCTCAGACGCACCAAGGAGACACCAAGTAGCACGATAACGCTTCCCGTGGGAACGGGAAGCCATTTTGAAATAAGCCACGTGCGTTAAATTCCGAATGCGGGGTTTGTGGCTGGAACCAACGGAAGATCGCTTTTAACTAACAACGGGGAAGATCGCTCCCCTGATTCAACGGATGTAAACGGCAAGTTTTTCCCGTTTTATCTCTCTCTCTCTCCAACACGTGAAACCAAAAGAGAAAAGCCTGCAGACTTCAGAGTGACTCTTTATATTTCCAATTGGACTCAGTATTATACCCTAGACAACGAAAGAGCTTATTTCTGATTGATTATTATTACACCGGTGTTTTAGATTGAGTTGACGATTTGAATGTTTTGTATTAACCATACGTTTGTGCCCTTATTGAATAAAACGTTTGAAAATAGTAGCATCCGACTCAGCTGATCCATCTATCTTTGCTGGTAAGTTACCTGGTTACGGGGTTTTCGTAACAAGTGGGGTTCTCGTCTCGGGATTTGACACCAAAAGGGGGGAGGTCAGTGAATCGGGCTGTAAGTCCAAACTTAAATCTGGTTACGCAGGTAGTCAGACGAGAAACCAGCAAAGATGGATGTGCAGGAATTTATGGAAAACCCGACGGTAGAGGCGCTAGGGAAGGCTACAAAATCAGACTTAGTAAGTTTGGCGCAGGCCTTAGACCTCACAGCGGTGAAGCCAGCAATGAAAAAGCAGGAAGTGCTAAGGGTCATACAACTGCATTACGTTGGGAAGAAGGTGTTTACAGCTGAGGATTTGGAAAATATTCCCGAAAGGAGATTAGTGAGTGGGACAAATCAGGCAGAGTTGGAGAAAGCAAGGCTGGAACATGAGTTTAAAATAAAGCAGCTAGAAATAGACGCAGCTCAGAAGGCTGCAGAGAGAGAAGCCGAGAGAGCCGAGAGGGAAAGAGAGCAGGTGTTCAAACTAAAGCAGCTAGAAATAGAAGCAGAAGAGAGAGAGAAACAGAGGAACTATGAATTGGAGCTGGACAGGCGGAAACAAGAGCGAAGAACTCAAGGGGGAGAGAAAGAGGGGTTTGATATTAGTCGGGCGTTGAGGTTGGTCCCCCCGTTCGAGGAGACGGATGTTGATAGTTATTTCTTGCTCTTTGAAAAGGTGGCAGAGAATCAGCAGTGGCCCAGAGAGCAATGGGTGGCGTTGTTACAAAGTGTGTTACGAGGAAAAGCACAGCGGGTATATGCGGCGCTGCCCACAGAAAGGGACGGGAATTATGATCAAGTAAAGGAGGCCATTCTCCGAGGTTACGAGTTAGTACCTGAGGCGTATAGACAAAGGTTCCGAAATTTAAAAAGAGGGTGGAATCAAACGTATACCGAGCTAGCCCATGAGAAGGGTGTGCTCTTGAATCGTTGGTGCACAGCTGAAAAGGTGGCCGAGGACTATGGGCGTCTCAGGGAGCTAGTTTTGATTGAGGAATTTAAAAGTTGCGTTCCGGAAGAGATCCGAATGTATTTAAGTGAGAGGACGAATCAGTCCATCTCAGAGATGGCTAGGCTCGCAGATGAATATGCCCTAACCCACAAGACAAAGTTTTCCTCGCCACAAAGTTACCCGAGAGACCGTCGGAATGGTAGGGACAGTCCGCCGGCTAAGGGAGAGACTCCACCGGGAGCTAGCACAAAAAGTGAGGATAACAGACAGGAAACCTGGAGATCTCCTGGTTTAAACTGTTTTAATTGTGGAAAGGTGGGACATATTGCATCAAAGTGCTTTGCTCTGAGAAAGGAGCCAGAGAGGGAGAGAGCAGCGATCCCTATCGGGCGTTCAGTGGTAATCAGGACGTTGACAAGAGGGCCCCAGGTAGATGGAGTACCGGAGGGGCGGGAGACATTTAGTTCCGAAGGAACCGTGTCTTTGAGGGAAGGGGACCCCCCCATCCCTGTACGAATTTGGAGAGACACGGGGGCGGAACTATCGTTAATTAGCCGTAATGTGTTAAATTTCGGCCCTCGGACGGGGGAGGTTGCCCTGAGAGGAATCGGGAACCAGATCACGGTCGTGCCTTTGCATAGGGTCTTTCTCGATTGCGAGTTGGTGTCGGGACCTGTGGAGCTAGGAGTCCTGCCGGAGTTACCGGGGGAGGGCGTGGACCTCCTGTTGGGTAATGACCTCGCGGGTGGGAAGATGGGAACCGCCCTGATAGTTGAGGCCCCGCCCATGGAGTCCCCGAGCTATCGCGCATGCGCGGTCACTCGCAGCCTGTCGAGAGCGGCGACTGGGACCGCGCGCAGTTTGAAATTGGCCCAGACGTTTTTACCGACCCTGTACCATGAGGGTTCCGAGGGTGGAAAAACAGAAAGCAGTAAAGTAAAAGGGGGTAAGGGAGAGGAAATAGCCCTGCCCTTAGTGAAGAGAAAGGTCCTAGAGGTAGGAAATAAAGATGAGAAACGGATAAAGCTGTTAAAACGTCCAGAGTTGGACGTGGTTGATCTGTCTGGTTTGGCAGAATTGTTTGGAGAAGTTGAGAGTCCTAAAGATGTTCTCGATGGTCCCGAGAGTGAAATGAGGGCAGTCTTAGAGGAGAAGGGTACCCTTGCCGTGGAGAAGTCAGCTGAAATGGCCGAGGAGGTTGTTTCAGCTCGCAGGGTTGCGCCTTCCCCAACGGGGGGCTGCCTAGAGAGTAACTGGAAGGATCGGGGGACGTTAGAATTTGAAAAAGGTACGGGTATTGAAAGCCTGGAAGGGGCCAATGTCCCGTTTGAGTGTGTCCAAGATGGGGGCGCACGTGGTGCTGAACCTGGTAACGGAGCTCAGGGGAAGTCTGAGGTATTTGATTCAGGGGAACGGGGCGGCCGTCCTCGTGAGTCAGATAGACCTGGTTCGGGGAAAAAGGGGTTAACCTTGGGAAGTGTGAGTTCCCAGAGGGTTGTACAGAAGGGGGTCTTCAGAGTTAATGTGGAGTTTACGAATGGGGAGATAACTGTTGTTGTGGAGGGAGACGGGAAATCTGTAATTCCCAAATCAAAGGAAGAAAATTTAATGTCTGGATTGATGTCAGAAGCAGCAACCAGGCTGCAGAGACAATGGCTTGGTAACACGGTGCCTGCGAATCAATTACAGGTTGATTTGGAATGTAAAGGTGCCCCACACGCTATTGTTATTCAAGAGGGTGCTGTGAAAAGGCAGAATTTGAAATGCTGTCTGAACAAAGCGAGATCGCTTGCGGATCTTAAATTGGAAACTAATAGCATGACGGGTCCTGAAGAGAAAAACGACAAATGGCCTAAAATTAAGGAATTGGGTGGTCTAAGTTTGGAACACGCTGATAAAATAACTCCTATGAAAGGAGCGGGCGAAAGCTTATTTCGCCAGGGTGCCCAAGATCGCCACGAGGGAACTAACCGGAAAAAAGGCGAGGGTTAATGGGGGCGCGATTTTTAAAATAGCAGAAGCCGGTTTTAAGGGATTTTGACAAAGTATGTGAATAATAAAGACAACACCCATGGAAGCTTGACTGTTAAGTTTGAAAGTAGCATAAAAATTTGTCTTTTGCATGAACCTTTGTAGATGTATGTAAGCTAAGATCACACCTCCTTAGTTATGTTGCCAAAGAAAGCAAATAAATAAGGTGGTTATTGAGCTGAAGTTTGATGCTACCAGGCGTTAGTAGGGCACATGAGGTTAAGGTATTAAAGAAAAGGGGCACTGTACTTGTTAACTGTTTAGATGCTGACTTGAATGTATAACTATTACTCTGTAGTGAAAAGAAAAGCAGCTGTATTGTATTAGATTCAAAATTTCTGTAAGACTGTACCACTCTGGGTTTTAACCGCTGGTAAAAACCTTTTTAAGAGGGGAGGTGTTATGATACCAGCCCCCTCCTTTGTGAGAATTGCAAGAACCCTAGAAAAGGGGGGTCAATGACCCAAAAGAGAGAGAGAGAGACAGGCTGAATGGACACAGGAAATGGAAAGACATTCCACTGGGACAAAAGCTGGTGACTGTGGCATTGTTCTCAGGAGACACCTGGGAACTGCAGACGTGCCAACTCGCAGGGACATTGTAAAGCCCTCGGGCAAAGTGGGCTGGTTGAGAGAGAGATTGCATCACCTGCAACCTGATTGACACCTGAGATCCCGTGAGGCAGTATAAAGAAGGGTCTGAAAGAGGACGACCCTCAGACGCACCAAGGAGACACCAAGAAGCACGATAACGCTTCCCGTGGGAACGGGAAGCCATTTTGAAATAAGCCACGTGCGTTAAATTCCGAATGCGGGGTTTGTGGCTGGAACCAACGGAAGATCGCTTTTAACTAACAACGGGGAAGATCGCTCCCCTGATTACACGGATATAAACGGCAAGTTTTTCCGTTTTATCTCTCTCTCTCTCCAACACGTGAAACCGAAAGCCCGCAGACTTCAGAGTGACTCTTTATATTTCCAATTGGACTCAGTATTATATACCCTAGACAACGAAAGAGCTTATTTCTGATTGATTATGGTTACACCGGTGTTTTAGATTGAGTTTTGACGATTTGAATGTTTTGTATTAACCATACGTTTGTGCCCTTATTGAATAAAACGTTTGAAAATAGTAGCATCCGACTCAGCTGATCCATCTATCTTTGCTGGTAAGTTACCTGGTTACGGGGTTTCAATGACCCAAAAGAGAGAGAGAGAGACAGGCTGAATGGACACAGGAAATGGAAAGACATTCCACTGGGACAAAAGCTGGTGACTGTGGCATTGTTCTCAGGAGACACCTGGGAACTGCAGACGTGCCAACTCGCAGGGACATTGTAAAGCCCTCGGGCAAAGTGGGCTGGTTGAGAGAGAGAGGTTGCATCACCTGCAACCTGATTGACACCTGAGATCCCGTGAGGCAGTATAAAGAAGGGTCTGAAAGAGGACGACCCTCAGACGCACCAAGGAGACACCAAGTAGCACGATAACGCTTCCCGTGGGAACGGGAAGCCATTTTGAAATAAGCCACGTGCGTTAAATTCCGAATGCGGGGTTTGTGGCTGGAACCAACGGAAGATCGCTTTTAACTAACAACGGGGAAGATCGCTCCCCTGATTCAACGGATGTAAACGGCAAGTTTTTCCCGTTTTATCTCTCTCTCTCTCCAACACGTGAAACCAAAAGAGAAAAGCCTGCAGACTTCAGAGTGACTCTTTATATTTCCAATTGGACTCAGTATTATACCCTAGACAACGAAAGAGCTTATTTCTGATTGATTATTATTACACCGGTGTTTTAGATTGAGTTGACGATTTGAATGTTTTGTATTAACCATACGTTTGTGCCCTTATTGAATAAAACGTTTGAAAATAGTAGCATCCGACTCAGCTGATCCATCTATCTTTGCTGGTAAGTTACCTGGTTACGGGGTTTTCGTAACAGTACACATCTTTAACTCAAAATGCATTGGATAGAAAGTAAAGCATTCAGCTCCATAGAGTGTAGAGTTCAATTTTGCTGAAAACTACCATGTGTTAATTTGATTGAAAGCTTATTATTTTAATTGCCATATGATTTAGAGTAGTATGCAAACAACTTTATGGGTGTGCTACCAATGTTCTAGAATTTACTTCCAGTACATCACCTTTTGTGCACAGTGGAAGATTAGCGTCCAAGGAATGAAGCAAAGATACTGGCTGTTCCTCACTGAATGTTTTGATGTAGGTTCCTGAACATGGCTTGTATTTCAGTATTCCATAGTCCTGAGAAGTATACATGCAATATCTATACAGTTCCATCTCACCCTGAGTAGTTACGTACACATCTTTAACTCAAAATGCATTGTATAGAAAGTAAAGCATTCAGCTCCATAGGGTGTAGAGTTGAATTTTGCTGAAAACTACCATGTGTTAATTTGACGTAAAGAATATTATTTTAATTAGCATAAGATTTGGAGTAGTATGCAAACAATTTTATGAGTGTGCTACCAATGTTCGAGAAGTTACTTTCAGTACATCACCTTTTGTAACAATGGAACCTTAGAATTTGCAGAACCAAGCAAAGATACTGGCTGTTCCTCTCCTAATAATATGAAGTAGGTTCCTGAACTCGGCTTGTATTTCAGAGTATTCCATAGCCCTGAGAAGTACACATGCAATATCTATACAGTTCCAGCTCACCCTGAGTAGTTATGTACACATCCTTAACTCAAAAATCATAGAATAGAAAGTAATGCATTTAGCTCAATAGAGTGTATAGTTGAATTTTGCTGAAAACTACTATGTGCTGACTTCATGTAAACATTATTATTTTACATAATATATGATTTAGAGCCGTATGCAACCAATTTTATGAGTGTGCTACCAATGTTCGAGAAGTTACTTTCAGTACATAACCTTTTGTAACAATGGAACTTTAGCGTTTACAGAACTAAGCAAAGATAGTGGCAGTTCCTTTCTGAATGATATGAAGTAGGTTCCTGAACTCGGCTTGCATTTGAGTATTCCATAGCACGGAGTGGTATGCATGCAATATCTATATACTTAAATCTCACCCTGAGTAGCTACGTGCACATCTTTAACTCAAAATGCATTGTTTAGAAAGTAAAGCATTCAGTTCCGTAGAGTGCAGAGTAGTATTATTCTGAAAACTATCGTGTTATGTTGATTTAAAGCTTATTATTTTAATTACCATATGATTTAGAATAGTATGCTTCCAATTTTATGAGTGTGCTACCAATGTTCGAGAAGTTAGTTTCAGTAATATCACTTTTTTTATACAATGGAACATTAGCGTTTACAGAACTAAAAAAAGATATTGGCTGTTCCTCTCTTAATGTTATGTTGTAGTTTCCTGAATTCAGCTTGCATTTGAGTATTCCATAGCTCTCAGTGGTATACATGCAATATCTATACAGTTCCAGCTCACCCTGAGTAGTTATGTTCACATCCTTAACTCAAAATGAATAGAATTGAAAGTAATGCATTCAGCTGAATAGAGAGTAGAGTTGAATTTTGCTGAAAACTACTATATGCTGACTTCATGTAAACATTATTATTTTACATAGTATATGATTTACAGTTGTATGCAACCAATTTTATGAGTGTGCTACCAATGTTCGTGAAGTTACTTTCAGTACATCACCTTTTGTACACAACGGAACATTTGCGTCCAGAGAACTAGGCTAAGATACTGGCTGTTCCACACTGAATGCTATGATGTAGATTCCTGAACTCGGCTTGTATTTCAGTATTCCATAGCACTGAGAAGTTTATATGCAAGATCTGTACAGTTCCATCTCACCCTGAGTAGTTACATACACATCTTTAACTCAAAATGCATTGTATAAAAAGTAAAGCATTCAGCTCCATAGAGTGTAGAGATGAATTTTACTGAAAACTACCATGTGTTAATTTGATTTAAAGCTTATTATTTTAATTACCATATGATTTAGAGTAGTATGCAAAAAAATTTTATGAGTGTGCTACCAATGTTCGAGAAGTTACTTTCAGTACATCAGCTTTGGTACACAATGGAACATTAGCGTTTACAAAACTAAGCAAAGATACTGGCTGTGCCTCACTGAATGTTATGCTCTAGGTTCCTGAACATGGCTTGTATTTCAGTATTCCATAGCCTTGAGAAGTATACATGCAATATCTATACAGTTCCAGCTCAAACTGAGTAGTTATGTTCAGATTTCTAACTCAAAATGAATAGAATTGAAAGTAATGCATTCAGCTGAATAGAGAGCAGAGTTGAATTTTGCTGAAATCTATCATGTGTTAAATTGTTGTAAAGCTTATTATTCTAATTACCATATGATTTAGAGTAGAATGCAACCAACTTTATGAGTGTGCCACCAATGTTCAAGAAGTTAGTTTCAGTAACATCACCTTTTTTATACAATGGAACATTAGCGTTCAGAGAACTGAACAAAGCTACTGGCTGTTCCTCTCTGAAAGTTATGATGTGGGTTCCGGAACTCGGCTTGTATTTCAGAGTATTCCGCAGCCCTGAGAAATATAGATGCAATATCTATACAGTTCCAGCTCACCCTGAGTAGTTATGTACACATCCTTAACTCCGCATCCATAGAATAGAAAGTAATGCATTCAGCTCAATAGAGTGTAGAGTTGAATTTTGCTGAAAACTGCTATGTGCTAACTTGATGTAAACCTTATTATTTTACTTACCATATGACTAATACTAGTCTGCAACCAATTTTATGAGAGTACTACGAAACTTCGAGATGTTACTTTCAGTAGCATCACCCATTTGTATACAATGGAACATTAGCGTTTTGCTGAAAACTGCTATGTACTAACTTGTTGTAAACCATTTAATTATACTTACCATATGATTTAGAAATGTCTGCAACCAATTTTATGAGTGTGCTAATAAAATGAGAGATGTTACTTTCAGTAGTATCACCTTTCGTACATAATAGAATCTTAGCACAACTAAACAAAGATATTGGCTGTTCCATCGAACTGCAATGTGGTAAGTTCTAGAATTCAGCTTGCATTTGAGTATTCCATGGCTCTGAGTAGTTTACATGCAATATCTATACAGTTCCAACTTACCCTGAGTAGTTATGTACACGTGCTTAACTCAAAATGCATAGAATAGAAAGTAATGCATTCTACTCAAAAGAGTATAGATATGAATTTTGCTGAAAACTGCTGTGTGCGAACTTGTTGTAAACCATTTAATTATACTTAGCATATGATTTAGAAATGTCTGCAACCAATTTTTTCAGTGTGCTACCAAACTCCGAGAAGTTACTTTCAGTAGTATCACCTTTAGTACGTAATAGAATATTAGCACTTCCAAAGCTAAACAAAGATATTGACTGTTCCATCGAACTGCAATATGGTAAGTTCCAGAATTCAGCTTGCATTTGTGTATTCCAAGGCTCTGAGTACTAGACATGCAATATGTATACAGTTCCAACTCACCCTGAGTAGTTATGTACCCATCCTTAACTCAAAATGCATAGAATAGAAAGTAATGCATTCTGCTCAAAAGAGTGTAGATTAGAATTTTGCTGAAAACTGCTGTGTGCGAACTTGTAGTAAACCATTTAATTATAGTTAGCATATGAATTAGAAATGACTGCAACCAATTTTTTGAGTGTGCTACCAAAGTCGGAGAAGTTACTTTCAGTAACATCACCCTTTTTTATACAATGGAAAATTAGCGTTTACAGAACTAATCGAAGATATTGGCTGTTACACTCTAAATGTTATAAGGTAGGTCCCCGAATTCAGATTGCCTTTGAGTTTTCCATGGCTCTGAGTAGTTTTCGTGCAATATCTATACAGTTCCAACTCACCCTGCGTAGTTATGTACACATCCTTCACTCAACATGCATAGAATACGAAGTAATGCATTCAGCTGAATGGAGTGTAGAATTGAATTTTGCTGAAAACTACTATGTACTAACTTGATGTAAACATTATTAATTTACTTACCATGTAACGTAGAGCAGTCCGCAACCAATTTTATGAGTGTACAACCTACCATCGAAATGGTACTTTCAGTAACATCACCCTTTTGTAAACAATTGAAGATTAGCGCTTACAGAGCTAAACAAAGTTATTGGCAGTTCAACTCTAAATGTTATGATGTAGGTTCCCAAATTCAGCTTGCATTTGAGTATTCCATGGCTCTGAGTAGTATACATGCAATATCTACACGGTTACAACTCACCCTGAGTAGTTATGTACACATCCTTAAGTCAGCATGCATAGAATAGAAAGTAATGAATTCAGCTCAATAGCGTGTAAAGTTGAATTTTGCTGAAAACTACTATGTCCTAACTTGAAGTAAACCTTATTATTTTACTTACCATATGACTTATAGTAGTCTGCAACCAATTTTATGAGAGTACTACCAAACTTCGAGATGTTACTTTCAGTAACATCACCCATTTGTATACAATGGAACATTAGCGTTTACAGAACAAAACAAAGATATTGGCTGTTCCACTCGAAATGTTATGAGTAAGTTCCTGAGTTCAGCTTGCATTTGTGTATTCCATGGCTCTGAGTAGTATACATGCAATATCTATACAGTTCCTACTAACCCTGAGTTGTTATGTACACATATTTAACTCAGAATTCATAGAATAGAAAGTAATGCATTTAGCTCAAAAGAGTGTAGATTTGAATTTTGCTGAAAACTGCTATGTGCTAACTGGTTGTAAACCATTTAATTATACTTAGCATATGATATGGAAATGTCTGCAACCAATTTTCTGAGAGTGCTACTAAAATGAGAGAAGTTACTTTCAGTGGTATCACCTTTCGTACATAATAGAATATTAGCTCTACCAAAGCTAAACAAATTTATTGGCTGTTCCACCGAACTGCAATGTGGTAAGTTCCAGAATTCAGCTTGCATTTGAGTATTCCAAGGCTCTGAGTACTATACATGCAATATCTATACAGTTCCAACTCACCCTGAGTAGTTATGTACCCATTCTTAACTCAAAATGCATGGAATAGAAAGTAATGCATTCTGCTCAAAAGAGTGTAGATTTGAATTTTGCTGAAAACAGCTGTGTGCTAACTTGTTGTAAACCATTTAATTATACATAGCATATGATTTAGAAATGTCTGCAACCAATTTTATGAGTGTCCCACCAATGTTCGAGAAGTTACTTTCAGTACATCACCTTTTAGTGGCAGTTCCTTTCTGAATGATATGAAGTAGGTTCCTGAACTCGGCTTGTATTTCAGTATTCCATAGCACTGAGAAGTATACATGCAATATCTATACAGTTCCATCTCACCCTGAGTAGGTACGTACACATCTTTAACTCAAAATGCATTGTATAGAAAGTAAAGCATTCAGCTCCATAGAGTGTAGAGTTGAATTTTGCTGAAAACTACCATCTGTTAATTTGATTTAAAATTTATTATTTTAATTACCATATGATTTAGAGTAGTATGCAAACAATTTTATGAGTGTGCTACCAATGTTCGAGAAGTTAGTTTCAGTAACATCACCTTTTTTAGACAATGGAACATTAGCGTTTACAGAACTAAACAAAGATATTGGCTGTTCCTCTCTGAATGTTATGTTGTAGATTCCTGAATTCAGCTTGCATTTGAGTATTCCATAGCTCTCATTGGTATACATGCAATACCTATACAGTTCCAGCTCACCCTGAGTAGTTATGTTCACATTCTTTACTCAGAATGAATAGATTTGAAAGTAATGCATTCAACTGAATAGAGAGTAGAGTTGAATTTTGCTGAAAACTATCATGTGTCAAATTGATGTAAAGCTTATTATTTTAATTACCATATGATTTAGAGTAGTATGCAACCAACTTTATGAGTGTGCTACCAATGTTCAAGAAGTTAGTTTCAGTAACATCACCTTTCGTGTACAATGGAACATTAGCGTTTAGAGAACTGAACAAAGCTACTGGCTGTTCCTCTCTGAAAGTTATGACGTAGGTTCCGGAACTCGGCTTGTATTTCAGAGTATTCCATAGCCCTGAGAAGTATACATGCAATATCTATACCGTTCCAGCTCACACTGAGTAATTATGTACACATCCTTAACTCAAAAATCATAGAATAGAAAGTAATGCATTCATCTCAATAGAGAGTGCAGTTGAATTTTGCTGAAAAATACTATGTGTTGACTTCATGTTAACATTATTATTTTACATAGTATATGATTTAGAGTAGTATGCAACCAATTTTATGAGTGTGCTACCAATGTTCGTGAAGTTACTTTCAGTACATCACCTTTTGTACACAACGGAACATTAGCGTCTAAATAACTAGGCAAAGATACTGGTTGTTCCTCACTGAATGTTATGATGTAGGTTCCTGAACTCGGCTTGTATTTCAATATTCCATAGCACTGAGAAGTATACATGCAATATCTATACAGTTCCATCTGACCCTGAGTAGTTACGTACTCATCGTTAACTCAAAATGCATTGTATCGAAAGTAAAGCATTCAGCTCCATAGAGTGTAGAGTTGAATTTTGCTGAAAACTACCATGTGTTAATTTGATTTAAAGCTTATTATTTTAATTACCATATGATTTAGAGTAGTATGCAAACAGTTTTATGACTGTGCTACCAATGTTCTAGAAGTTACTTTCAGTACATCACCTTCTGTACACAGTGGAACATTAGCGTCCAAGGAATTAAGCAAAGATACTGGCTGTTCCTCACTGAATGTTATGATGTAGGTTCCTGAACATGGTTTGTATTTCAGTATTCCATAGTCCTGAGAAGTATACATGCAATATCTATACAGTTCCATCTCACCCTGAGTAGTTACGTACACATCTTTAAATCAAAATGCATTGCATAGAAAGTAAAGAATTCAGCTCCATAGAGTGTAGAGTTGAATTTTGCTGAAAACTACCATGTGTTAATTTGACGTAAAGAATATTATTTTAATTAGCATATGATTTGGAGTAGTATGCAAACAATTTTATGAGTGTGTTACCAATGTACGAGAAGGTTCTTACAGTAAATCACCTTTTGTAACAATGGAACTTTAGAATTTACAGAACTAAGCAAAGATACTGGCTGTTCCTCTCTGAATGATATGAAGTAGGTTCCTGAACTCGGCTTGTATTTCAGAGTATTCCATAGCCCTGAGAAGTATACATGCAATATCTATACAGTTCCAGCTCACCCTGAGTAGTTATGTACAACATCCTTAACTCAAAAATCATAGAATAGAAAGTAATGTATTCATCTCAATAGAGAGTGCAGTTGAATTTTGCTGAAAACTACTATTTGCTGACTTCATGTAAACATTATTATTTTACATAATACATGATTTAGAGCCGTATGCAACCAATTTTATGAGTGTGCTACCAATGTTCGAGAAGTTACTTTCAGTACATCACCTTTTGTAACAATGGAACTTTAGCGTTTACAGAACTAAGCAAAGTTACTGGCTGTTCCTCTCAGAATGTTGTGATGTAGGTTCCTGAACTCGGCTTGCATTTGAATATTCCATAGCCCTGAGAAATATACATTGAATATCTATACAGTTCCAGCTCACCCTGAGTAGTTATGTACATATCCGTAACTCAAAAATCATAGAATAGAAAGTAATGAAATCATCTCAATAGAGAGTGCAGTTGAATTTTGCTGAAAACTGCTATTTGCTGACTTCATGTAAACATTATTATTTTACATAATACATGATTTAGAGCCATATGCAACCAATTTTATGAGTGTGCTACCAATGTTCGAGAAGTTACTTTCAGTACATCACCTTTTGTAACAATGGAACTTTAGCGTTTACAGAACTAAGCAAAGTTACTGGCTGTTCCTCTCTGAATGTTGTGATGTAGGTTCCTGAACTCGGCTTGCATTTGAATATTCCATAGCCCTGAGAAATATACATTGAATATCTATACAGTTCCAGCTCACCCTGAGTAGTTATGTACACATCCGTAACTCAAAAATCATAGAATAGAAAGTAATGAAATCATCTCAATAGAGAGTGCAGTTGAATTTTGCTGAAAACTGCTATTTGCTGACTTCATGTAAACATTATTATTTTACATAATACATGATTTAGAGCCATATGCAACCAATTTTATGAGTGTGCTACCAATGTTCGAGAAGTTACTTTCAGTACATCACCTTTTGTAACAATGGAACTTTAGCGTTTACAGAACTAAGCAAAGTTACTGGCTGTTCCTCTCTGAATGTTGTGATGTAGGTTCCTGAACTCGGCTTGCATTTGAATATTCCATAGCCCTGAGAAATATACATTCAATATCTATACAGTTCCAGCTCACCCTGAGTTGTTATGAGTATTCCATGGCTCTGAGTAGTATACATGCAATATCTATACGGTTCCAACTAACCCTGAGTAGTTATGTACACATATTTAACTCAGAATTCATAGAATAGAAAGTAATGCATTCAGCTCAAAAGAGTGTAGATTTGAATTCTGCTGAAAACTGCTATGTGCTAACTTGTTGTAAGCCATTTAATTATACTTACCATATGACTTAGAGCAGTCTGCAACCAATTTTATGAGTGTACTACCAACCTTCGAGATGTTACTTTCAGTAACATCACCCTTTTGTATACAATGGAAGATTAGCGCTTACAGAACTAAACAAAGTTATTGGCTGTTCAACTCCAAATGTTATTATGTAGTTTCCCAAATTCAGCTTGCATTTGAGTATTCCATGGCTCTGAGTAGTATACGTGCAATATCTACACAGTTACAACTCACCCTGAGTAGTTAAGTACACATCCTTAACTCAGCATCCATAGAATAGAAAGTAATGCATTTAGCTCAATAGAGTGTAGAGTTGAATTTTGCTGAAAACTACTTTGTGCTAACTTGATGTAAACCTTATTATTTTACTTACCATATGATTTAGAAATGTATGCAGCCAATTTTAAGAGTGTGCTAATAAAATGAGAGAAGTTACTTTCAGTAGTATCACCTTTCGTACATAATAGAATATTAGCACTACTAAACAAAGATATTGGCTGTTCCATCGAACTGCAATGTGGTAAGTTCCAGAATTCAGCTTGCATTTGAGTATTCCATGGCTCTGAGTAGTATACGTGCAATATCTACTCAGTTACAACTCTCCCTGAGTAGTTATGTACACATCCTTAACTCAGCATCCATAGAATAGGAAGTATTGCATTCAGCTCAATAGAGTGTAGAGTTGAATTTTGCTGAAAACTACTATGTGCTAACTTGATGGTAAACCTTATTATTTTACTTACCATATGTCTTATAGTAGTCTGCAACCAATTTTATGAGAGTACTACCAAACTTCGAGATGTTACTTTCAGTAACATCACCCATTTGTATACAATGGAACATTAGCGTTTACAGAACAAAACAAAGATATTGGCTGTTCCACTCTAAATGTTATGAGGTAGGTTCCTGAGCTCAGATTGCATTTGAGTATTCCATGGCTCTGAGTAGTATACATGCAATATCTATACGGTTCCAACTAACCCTGAGTAGTTATGTACACATATTTAACTCAGAATTCATACAATAGAAAGTAATGCATTCAGCTCAAAAGAGTGTAGATTTGAATTTTGCTGAAAACTGCTACGTGCTAACTTGTTTTAAACCATTTAATTATACTTAGCATATGATTTAGAAATGTCTGCAACCAATTTTATGAGAGTGCTACTAAAGTGAGAGAAGTTACTTTCAGTGGTATCACCTTTAGTACATAATAGAATAGTAGCACTACCAAAGCTAAACAAATATATTGGCTGTTCCACCGAACTGCAATGTGGTAAGTTCCAGAATTCAGCTTGCATTTGAGTATTCCATGGCTCTGAGTAGTTTACATGCAATATCTATACAGTTCCAACTTACCCTGAGTAGTTATGTACACATGCTTAACTCAGAATGCATAGAAGAGAAAGTAATGCATTCTGCTCAAAAGAGTGTAGATTTGAATTTTGCTGAAAACTGCTGTGTGCGAACTTGTTGTAAACCATTTAATTATACTTACCATATGACGTAGAGCAGTCTGCAACCAATTTTTTGAGTGTGCTAACAAAGTCGGAGAAGTTACTTTCAGTAACATCACCCTTTTTTATACAATGGAAAATTATCGTTTACAGAACTAAACGAAGATATTGGCTGTTACACTGTAAATGTTATAAGGTAGGTCCCCGAATTCAGATTGCCTTTGAGTATTCCATTGCTCTGAGTAGTATACGTGCAATATCTACACAGTTACAACTCACCCTGAGTAGTTATGTACACATCCTTAACTCAGCATCCATAGAATAGGAAGTATTGCATTCAGCTCAATAGAGTGTAGAGTTGAATTTTGCTGAAAACTACTTTGTGCTAACTTGATGTAAACCTTATTATTTTACTTACCATATGATTTAGAAATGTATGCAGCCAATTTTAAGAGTGTGCTAATAAAATGAGAGAAGTTACTTTCAGTAGTATCACCTTTCGTACATAATAGAATATTAGCACTACTAAACAAAGATATTGGCTGTTCCATCGAACTGCAATGTGGTAAGTTCCAGAATTCAGCTTGCATTTGAGTATTCCATGGCTCTGAGTAGTTTACGTGCAATATCTATACAGTTCCAACTTACCCTGTGTAGTTATGTACACATGCTTAACTCAGAATGCATACAATAGAAAGTAATGCATTCTGCTCAAAAGAGTGTAGATTTAAATTTTGCTGAAAACTGCTGTGTGCGAACTTGTTGTAAACCATTTAATTATACTTAGCATATGATTTAGAAATGTCTGCAACCAATTTTTTGAGTGTGCTAACGAAGTCGGAGAAGTTACTTTCAGTAGCATCACCCTTTTTTATACAATGGAAAATTAGCGTTTACATAACTAAATGAAGATATTGGCTGTTACACTGTAAATGTTATAAGGTAGGTCCCCGAATTCAGATTGCCTTTGAGTATTCCATGGCTCTGAGTAGTATACGTGCAATATCTACTCAGTTACAACTCTCCCTGAGTAGTTATGTACACATCCTTAACTCAGCATCCATAGAATAGGAAGTATTGCATTCAGCTCAATAGAGTGTAGAGTTGAATTTTGCTGAAAACTACTTTGTGCTAACTTGATGTAAACCTTATTATTTTACTTACCATATGATTTAGAAATGTATGCAGCCAATTTTAAGAGTGTGCTAATAAAATGAGAGAAGTTACTTTCAGTAGTATCACCTTTCGTACATAATAGAATATTAGCACTACTAAACAAAGATATTGGCTGTTCCATCGAACTGCAATGTGGTAAGTTCCAGAATTCACCTTGCATTTGAGTATTCCATGGCTCTGAGTAGGATACATGCAATATTTATACCGTTCCACCTCACCCTGAGTAGTTACGTACACATCCATAACTCAAAATGCATAGAATAGAAAGTAATGCATTCAGTTCAATAGAGTGTAGAAATGAATTTTGCTGAAAACTACGATGTGATAACTTGATGTAAACCTAATTATTTTACTTACCACATCACTTAGAGCAGTATGCAACCGATTTTATGTGTGTGCTACCAATGTTCGAGAAGTCACTGTTAGTAACTTCAACTTTTTTACACAATTGAACATTAAAGTTTACAGAACTAAACAAAAATACTTTATGAGGGTGCTACCAAAGTTGAAGTTACTTTTAGTAACTTCAACTTTTTTACACAATGGAACAGTACCGTTTACAGATCTAAACAAAGATATTTACTGTTCCACTCTAAAAGTTATGAGGTAGCTTCCTGAATTCACCTTGCATTTGAGTCTTCCATGGCTCTGAGTAGGATACATGCAATATTTATACAATTCCACCTCACCCTGAGTAGTTATGTACACATCCATAACTCAAAATGCATAGAATACAAATTAATGCATTCAGCTCAATAGAGTGTAGAAATGAATTTTGCAGAAAACTACTATGTGATAACTTGATGTAAACTTTATTATTTTGCTTACCACATCACTTAGAGCAGTATGCAACCGATTTTATGTGTGTGCTACCAATGTTGGAGAAGTTACTTTTAGTAACTTCAACTTTTTTACACATTGGAACATTACCGTTTACAGAAGTAAACAAAGATATTTACCGTTCCACTCTAAATATTATGAGGTAGCTTCCTGAATTCACCTTGCGTTTGAGTATTCCATGGCTCTGAGTAGGATACATGCAATATTTATACCGTTCCACCTCACCCTGAGTAGTTATGTACACATCCATAACTCAAAATGCATAGAATAGAAAGTAATGCATTCAGCTCAATAGAGTGTAGAAATGAATTTTGCTGAAAACTACTATGTGATAACTTGATGTAAACCTTATTATTTTGCTTACCATATGATTTAGAGTAGTATGCAACCAATTTTATGAGGGTGCTACCAATGTTGGAGAAGTTACTTTTAGTAACTTCAACTTTTTTACACAATGGAACATTAAAGTTTACAGAACTAAACAAAAATACTTTATGAGGGTGCTACCAATGTTGAAGTTACTTTTAGTAACTTCAACTTTTTTACACAATGGAACAGTACCGTTTACAGATCTAAACAAAGATATTTACTGTTCCACTCTAAATGTTATGAGGTAGCTTCCTGAATTCACCTTGCATTTGAGTCTTCCATGGCTCTGAGTAGGATACATGCAATATTTATACAATTCCACCTCACCCTGAGTAGTTATGTACACATCCATAACTCAAAATGCATAGAATACAAATTAATGCATTCAGCTCAATAGAGTGTAGAAATGAATTTTGCAAAAAACTACTATGTGATAACTTGATGTAAAACTTATTATTTTGCTTACCATATGATTTAGAGTAGTATGCAACCAATTTTATGAGGGTGCTACCAATGTTGGAGACGTTTCTTTTAGTAACTTCAACTTTTTTACACAATGGAACATTACAGTTACAGAACTAAACAAAGATATTTACTGTTCCACTCTAAATGTTATGAGGTAGCTTCCTGAATTCACCATGCATTTGAGTATTCCATGGCTCTGAGTAGGATACATGCAATATTTATACCGTTCCACCTCACCCTGAGTAGTTATGTACACATCCATAACTCAAAATGCATAGAATAGAAAGTAATGCATTCAGCTCAATAGAGTGTAGAAATGAATTTTGCTGAAAACTACTATGTGTTAACTTGATGTAAACCTTATTATTTTGCTTACCATATGATTTAGAGTAGTATGCAACCAATTTCATGAGGGTGCTACCAATGTTGGAGAAGTTACTTTTAGTAAATTCAACTTTTTTACACAATGGAACACTACCGTTTACAGAGGTAAACAAAGATATTTACTGTTCCACTCTAAATGTTATGAGGTAGCTTCCTGATTTCACCTTGCTTTTGAGTATTCCATGGCTCTGAGTAAGATACATGCAATATTTATACCGTTCCACCTCACCCTGAGTAGTTCTGTACACATCCATAACCCAAAATTCATAGAATAGAAAGTAATGCATTCTGCTCAATAGAGTGTAGCAATGAATTTTGCTGAAAACTACGATGTGATAACTTGATGTAAACCTAATTATTTTACTTACCACATCACTTAGAGCAGTATGCAACCGATTTTATGTGTGCGCTACCAATGTTCGAGAAGTTACTTTTAGTAACTTCAACTTTTTTACACAATTGAACATTACAGTTTACAGAACTAAACAAAGATATTTAATGTTCCACTCTAAATGTTATGAGGTAGCTTCCTGATTTCACCTTGCATTTGAGTATTCCATGGCTCTGAGTAGGATACATGCAATATGTATACCGTTCCACCTCACCCTGAGCAGTTATGTACACATCCATAACCCAAAATGCATAGAATAGAAAGTAATGCATTCAGCTCAACAGAGTGCAGAGATGAATTTTGTGGGAAACAACAATGTGATAACTTGATGTAAACCTTATTATTTTGCTTACCATATGATTCAGAGTAGTATGCAACCAATTTTACGAGTGTGCTACCAATGTTGGAGAAGTTACTTTTGGTAACTTCAACTTTTTTACACAATGGAACATTACAGTTTACAGAACTAAACAAAGACATTTACTGTTCCACTCTAAATGTTATGAGGTAGCTTCCTGAATTCACCTTGCATTTGAGTATTCCATGGCTCTGCGTAGGAATACATGCAATATTTATACCGTTCCACCTCACCCTGAGTAGTTATGTACACATCCATAACTCAAAATGCATAGAATAGAAAGTAATGCATTCAGCTCAATTGAGTGTAGAAATGAATTTTGCTGAGAACTACTATGTGATAACTTGATGTAAACCTTATTATTTTGCTTACCATATGATTTAGAGTAGTATGCAACCAATTTTATGAGGGTGCTACCAATGTTGGAGAAGTTACTTTTAGTAAATTCAACTTTTTTACACAATGGAACATTACCGTTTACAGAGGTAAACAAAGATATTTACTGTTCCACTCTAAATGTTATGAGGTAGCTTCCTGATTTCACCTTGCATTTGAGTATTCCATGGCACTGAGTACGATACATGCAATATTTATGCCGTTCAACCTCACCCTGAGTAGTTATGTACACATCCATAACCCAAAATGCATAGAATAGAAAGTAATGCATTCAGCTCAATAGAGTGTAGAAATGAATTTTGCTGAAAACTACGATGTGATAACTTGATGTAAACCTAATTATTTTACTTACCACATCACTTAGAGCAGTATGCAACCGATTTTATGTGTGTGCTACCAATGTTCGAGAAGTTACTTTTAGTAACTTCAAATTTTTTACACAATTGAACATTAAAGTTTACAGAACTAAACAAAAATACTTTATGAGGGTGCTACCAATGTTGAAGTTACTTTTAGTAACTTCAACTTTTTTACACAATGGAACAGTACCGTTTACAGATCTAAACAAAGATATTTACTGTTCCACTCTAAATGTTATGAGGTAGCTTCCTGAATTCACCTTGCATTTGAGTCTTCCATGGCTCTGAGTAGGATACATGCAATATTTATACAATTCCACCTCACCCTGAGTACTTATGTACACATCCATAACTCAAAATGCATAGAATACAAATTAATGCATTCAGCTCAATAGAGTGTAGAAATGAATTTTGCAGAAAACTACTATGTGATAACTTGATGTAAACTTTATTATTTTGCTTACCACATCACTTAGAGCAGTATGCAACCGATTTTATGTGTGTGCTACCAATGTTGGAGAAGTTACTTTTAGTAACTTCAACTTTTTTACACATTGGAACATTACCGTTTACAGAAGTAAACAAAGATATTTACCGTTCCACTCTAAATATTATGAGGTAGCTTCCTGAATTCACCTTGCGTTTGAGTAATCCATGGCTCTGAGTAGGATACATGCAATATTTATACCGTTCCACCTCACCCTGAGTAGTTATGTACACATCCATAACTCAAAATGCATAGAATAGAAAGTAATGCATTCAGCTCAATAGAGTGTAGAAATGAATTTTGCTGAAAACTACTATGTGATAACTTGATGTAAACCTTATTATTTTGCTTACCATATGATTTAGAGTAGTATGCAACCAATTTTATGAGGGTGCTACCAATGTTGGAGAAGTTACTTTTAGTAACTTCAACTTTTTTACACAATGGAACATTACCGTTTACAGAGGTAAACAAAGATATTTACTGTTCCACTCTAAATGTTATGAGGTAGCTTCCTGATTTCACCTTGCATTTGAGTTTTCCATGGCTCTGAGTAGGATACATGCAATATTTATACCGTTCCACCTCACCCTGAGTAGTTATGTACACATCCAGAACCCAAAATGCATAGAATAGAAAGTAATGCATTCAGCTCAATAGAGTGTAGAGATGAATTTTGCGCGAAACTACTATGTGATAACTTGATGTAAACCTTATTATTTTGCCTACCATATGATTCAGAGTAGTATGCAACCAATTTTATGAGGGTGCTACCAATGTTAGAGAAGTTACTTTAGTAACTTCAACTTTTTTACACAATGCAACATTAAAGTTTACAGAACTAAACAAAAATATTTTATGAGGGTGCTACCAATGTAGAAGTTACTTTTAGTAACATCAACTTTTTTACACAATGGAACATTACCGTTTACAGAGGTAAACAAAGATATTTACTGTTCCACTCTAAATGTTATGAGGTAGCTTCCTGAATTCACCTTGCAATTGAGACTTCCATGGCTCTGAGTAGGATACATGCAATATTTATACCGTTCCACCTCACCCTGAGTAGTTATGTACACATCCATAACTCAAAATGCATAGAATAGAAAGTAATGCATTCAGCTCAATAGAGTGTAGAGATGAATTTTGCGGGAAACTACTATGTGATAACTTGATGTAAACCTTATTATTTTGCTTACCATATGATTCAGAGTAGTATGCAACCAATTTTATGAGGGTGCTACCAATGTTGGAGAAGTTACTTTTAGTAACTTCAACTTTTTTACACAATGGAACATTACCGTTTACAGAACTAAACAAAGATATTTACTGTTCCACTCTAAATGTTATGAGGTAGCTTCCTGAATTCACCTTGCAATTGAGACTTCCATGGCTCTGAGTAGGATACATGCAATATTTATACCGTTCCACCTCACCCTGAGTAGTTATGTACACATCCATAACTCAAAATGCATAGAATAGAAAGTAATGCATTCAGCTCAATTGAGTGTAGAAATGAATTTTGCTGAAAACTACTATGTGATAACTTGATGTAGACCTTATTATTTTGCTTACCATATGATTTAGAGTAGTATGCAACCAATTTTATGAGGGTGCTACCAATGTTGGAGAAGTTACTTCTGGTAACTTCAACTTTTTTACACAATGGAACATTACCGTTTACAGAACTAAACAAAGATATTTACTGTTCCACTCTATATGAGGTAGCTTCCTGAATTCACCTTGCATTTGAGTATTCCATGGCACTGAGTAGGATACATGCAATATTTATGCCGTTCAACCTCACCCTGAGTAGTTATGTACACATCCATAACCCAAAATGCATAGAATAGAAAGTAATGCATTCAGCTCAATAGAGTGTAGAAATGAATTTTGCTGAAAACTACGATGTGATAACTTGATGTAAACCTAATTATTTTACTTACCACATCACTTAGAGCAGTATGCAACCGATTTTATGTGTGTGCTACCAATGTTCGAGAAGTTACTTTTAGTAACTTCAACTTTTTTACACAATTGAACATTAAAGTTTACAGAACTAAACAAAAATACTTTATGAGGGTGCTACCAACGTTGAAGTTACTTTTAGTAACTTCAACTTTTTTACACATTGGAACATTACCGTTTACAGAAGTAAACAAAGATATTTACCGTTCCACTCTAAATATTATGAGGTTGCTTCCTGAATTCACCTTGCATTTGAGTCTTCCATGGCTCTGAGTAGGATACATGCAATATTTATACAATTCCACCTCACCCTGAGTAGTTATGTACACATCCATAACTCAAAATGCATAGAATACAAATTAATGCATTCAGCTCAATAGAGTGTAGAAATGAATTTTGCAGAAAACTACTATGTGATAACTTGATGTAAACTTTATTATTTTGCTTACCACATCACTTAGAGCAGTATGCAACCGATTTTATGTGTGTGCTACCAATGTTGGAGAAGTTACTTTTAGTAACTTCAACTTTTTTACACATTGGAACATTACCGTTTACAGAAGTAAACAAAGATATTTACCGTTCCACTTTAAATATTATGAGGTAGCTTCCTGAATTCACCTTGCGTTTGAGTATTCCATGGCACTGAGTAGGATACATGCAATATTTATACCTTTCCACCTCACCCTGAGTAGTTATGTACACATCCATAACTCAAAATGCATAGAATAGAAAGTAATGCATTCAGCTCAATAGAGTGTAGAAATGAATTTTGCTGAAAACTACTATGTGATAACTTGATGTAAACCTTATTATTTTGCTTACCATATGATTTAGAGTAGTATGCAACCAATTTTATGAGGGTGCTACCAATGTTGGAGAAGTTACTTTTAGTAACTTCAACTTTTTTACACATTGGAACATTACCGTTTACGGAAGTAAACAAAGATATTTACCGTTCCACTCTAAATATTATGAGGTAGCTTCCTGAATTCACCTTGCGTTTGAGTATTCCATGGCTCTGAGTAGGATACATGCAATATTTATACCGTTCCACCTCACCCTGAGTAGTTATGTACACATCCATAACTCAAAATGCATAGAATAGAAAGTAATGCATTCAGCTCAATAGAGTGTAGAAATGAATTTTGCTGAAAACTACTATGTGATAACTTGATGTAAACCTTATTATTTTGCTTACCATATGATTTAGAGTAGTATGCAACCAATTTTATGAGGGTGCTACCAATGTTGGAGAAGTTACTTTTAGTAACTTCAACTTTTTTACACAATGGAACATTACAGTTACAGAACTAAACAAAGATATTTACTGTTCCACTCTAAATGTTATGAGGTAGCTTCCTGAATTCACCATGCATTTGAGTATTCCATGGCTCTGAGTAGGATACATGCAATATTTATACCGTTCCACCTCACCCTGAGTAGTTATGTACACATCCATAACTCAAAATGCATAGAATAGAAAGTAATGCATTCAGCTCAATAGAGTGTAGAAATGAATTTTGCTGAAAACTACTATGTGTTAACTTGATGTAAACCTTATTATTTTGCTTACCATATGATTTAGAGTAGTATGCAACCAATTTTATGAGGGTGCTACCAATGTTGGAGAAGTTACTTTTAGTAAATTCAACTTTTTTACACAATGGAACATTACCGTTTACAGAGGTAAACAAAGATATTTACTGTTCCACTCTAAATGTTATGAGGTAGCTTCCTGATTTCACCTTGCTTTTGAGTATTCCATGGCTCTGAGTAGGATACATGCAATATTTATACCTTTCCACCTCACCCTGAGTAGTTATGTACACATCCATAACTCAAAATGCATAGAATAGAAAGTAATGCATTCAGCTCAATAGAGTGTAGAAATGAATTTTGCTGAAAACTACGATGTGATAACTTGATGTAAACCTAATTATTTTACTTACCACATCACTTAGAGCAGTATGCAACCGATTTTATGTGTGTGCTACCAATGTTCGAGAAGTTACTTTTAGTAACTTCAACTTTTTTACACATTGGAACATTACCGTTTACGGAAGTAAACAAAGATATTTACCGTTCCACTCTAAATATTATGAGGTAGCTTCCTGAATTCACCTTGCGTTTGAGTATTCCATGGCTCTGAGTAGGATACATGCAATATTTATACCGTTCCACCTCACCCTGAGTAGTTATGTACACATCCATAACTCAAAATGCATAGAATAGAAAGTAATGCATTCAGCTCAATAGAGTGTAGAAATGAATTTTGCTGAAAACTACTATGTGATAACTTGATGTAAACCTTATTATTTTGCTTACCATATGATTTAGAGTAGTATGCAACCAATTTTATGAGGGTGCTACCAATGTTGGAGAAGTTACTTTTAGTAACTTCAACTTTTTTACACAATGGAACATTACAGTTACAGAACTAAACAAAGATATTTACTGTTCCACTCTAAATGTTATGAGGTAGCTTCCTGAATTCACCATGCATTTGAGTATTCCATGGCTCTGAGTAGGATACATGCAATATTTATACCGTTCCACCTCACCCTGAGTAGTTATGTACACATCCATAACTCAAAATGCATAGAATAGAAAGTAATGCATTCAGCTCAATAGAGTGTAGAAATGAATTTTGCTGAAAACTACTATGTGTTAACTTGATGTAAACCTTATTATTTTGCTTACCATATGATTTAGAGTAGTATGCAACCAATTTTATGAGGGTGCTACCAATGTTGGAGAAGTTACTTTTAGTAAATTCAACTTTTTTACACAATGGAACATTACCGTTTACAGAGGTAAACAAAGATATTTACTGTTCCACTCTAAATGTTATGAGGTAGCTTCCTGATTTCACCTTGCTTTTGAGTATTCCATGGCTCTGAGTAGGATACATGCAATATTTATACCGTTCCACCTCACCCTGAGTAGTTATGTACACATCCATAACCCAAAATGCATAGAATAGAAAGTAATGCATTCTGCTCAATAGAGTGTAGCAATGAATTTTGCTGAAAACTACGATGTGATAACTTGATGTAAACCTAATTATTTTACTTACCACATCACTTAGAGCAGTATGCAACCGATTTTATGTGTGTGCTACCAATGTTCGAGAAGTTACTTTTAGTAACTTCAACTTTTTTACACAATTGAACATTACAGTTTACAGAACTAAACAAAGATATTTAATGTTCCACTCTAAATGTTATGAGGTAGCTTCCTGATTTCACCTTGCATTTGAGTTTTCCATGGCTCTGAGTAGGATACATGCAATATTTATACCGTTCCACCTCACCCTGAGTAGTTATGTACACATCCAGAACCCAAAATGCATAGAATAGAAAGTAATGCATTCAGCTCAATAGAGTGTAGAGATGAATTTTGCGCGAAACTACTATGTGATAACTTGATGTAAACCTTATTATTTTGCTTACCATATGATTTAGAGTACTATGCAACCAATTTTATGAGGGTGCTACCAATGTTGGAGAAGTTACTTTTAGTAACTTCAACTTTTTTACACAATGGAACATTACCGTTTACCGAACTAAACAAAGATATTTACTGTTCCACTCTAAATGTTATGAGGCATCTTCCTGAATTCACCTTGCATTTGAGTCTTCCATGGCTCTGAGTAGGATACATGCAATATTTATAACGTTCCACTTCACCCTGAGTAGTTATGTACACATCCATAACTCAAAATGCGTAGAATAGAAGGTAATGCATTCAGCTCAATAGAGTGTAGAGATGAATTTTGCGGGAAACTACTATGTGATAACTTGATGTAAACCTTATTATTTTGCTTACCATATGATTCAGAGTAGTATGCAACCAATTTTATGAGGGTGCTACCAATGTTGGAGAAGTTACTTTTAGTAACTTCAACTTTTTTACACAATGGAACATTACCGTTTACAGAACTAAACAAAGATATTTACTGTTCCACTCTAAATGTTATGAGGTAGCTTCCTGAATTCACCTTGCAATTGAGACTTCCATGGCTCTGAGTAGGATACATGCAATATTTATACCGTTCCACCTCACCCTGAGTAGTTATGTACACATCCATAACTCAAAATGCATAGAATAGAAAGTAATGCATTCAGCTCAATTGAGTGTAGAAATGAATTTTGCTGAAAACTACTATGTGATAACTTGATGTAGACCTTATTATTTTGCTTACCATATGATTTAGAGTAGTATGCAACCAATTTTATGAGGGTGCTACCAATGTTGGAGAAGTTACTTCTGGTAACTTCAACTTTTTTACACAATGGAACATTACCGTTTACAGAACTAAACAAAGATATTTACTGTTCCACTCTATATGAGGTAGCTTCCTGAATTCACCTTGCATTTGAGTATTCCATGGCACTGAGTAGGATACATGCAATATTTATGCCGTTCAACCTCACCCTGAGTAGTTATGTACACATCCATAACCCAAAATGCATAGAATAGAAAGTAATGCATTCAGCTCAATAGAGTGTAGAAATGAATTTTGCTCAAAACTACGATGTGATAACTTGATGTAAACCTAATTATTTTACTTACCACATCACTTAGAGCAGTATGCAACCGATTTTATGTGTGTGCTACCAATGTTCGAGAAGTTACTTTTAGTAACTTCAACTTTTTTACACAATTGAACATTAAAGTTTACAGAACTAAACAAAAATACTTTATGAGGGTGCTACCAATGTTGAAGTTACTTTTAGTAACTTCAACTTTTTTACACATTGGAACATTACCGTTTACAGAAGTAAACAAAGATATTTACCGTTCCACTCTAAATATTATGAGGTAGCTTCCTGAATTCACCTTGCATTTGAGTCTTCCATGGCTCTGAGTAGGATACATGCAATATTTATACAATTCCACCTCACCCTGAGTAGTTATGTACACATCCATAACTCAAAATGCATAGAATACAAATTAATGCATTCAGCTCAATAGAGTGTAGAAATGAATTTTGCAGAAAACTACTATGTGATAACTTGATGTAAACTTTATTATTTTGCTTACCACATCACTTAGAGCAGTATGCAACCGATTTTATGTGTGTGCTACCAATGTTGGAGAAGTTACTTTTAGTAACTTCAACTTTTTTACACATTGGAACATTACCGTTTACAGAAGTAAACAAAGATATTTACCGTTCCACTTTAAATATTATGAAGTAGCTTCCTGAATTCACCTTGCGTTTGAGTATTCCATGGCACTGAGTAGGATACATGCAATATTTATACCTTTCCACCTCACCCTGAGTAGTTATGTACACATCCATAACTCAAAATGCATAGAATAGAAAGTAATGCATTCAGCTCAATAGAGTGTAGAAATGAATTTTCCTGAAAACTACTATGTGATAACTTGATGTAAACCTTATTATTTTGCTTACCATATGATTTAGAGTAGTATGCAACCAATTTTATGAGGGTGCTACCAATGTTGGAGAAGTTACTTTTAGTAAATTCAACTTTTTTACACAATGGAACATTACCGTTTACAGAGGTAAACAAAGATATTTACTGTTCCACTCTAAATGTCATGAGGTAGCTTCCTGATTTCACCTTGCTTTTGAGTATTCCATGGCTCTGAGTAGGATACATGCAATATTTATACCGTTCCACCTCACCCTGAGTAGTTTTGTACACATCCATAACCCAAAATGCATAGAATAGAAAGTAATGCATTCTGCTCAATAGAGTGTAGCAATGAATTTTGCTGAAAACTACGATGTGATAACTTGATGTAAACCTTATTATTTTGCCTACCATATGATTCAGAGTAGTATGCAACCAATTTTATGAGGGTGCTACCAATGTTCGAGAAGTTACATTAGTAACAACTTTTTTACACAATGCAACATTAAAGTTTACAGAACTAAACAAAAATATTTTATGAGGGTGCTACCAATGTAGAAGTTACTTTTAGTAACATCAACTTTTTTACACAATGGAACATTACCGTTTACAAAACTAAACAAAGATATTTACTGTTCCACTCTAAATGTTATGAGGTAGCTTCCTGAATTCACCTTGCGTTTGAGTATTCCATGGCTCTGAGTAGGATACATGCAATATTTATACCGTTCCACCTCACCCTGAGTAGTTATGTACACATCCATAACTCAAAATGCATAGAATAGAAAGTAATGCATTCAGCTCAATAGAGTGTAGAAATGAATTTTGCTGAAAACTACTATGTGATAACTTGATGTAAACCTTATTATTTTGCTTACCATATGATTTAGAGTAGTATGCAACCAATTTTATGAGGGTGCTACCAATGTTGGAGAAGTTACTTTTAGTAACTTCAACTTTTTTACACAATGGAACATTACAGTTACAGAACTAAACAAAGATATTTACTGTTCCACTCTAAATGTTATGAGGTAGCTTCCTGAATTCACCATGCATTTGAGTATTCCATGGCTCTGAGTAGGATACATGCAATATTTATACCGTTCCACCTCACCCTGAGTAGTTATGTACACATCCATAACTCAAAATGCATAGAATAGAAAGTAATGCATTCAGCTCAATAGAGTGTAGAAATGAATTTTGCTGAAAACTACTATGTGTTAACTTGATGTAAACCTTATTATTTTGCTTACCATATGATTTAGAGTAGTATGCAACCAATTTTATGAGGGTGCTACCAATGTTGGAGAAGTTACTTTTAGTAAATTCAACTTTTTTACACAATGGAACATTACCGTTTACAGAGGTAAACAAAGATATTTACTGTTCCACTCTAAATGTTATGAGGTAGCTTCCTGATTTCACCTTGCTTTTGAGTATTCCATGGCTCTGAGTAGGATACATGCAATATTTATACCGTTCCACCTCACCCTGAGTAGTTATGTACACATCCATAACCCAAAATGCATAGAATAGAAAGTAATGCATTCTGCTCAATAGAGTGTAGCAATGAATTTTGCTGAAAACTACGATGTGATAACTTGATGTAAACCTAATTATTTTACTTACCACATCACTTAGAGCAGTATGCAACCGATTTTATGTGTGTGCTACCAATGTTCGAGAAGTTACTTTTAGTAACTTCAACTTTTTTACACAATTGAACATTACAGTTTACAGAACTAAACAAAGATATTTAATGTTCCACTCTAAATGTTATGAGGTAGCTTCCTGATTTCACCTTGCATTTGAGTTTTCCATGGCTCTGAGTAGGATACATGCAATATTTATACCGTTCCACCTCACCCTGAGTAGTTATTGTTACGAAAACCCCGTAACCAGGTAACTTACCAGCAAAGATAGATGGATCAGCTGAGTCGGATGCTACTATTTTCGAACGTTTTATTCAATAAGGGCACAAACGTATGGTTAATACAAAACATTCAAATCGTCAAAACTCAATCTAAAACACCGGTGTAACCATAATCAATCAGAAATAAGCTCTTTCGTTGTCTAGGGTATATAATACTGAGTCCAATTGGAAATATAAAGAGTCACTCTGAAGTCTGCAGGCTTTCGGTTTCACGTGTTGGAGAGAGAGAGAGATAAAACGGAAAAACTTGCCGTTTACATCCGTGTAATCAGGGGAGCGATCTTCCCCGTTGTTAGTTAAAAGCGATCTTCCGTTGGTTCCAGCCACAAACCCCGCATTCGGAATTTAACGCACGTGGCTTATTTCAAAATGGCTTCCCGTTCCCACGGGAAGCGTTATCGTGCTTCTTGGTGTCTCCTTGGTGCGTCTGAGGGTCGTCCTCTTTCAGACCCTTCTTTATACTGCCTCACAGGATCTCAGGTGTCAATCAGGTTGCAGGTGATGCAACCTCTCTCTCTCAACCAGCCCACTTTGCCCGAGGGCTTTACAATGTCCCTGCGAGTTGGCACGTCTGCAGTTCCCAGGTGTCTCCTGAGAACAATGCCACAGTCACCAGCTTTTGTCCCAGTGGAATGTCTTTCCATTTCCTGTGTCCATTCAGCCTGTCTCTCTCTCTCTCTTTTGGGTCATTGACCCCCCTTTTCTAGGGCTCTTGCAATTCTCACAAAGGAGGGGGCTGGTATCATAACACCTCCCCTCTTAAAAAGGTTTTTACCAGCGGTTAAAACCCAGAGTGGTACAGTCTTACAGAAATTTTGAATCTAATACAGAGTAATACAGTTATACATTCAAGTCAGCATCTAAACAGTTAACAAGTACAGTGCCCCTTTCCTTTAATACCTTAACCTCATGTGCCCTACTAACGCCTGGTAGCATCAAACTTCAGCTCAATAACCACCTTATTTATTTGCTTTCTTCGGCAACATAACTAAGGAGGTGTGATCTTAGCTTACATACATCTACAAAGGTTCATGCAAAAGACAAATTTTTATGCTACTTTCAAACTTAACAGTCAAGCTTCCATGGGTGTTGTCTTTATTATTCACATACTTTGTCAAAATCCCTTAAAACCGGCTTCTGCTATTTTAAAAATCGCGCCCCCATTAACCCTCGCCTTTTTTCTGGCGAGTCCCCCCGTTGGGACTTTGAGTAATTTGGCGTGGTGAACTCCCGCCCGCCTCGTTCATCGGGGCTATTTTTTCAACACCATGCCCCAAACTGTCAAGACCCTTCAGGCTATTTGTTTTTAATTCCAACTCCTCTTTCAGGTAGCATTTCGAATGCAACCTCTTCACACCCCACCCTGGCGTAACAATAGAGTGGGGGGCCCCGCTATTTCCCGACTCACTCTGTGAGCGATCTGCCAGGTTTGAAATTTCTTCCTTCGACTTGGGAACTACAGACTTTCCGTTTCCTTCAATAACAATCCTCATTCCCCCTTTAAATTCGGCATTAACCCTGGCCCCACTCTCGAATACAAACACCGTGGAACTCACACTTCCCACGGTTACCAAGGTTAACCCTTTTCCTACTGAACCAACCCTATCTGATCCACAAAGACGGCCGCCCCGTTCCCCTGAATCAAACACCTCAGACTTCCCCTGAGCTCTGTTACCAGGTTCAGCACCACGTGCGCCCCCATCTTGGACACACTCAAACGGGACATTGGCCCCTTCCAGGCTTTCAATACCCGTACCTTTTTCAAATTCTAACGTCCCCCGATCCTTCCAGTTACTCTCTAGGCAGCCCCCCGTTGGGGAAGGCGCAACCCTGCGAGCTGAAACGACCTCCTCGGCCATTTCAGCTGACTTCTCCACAGCAAGGATACCCTTCCTCTCTAAGACTGCCCTCATTTCACTCTCGAGACCATCGAGAACACCTTTAGAACTCTGAACTTCTTCAAACAATTCTGCCAAACCAGACAGATTAACCATGTCCAACTCTGGACATTTTAACAACTTTATCCGTTTCTCAACTTTAGTTCCTACCTCTAGGACCTTTCTCTTCACTAAGGGCAGGGCTATTTCCTCTCCCTTACCCCCTTTTACTTTACTGCTTTCTGTTTTACCACCCTCGGAACCCTCATGGTACAGGGTCGATAAAAACATCTTGGCCAGATCACCGCTGGCTTCATTTAAACTGTCCTCTTTCTCAGCCGCTTTTTCCGACAGGCTGCGAGTGACCGCGCATGCGCGATAGCTTTGGGACTCTAGGGGCGGGGCCACCGTACTCGCCGGTCGGCGGGTCGGCATCATGGCTGCCCAAATCCTCCCTCTTGCTAACACACTTTGTAACAACGCGACCCACTGCTCTTGTGGCCACTTCTGGTTCACTGCCACCTTTTCAAAAAGCAAGAAATAACTATCAACTTCCGTCTCCTCGAACGGGGGGACCAACCTCAACGCCCGACTAATATCAAACCCCTCTTTCTCTCCCCCTTGAGTTCTTCGCTCTTGTTTCCGCCTGTCCAGCTCCAATTCATAGTTCCTCTGTTTCTCTCTCTCTTCTGCTTCTATTTCTAGCTGCTTTAGTTTGAACACCTGTTCTCTTTCCCTCTCGGCTCTCTCGGCTTCTCTCTCTGCAGCCTTCTGAGCTGCGTCTATTTCTAGCTGCTTTATTTTAAACTCATGTTCCAGCCTTGCTTTCTCCAACTCTGCCTGATTTGTCCCACTCACTAATCTCCTTTCGGGAATATTTTCCAAATCCTCAGCTGTAAACACCTTCTTCCCAACGTAATGCAGTTGTATGACCCTTAGCACTTCCTGCTTTTTCATTGCTGGCTTCACCGCTGTGAGGTCTAAGGCCTGCGCCAAACTTACTAAGTCTGATTTTGTAGCCTTCCCTAGCGCCTCTACCGTCGGGTTTCCCATAAATTCCTGCACATCCATCTTTGCTGGTTTCCCGTCTGACTACCTGCGTAACCAGATTTAAGTTTGGACTTACAGCCCGATTCACTGACCCTCCCGTTTGGTTTCAAATCCGGGACGAGAACCCCACTTGTTACGAAAACCCCGTAACCAGGTAACTTACCAGCAAAGATAGATGGATCAGCTGAGTCGGATGCTACTATTTTCGAACGTTTTATTCAATAAGGGCACAAACGTATGGTTAATACAAAACATTCAAATCGTCAAAACTCAATCTAAAACACCGGTGTAACCATAATCAATCAGAAATAAGCTCTTTCGTTGTCTAGGGTATATAATACTGAGTCCAATTGGAAATATAAAGAGTCACTCTGAAGTCTGCAGGCTTTCGGTTTCACGTGTTGGAGAGAGAGAGAGATAAAACGGAAAAACTTGCCGTTTACATCCGTGTAATCAGGGGAGCGATCTTCCCCGTTGTTAGTTAAAAGCGATCTTCCGTTGGTTCCAGCCACAAACCCCGCATTCGGAATTTAACGCACGTGGCTTATTTCAAAATGGCTTCCCGTTCCCACGGGAAGCGTTATCGTGCTTCTTGGTGTCTCCTTGGTGCGTCTGAGGGTCGTCCTCTTTCAGACCCTTCTTTATACTGCCTCACAGGATCTCAGGTGTCAATCAGGTTGCAGGTGATGCAACCTCTCTCTCTCAACCAGCCCACTTTGCCCGAGGGCTTTACAATGTCCCTGCGAGTTGGCACGTCTGCAGTTCCCAGGTGTCTCCTGAGAACAATGCCACAGTCACCAGCTTTTGTCCCAGTGGAATGTCTTTCCATTTCCTGTGTCCATTCAGCCTGTCTCTCTCTCTCTCTTTTGGGTCATTGACCCCCCTTTTCTAGGGCTCTTGCAATTCTCACAAAGGAGGGGGCTGGTATCATAACATTATGTACACATCCAGAACCCAAAATGCATAGAATAGAAAGTAATGCATTCAGCTCAATAGAGTGTAGAGATGAATTTTGCGCGAAACTACTATGTGATAACTTGATGTAAACCTTATTATTTTGCTTACCATATGATTTAGAGTACTATGCAACCAATTTTATGAGGGTGCTACCAATGTTGGAGAAGTTACTTTTAGTAACTTCAACTTTTTTACACAATGGAACATTACCGTTTACCGAACTAAACAAAGATATTTACTGTTCCACTCTAAATGTTATGAGGCATCTTCCTGAATTCACCTTGCATTTGAGTCTTCCATGGCTCTGAGTAGGATACATGCAATATTTATAACGTTCCACTTCACCCTGAGTAGTTATGTACACATCCATAACTCAAAATGCGTAGAATAGAAGGTAATGCATTCAGCTCAATAGAGTGTAGAGATGAATTTTGCGGGAAACTACTATGTGATAACTTGATGTAAACCTTATTATTTTGCTTACCATATGATTCAGAGTAGTATGCAACCAATTTTATGAGGGTGCTACCAATGTTGGAGAAGTTACTTTTAGTAACTTCAACTTTTTTACACAATGGAACATTACCGTTTACAGAACTAAACAAAGATATTTACTGTTCCACTCTAAATGTTATGAGGTAGCTTCCTGAATTCACCTTGCAATTGAGACTTCCATGGCTCTGAGTAGGATACATGCAATATTTATACCGTTCCACCTCACCCTGAGTAGTTATGTACACATCCATAACTCAAAATGCATAGAATAGAAAGTAATGCATTCAGCTCAATTGAGTGTAGAAATGAATTTTGCTGAAAACTACTATGTGATAACTTGATGTAGACCTTATTATTTTGCTTACCATATGATTTAGAGTAGTATGCAACCAATTTTATGAGGGTGCTACCAATGTTGGAGAAGTTACTTCTGGTAACTTCAACTTTTTTACACAATGGAACATTACCGTTTACAGAACTAAACAAAGATATTTACTGTTCCACTCTATATGAGGTAGCTTCCTGAATTCACCTTGCATTTGAGTATTCCATGGCACTGAGTAGGATACATGCAATATTTATGCCGTTCAACCTCACCCTGAGTAGTTATGTACACATCCATAACCCAAAATGCATAGAATAGAAAGTAATGCATTCAGCTCAATAGAGTGTAGAAATGAATTTTGCTGAAAACTACTATGTGATAACTTGATGTAAACCTTATTATTTTGCTTACCATATGATTTAGAGTAGTATGCAACCAATTTTATGAGGGTGCTACCAATGTTGGAGAAGTTACTTTTAGTAAATTCAACTTTTTTACACAATGGAACATTACCGTTTACAGAGGTAAACAAAGATATTTACTGTTCCACTCTAAATGTTATGAGGTAGCTTCCTGATTTCACCTTGCTTTTGAGTATTCCATGGCTCTGAGTAGGATACATGCAATATTTATACCGTTCCACCTCACCCTGAGTAGTTATGTACACATCCATAACCCAAAATGCATAGAATAGAAAGTAATGCATTCTGCTCAATAGAGTGTAGCAATGAATTTTGCTGAAAACTACGATGTGATAACTTGATGTAAACCTTATTATTTTGCCTACCATATGATTCAGAGTAGTATGCAACCAATTTTATGAGGGTGCTACCAATGTTCGAGAAGTTACATTAGTAACAACTTTTTTACACAATGCAACATTAAAGTTTACAGAACTAAACAAAAATATTTTATGAGGGTGCTACCAATGTAGAAGTTACTTTTAGTAACATCAACTTTTTTACACAATGGAACATTACCGTTTACAAAACTAAACAAAGATATTTACTGTTCCACTCTAAATGTTATGAGGTAGCTTCCTGAATTCACCTTCCATTTGAGTATTCCATGGCTCTGAGTAGGATACATGCAATATTTAGACCGTTCCACCTCACCCTGAGTAGTTATGTACACATCCATAACCCAAAATGCATAGAATAGAAAGTAATGCATTCAGCTCAATAGAGTGTAGAGATGAATTTTGCGGGAAACTACTATGTGATAACTTGATGTAAACCTTATTATTTTGCCTACCATATGATTCAGAGTAGTATGCAACCAATTTTATGAGGGTGCTACCAATGTTGGAGAAGTTACTTTTAGTAACTTCAACTTTTTTACACAATGGAACATTACCGTTTACAGAGGTAAACAAAGATATTTACTGTTCCTCTCTAAATGTTATGAGGTAGCTTCCTGAATTCACCATGCATTTGAGTATTCCATGGCTCTGAGTAGGATACATGCAATATTTATACCGTTCCACCTCACCCTGAGTAGTTATGTACACATCCATAACTCAAAATGCATAGAATAGAAAGTAATGCATTCAGCTCAATAGAGTGTAGAAATGAATTTTGCTGAAAACTACTATGTGTTAACTTGATGTAAACCTTATTATTTTGCTTACCATATGATTTAGAGTAGTATGCAACCAATTTTATGAGGGTGCTACCAATGTTGGAGAAGTTACTTTTAGTAAATTCAACTTTTTTACACAATGGAACATTACCGTTTACAGAGGTAAACAAAGATATTTACTGTTCCACTCTAAATGTTATGAGGTAGCTTCCTGATTTCACCTTGCTTTTGAGTATTCCATGGCACTGAGTAGGATACATGCAATATTTATACCGTTCCACCTCACCCTGAGTAGTTATGTACACATCCATAACCCAAAATGCATAGAATAGAAAGTAATGCATTCTGCTCAATAGAGTGTAGCAATGAATTTTGCTGAAAACTACGATGTGATAACTTGATGTAAACCTAATTATATTACTTACCACATCACTTAGAGCAGTATGAAACCGATTTTATGTGTGTGCTACCAATGTTCGAGAAGTTACTTTTAGTAACTTCAACTTTTTTACACAATTGAACATTACAGTTTACAGAACTAAACAAAGATATTTAATGTTCCACTCTAAATGTTATGAGGGAGCTTCCTGATTTCACCTTGCATTTGAGTTTTCCATGGCTCTGAGTAGGATACATGCAATATTTATACCGTTCCACCTCACCCTGAGTAGTTATGTACACATCCAGAACCCAAAATGCATAGAATAGAAAGTAATGCATTCAGCTCAATAGAGTGTAGAGATGAATTTTGCGGGAAACTACTATGTGATAACTTGATGTAAACCTTATTATTTTGCCTACCATATGATTCAGAGTAGTATGCAACCAATTTTATGAGGGTGCTACCAATGTTGGAGAAGTTACTTTTAGTAACTTCAACTTTTTTACACAATGGAACATTACCGTTTACAGAGGTAAACAAAGATATTTACTGTTCCTCTCTAAATGTTATGAGGTAGCTTCCTGAATTCACCATGCATTTGAGTATTCCATGGCTCTGAGTAGGATACATGCAATATTTATACCGTTCCACCTCACCCTGAGTAGTTATGTACACATCCATAACTCAAAATGCATAGAATAGAAAGTAATGCATTCAGCTCAATAGAGTGTAGAAATGAATTTTGCTGAAAACTACTATGTGTTAACTTGATGTAAACCTTATTATTTTGCTTACCATATGATTTAGAGTAGTATGCAACCAATTTTATGAGGGTGCTACCAATGTTGGAGAAGTTACTTTTAGTAAATTCAACTTTTTTACACAATGGAACATTACCGTTTACAGAGGTAAACAAAGATATTTACTGTTCCACTCTAAATGTTATGAGGTAGCTTCCTGATTTCACCTTGCTTTTGAGTATTCCATGGCACTGAGTAGGATACATGCAATATTTATACCGTTCCACCTCACCCTGAGTAGTTATGTACACATCCATAACCCAAAATGCATAGAATAGAAAGTAATGCATTCTGCTCAATAGAGTGTAGCAATGAATTTTGCTGAAAACTACGATGTGATAACTTGATGTAAACCTAATTATATTACTTACCACATCACTTAGAGCAGTATGCAACCGATTTTATGTGTGTGCTACCAATGTTCGAGAAGTTACTTTTAGTAACTTCAACTTTTTTACACAATTGAACATTACAGTTTACAGAACTAAACAAAGATATTTAATGTTCCACTCTAAATGTTATGAGGGAGCTTCCTGATTTCACCTTGCATTTGAGTTTTCCATGGCTCTGAGTAGGATACATGCAATATTTATACCGTTCCACCTCACCCTGAGTAGTTATGTACACATCCAGAACCCAAAATGCATAGAATAGAAAGTAATGCATTCAGCTCAATAGAGTGTAGAGATGAATTTTGCGGGAAACTACTATGTGATAACTTGATGTAAACCTTATTATTTTGCTTACCATATGATTCAGAGTAGTATGCAACCAATTTTATGAGGGTGCTACCAATGTTGGAGAAGTTACTTTTAGTAACTTCAACTTTTTTACACAATGGAACATTACCGTTTACAGAACTAAACAAAGATATTTACTGTTCCACTCTAAATGTTATGAGGTAGCTTCCTGAATTCACCTTGCAATTGAGACTTCCATGGCTCTGAGTAGGATACATGCAATATTTATACCGTTCCACCTCACCCTGAGTAGTTATGTACACATCCATAACTCAAAATGCATAGAATAGAAAGTAATGCATTCAGCTCAATTGAGTGTAGAAATGAATTTTGCTGAAAACTACTATGTGATAACTTGATGTAGACCTTATTATTTTGCTTACCATATGATTTAGAGTAGTATGCAACCAATTTTATGAGGGTGCTACCAATGTTGGAGAAGTTACTTCTGGTAACTTCAACTTTTTTACACAATGGAACATTACCGTTTACAGAACTAAACAAAGATATTTACTGTTCCACTCTATATGAGGTAGCTTCCTGAATTCACCTTGCATTTGAGTATTCCATGGCACTGAGTAGGATACATGCAATATTTATGCCGTTCAACCTCACCCTGAGTAGTTATGTACACATCCATAACCCAAAATGCATAGAATAGAAAGTAATGCATTCAGCTCAATAGAGTGTAGAAATGAATTTTGCTGAAAACTACGATGTGATAACTTGATGTAAACCTAATTATTTTACTTACCACATCACTTAGTGCCAGTATGCAACCGATTTTATGTGTGTGCTACCAATGTTCGAGAAGTTACTTTTAGTAACTTCAACTTTTTTACACAATTGAACATTAAAGTTTACAGAACTAAACAAAAATACTTTATGAGGGTGCTACCAATGTTGAAGTTACTTTTAGTAACTTCAACTTTTTTACACATTGGAACATTACCGTTTACAGAAGTAAACAAAGATATTTACCGTTCCACTCTAAATATTATGAGGTAGCTTCCTGAATTCACCTTGCATTTGAGTCTTCCATGGCTCTGAGTAGGATACATGCAATATTTATACAATTAAACCTCACCCTGAGTAGTTATGTACACATCCATAACTCAAAATGCATAGAATACAAATTAATGCATTCAGCTCAATAGAGTGTAGAAATGAATTTTGCAGAAAACTACTATGTGATAGCTTGATGTAAACTTTATTATTTTGCTTACCACATCACTTAGAGCAGTATGCAACCGATTTTATGTGTGTGCTACCAATGTTGGAGAAGTTACTTTTAGTAACTTCAACTTTTTTACACAATGGAACATTACCGTTTACCGAACTAAACAAAGATATTTACTGTTCCACTCTAAATGTTATGAGGCATCTTCCTGAATTCACCTTGCATTTGAGTCTTCCATGGCTCTGAGTAGGATACATGCAATATTTATAACGTTCCACTTCACCCTGAGTAGTTATGTACACATCCATAACTCAAAATGCGTAGAATAGAAGGTAATGCATTCAGCTCAATAGAGTGTAGAGATGAATTTTGCGGGAAACTACTATGTGATAACTTGATGTAAACCTTATTATTTTGCTTACCATATGATTCAGAGTAGTATGCAACCAATTTTATGAGGGTGCTACCAATGTTGGAGAAGTTACTTTTAGTAACTTCAACTTTTTTACACAATGGAACATTACCGTTTACAGAACTAAACAAAGATATTTACTGTTCCACTCTAAATGTTATGAGGTAGCTTCCTGAATTCACCTTGCAATTGAGACTTCCATGGCTCTGAGTAGGATACATGCAATATTTATACCGTTCCACCTCACCCTGAGTAGTTATGTACACATCCATAACTCAAAATGCATAGAATAGAAAGTAATGCATTCAGCTCAATTGAGTGTAGAAATGAATTTTGCTGAAAACTACTATGTGATAACTTGATGTAGACCTTATTATTTTGCTTACCATATGATTTAGAGTAGTATGCAACCAATTTTATGAGGGTGCTACCAATGTTGGAGAAGTTACTTCTGGTAACTTCAACTTTTTTACACAATGGAACATTACCGTTTACAGAACTAAACAAAGATATTTACTGTTCCACTCTATATGAGGTAGCTTCCTGAATTCACCTTGCATTTGAGTATTCCATGGCACTGAGTAGGATACATGCAATATTTATGCCGTTCAACCTCACCCTGAGTAGTTATGTACACATCCATAACCCAAAATGCATAGAATAGAAAGTAATGCATTCAGCTCAATAGAGTGTAGAAATGAATTTTGCTGAAAACTACTATGTGATAACTTGATGTAAACCTTATTATTTTGCTTACCATATGATTTAGCGTAGTATGCAACCAATTTTATGAGGGTGCTACCAATGTTGGAGAAGTTACTTTTAGTAAATTCAACTTTTTTACACAATGGAACATTACCGTTTACAGAGGTAAACAAAGATATTTACTGTTCCACTCTAAATGTTATGAGGTAGCTTCCTGATTTCACCTTGCTTTTGAGTATTCCATGGCTCTGAGTAGGATACATGCAATATTTATACCGTTCCACCTCACCCTGAGTAGTTATGTACACATCCATAACCCAAAATGCATAGAATAGAAAGTAATGCATTCTGCTCAATAGAGTGTAGCAATGAATTTTGCTGAAAACTACGATGTGATAACTTGATGTAAACCTTATTATTTTGCCTACCATATGATTCAGAGTAGTATGCAACCAATTTTATGAGGGTGCTACCAATGTTCGAGAAGTTACATTAGTAACAACTTTTTTACACAATGCAACATTAAAGTTTACAGAACTAAACAAAAATATTTTATGAGGGTGCTACCAATGTAGAAGTTACTTTTAGTAACATCAACTTTTTTACACAATGGAACATTACCGTTTACAAAACTAAACAAAGATATTTACTGTTCCACTCTAAATGTTATGAGGTAGCTTCCTGAATTCACCTTCCATTTGAGTATTCCATGGCTCTGAGTAGGATACATGCAATATTTATACCGTTCCACCTCACCCTGAGTAGTTATGTACACATCCATAACTCAAAATGCATAGAATAGAAAGTAATGCATTCAGCTCAATAGAGTGTAGAAATGAATTTTGCTGAAAACTACTATGTGTTAACTTGATGTAAACCTTATTATTTTGCTTACCATATGATTTAGAGTAGTATGCAACCAATTTTATGAGGGTGCTACCAATGTTGGAGAAGTTACTTTTAGTAAATTCAACTTTTTTACACAATGGAACATTACCGTTTACAGAGGTAAACAAAGATATTTACTGTTCCACTCTAAATGTTATGAGGTAGCTTCCTGATTTCACCTTGCTTTTGAGTATTCCATGGCACTGAGTAGGATACATGCAATATTTATACCGTTCCACCTCACCCTGAGTAGTTATGTACACATCCATAACCCAAAATGCATAGAATAGAAAGTAATGCATTCTGCTCAATAGAGTGTAGCAATGAATTTTGCTGAAAACTACGATGTGATAACTTGATGTAAACCTAATTATATTACTTACCACATCACTTAGAGCAGTATGCAACCGATTTTATGTGTGTGCTACCAATGTTCGAGAAGTTACTTTTAGTAACTTCAACTTTTTTACACAATTGAACATTACAGTTTACAGAACTAAACAAAGATATTTAATGTTCCACTCTAAATGTTATGAGGGAGCTTCCTGATTTCACCTTGCATTTGAGTTTTCCATGGCTCTGAGTAGGATACATGCAATATTTATACCGTTCCACCTCACCCTGAGTAGTTATGTACACATCCAGAACCCAAAATGCATAGAATAGAAAGTAATGCATTCAGCTCAATAGAGTGTAGAGATGAATTTTGCGGGAAACTACTATGTGATAACTTGATGTAAACCTTATTATTTTGCTTACCATATGATTCAGAGTAGTATGCAACCAATTTTATGAGGGTGCTACCAATGTTGGAGAAGTTACTTTTAGTAACTTCAACTTTTTTACACAATGGAACATTACCGTTTACAGAACTAAACAAAGATATTTACTGTTCCACTCTAAATGTTATGAGGTAGCTTCCTGAATTCACCTTGCAATTGAGACTTCCATGGCTCTGAGTAGGATACATGCAATATTTATACCGTTCCACCTCACCCTGAGTAGTTATGTACACATCCATAACTCAAAATGCATAGAATAGAAAGTAATGCATTCAGCTCAATTGAGTGTAGAAATGAATTTTGCTGAAAACTACTATGTGATAACTTGATGTAGACCTTATTATTTTGCTTACCATATGATTTAGAGTAGTATGCAACCAATTTTATGAGGGTGCTACCAATGTTGGAGAAGTTACTTCTGGTAACTTCAACTTTTTTACACAATGGAACATTACCGTTTACAGAACTAAACAAAGATATTTACTGTTCCACTCTATATGAGGTAGCTTCCTGAATTCACCTTGCATTTGAGTATTCCATGGCACTGAGTAGGATACATGCAATATTTATGCCGTTCAACCTCACCCTGAGTAGTTATGTACACATCCATAACCCAAAATGCATAGAATAGAAAGTAATGCATTCAGCTCAATAGAGTGTAGAAATGAATTTTGCTGAAAACTACGATGTGATAACTTGATGTAAACCTAATTATTTTACTTACCACATCACTTAGTGCCAGTATGCAACCGATTTTATGTGTGTGCTACCAATGTTCGAGAAGTTACTTTTAGTAACTTCAACTTTTTTACACAATTGAACATTAAAGTTTACAGAACTAAACAAAAATACTTTATGAGGGTGCTACCAATGTTGAAGTTACTTTTAGTAACTTCAACTTTTTTACACATTGGAACATTACCGTTTACAGAAGTAAACAAAGATATTTACCGTTCCACTCTAAATATTATGAGGTAGCTTCCTGAATTCACCTTGCATTTGAGTCTTCCATTGCTCTGAGTAGGATACATGCAATATTTATACAATTCCACCTCACCCTGAGTAGTTATGTACACATCCATAACTCAAAATGCATAGAATACAAATTAATGCATTCAGCTCAATAGAGTGTAGAAATGAATTTTGCAGAAAACTACTATGTGATAGCTTGATGTAAACTTTATTATTTTGCTTACCACATCACTTAGAGCAGTATGCAACCGATTTTATGTGTGTGCTACCAATGTTGGAGAAGTTACTTTTAGTAAATTCAACTTTTTTACACAATGGAACATTACCGTTTACAGAGGTAAACAAAGATATTTACTGTTCCACTCTAAATGTTATGAGGTAGCTTCCTGATTTCACCTTGCTTTTGAGTATTCCATGGCTCTGAGTAGGATACATGCAATATTTATACCGTTCCACCTCACCCTGAGTAGTTATGTACACATCCATAACCCAAAATGCATAGAATAGAAAGTAATGCATTCTGCTCAATAGAGTGTAGCAATGAATTTTGCTGAAAACTACGATGTGATAACTTGATGTAAACCTTATTATTTTGCCTACCATATGATTCAGAGTAGTATGCAACCAATTTTATGAGGGTGCTACCAATGTTCGAGAAGTTACATTAGTAACAACTTTTTTACACAATGCAACATTAAAGTTTACAGAACTAAACAAAAATATTTTATGAGGGTGCTACCAATGTAGAAGTTACCTTTAGTAACATCAACTTTTTTACACAATGGAACATTACCGTTTACAAAACTAAACAAAGATATTTACTGTTCCACTCTAAATGTTATGAGGTAGCTTCCTGAATTCACCTTCCATTTGAGTATTCCATGGCTCTGAGTAGGATACATGCAATATTTAGACCGTTCCACCTCACCCTGAGTAGTTATGTACACATCCATAACCCAAAATGCATAGAATAGAAAGTAATGCATTCAGCTCAATAGAGTGTAGAGATGAATTTTGCGGGAAACTACTATGTGATAACTTGATGTAAACCTTATTATTTTGCCTACCATATGATTCAGAGTAGTATGCAACCAATTTTATGAGGGTGCTACCAATGTTGGAGAAGTTACTTTTAGTAACTTCAACTTTTTTACACAATGGAACATTACCGTTTACAGAGGTAAACAAAGATATTTACTGTTCCACTCTAAATGTTATGAGGTAGCTTCCTGAATTCACCTTGCATTTCAGTATTCCATGGCTCTGAGTAGGATACATGCAATATTTATACCGTTCCACCTCACCCTGAGTAGTTATGTACACATACATAACTCAAAATGCATAGAATAGAAAGTAATGCATTCAGTTCAATAGAGTGTAGAAATGAATTTTGCTGAAAACTACGATGTGATAACTTGATGTAAACATAATTATTTTACTTACCACATCACTTAGAGCAGTACGCAACCGATTTTATGTGTGTGCTACCAATGTTGGAGAAGTTACTTTTAGTAACTTCAACTTTTTTACACAATGGAACATTACCGTTTACAGAAGTAAACAAAGATATTTACTGTTCCACTCTAAATGTTATGAGGTAGCTTCCTGAATTCACCTTGCATTTGAGGATTCCATGGCTCTGAGTAAGATACATGCAATATTTATACCGTTCCACCTCACCCTGAGTAGTTATGTACACATCCATAACTCAAAATTCATAGAATAGAAAGTAATGCATTCAGTTCAATAGAGTGTAGAAATGAATTTCGCTGAAAACTACGATGTGATAACTTGATTTAAACATAATTATTTTACTTACCACATCACTTAGAGCAGTATGCAACCGATTTTATGTGTGTGCTACCAATGTTGGAGAAGTTACTTTTAGTAACCTCAACTTTTTTACACAATGGAACATTACCGTTTACAGAAGTAAACAAAGATATTTACTGTTCCACTCTAAATGTTATGAGGTAGCTTCCTGAATTCACCTTGCATTTGAGTATTCCATGGCTCTGAGTAGGATACATGCAATATTTATACCGTTCCACCTCACCCTGAGTAGTTACGTACACATCCATGACTCAAAATGCATAGAATAGAAAGTAATGCATTCAGATCAATAGAGTGCAGAGATGAATTTTGCTGAAAACTACTATGTGATAACTTGATGTAAACCTTATTATTTTGCTTACGATGTGATTTAGAGTAGTATGCAACCAATTTTATGAGGGTGCTACCAATGTTGGAGAAGTTACTTTTAGTAACTTCAACTTTTTTACACAATGGAACATTACCGTTTACAGAACTAAACAAAGATATTTACTGTTCCACTCTAAATGTTATGAGGTAGCTTCCTGAATTCACCTTGCATTTGAGTATTCCATGGCTCTGAGTAGGATACATGCAATGTTTATACCGTTCCACCTCACCCTGAGTAGTTATGTACACATCCATAACTCAAAATGCATAGAATAGAAAGTAATGCATTCAGCTCAATAGAGTGTAGAAATGAATTTTGCGGGAAACTACTATGTGATAACTTGATGTAAACATAATTATTTTACTTACCACATCACTTAGAGCAGTATGCAACCGATTTTATGTGTGTGCTACCATTGTTGGAGAAGTTAGTTTTAGTAACTTCAACTTTTTTACACAATGGAACATTACCGTTTACAGAAGTAAACAAAGATATTTACTGTTCCACTCTAAATGTTATGAGGTAGCTTCCTGAATTCACCTTGCATTTGAGTATTCCATGGCTCTGAGTAGGATACATGCAATATTTATACCGTTCCACCTCACCCTGAGTAGTTATGTACACATCCATAACTCAAAATGCATAGAATACAAATTAATGCATTCAGTTCAATAGAGTGTAGAAATGAATTTTGCAGAAAACTACTATGTGATAGCTTGATGTAAACTTTATTATTTTGCTTACCACATCACTTAGAGCAGTATGCAACCGATTTTATGTGTGTGCTACCAATGTTGGAGAAGTTACTTTTAGTAACTTCAACTTTTTTACACATTGGAACATTACCGTTTACAGAAGTAAACAAAGATATTTACCGTTCCACTTTAAATATTATGAAGTAGCTTCCTGAATTCACCTTGCGTTTGAGTATTCCATGGCACTGAGTAGGATACATGCAATATTTATACCTTTCCACCTCACCCTGAGTAGTTATGTACACATCCATAACTCAAAATGCATAGAATAGAAAGTAATGCATTCAGCTCAATAGAGTGTAGAAATGAATTTTGCTGAAAACTACTATGTGATAACTTGATGTAAACCTTATTATTTTGCCTACCATATGATTCAGAGTAGTATGCAACCAATTTTATGAGGGTGCTACCAATGTTCGAGAAGTTACATTAGTAACAACTTTTTTACACAATGCAACATTAAAGTTTACAGAACTAAACAAAAATATTTTATGAGGGTGCTACCAATGTAGAAGTTACCTTTAGTAACATCAACTTTTTTACACAATGGAACATTACCGTTTACAAAACTAAACAAAGATATTTACTGTTCCACTCTAAATGTTATGAGGTAGCTTCCTGAATTCACCTTCCATTTGAGTATTCCATGGCTCTGAGTAGGATACATGCAATATTTAGACCGTTCCACCTCACCCTGAGTAGTTATGTACACATCCATAACCCAAAATGCATAGAATAGAAAGTAATGCATTCAGCTCAATAGAGTGTAGAGATGAATTTTGCGGGAAACTACTATGTGATAACTTGATGTAAACCTTATTATTTTGCCTACCATATGATTCAGAGTAGTATGCAACCAATTTTATGAGGGTGCTACCAATGTTGGAGAAGTTACTTTTAGTAACTTCAACTTTTTTACACAATGGAACATTACCGTTTACAGAGGTAAACAAAGATATTTACTGTTCCACTCTAAATGTTATGAGGTAGCTTCCTGAATTCACCTTGCATTTCAGTATTCCATGGCTCTGAGTAGGATACATGCAATATTTATACCGTTCCACCTCACCCTGAGTAGTTATGTACACATACATAACTCAAAATGCATAGAATAGAAAGTAATGCATTCAGTTCAATAGAGTGTAGAAATGAATTTTGCTGAAAACTACGATGTGATAACTTGATGTAAACATAATTATTTTACTTACCACATCACTTAGAGCAGTACGCAACCGATTTTATGTGTGTGCTACCAATGTTCGAGAAGTTACTTTTAGTAACTTCAACTTTTTTACACAATTGAACATTAAAGTTTACAGAACTAAACAAAAATACTTTATGAGGGTGCTACCAATGTTGAAGTTACTTTTAGTAACTTCAACTTTTTTACACATTGGAACATTACCGTTTACAGAAGTAAACAAAGATATTTACCGTTCCACTCTAAATATTATGAGGTAGCTTCCTGAATTCACCTTGCATTTGAGTCTTCCATGGCTCTGAGTAGGATACATGCAATATTTATACAATTCCACCTCACCCTGAGTAGTTATGTACACATCCATAACTCAAAATGCATAGAATACAAATTAATGCATTCAGCTCAATAGAGTGTAGAAATGAATTTTGCAGAAAACTACTATGTGATAGCTTGATGTAAACTTTATTATTTTGCTTACCACATCACTTAGAGCAGTATGCAACCGATTTTATGTGTGTGCTACCAATGTTGGAGAAGTTACTTTTAGTAAATTCAACTTTTTTACACAATGGAACATTACCGTTTACAGAGGTAAACAAAGATATTTACTGTTCCACTCTAAATGTTATGAGGTAGCTTCCTGATTTCACCTTGCTTTTGAGTATTCCATGGCTCTGAGTAGGATACATGCAATATTTATACCGTTCCACCTCACCCTGAGTAGTTATGTACACATCCATAACCCAAAATGCATAGAATAGAAAGTAATGCATTCTGCTCAATAGAGTGTAGCAATGAATTTTGCTGAAAACTACGATGTGATAACTTGATGTAAACCTTATTATTTTGCCTACCATATGATTCAGAGTAGTATGCAACCAATTTTATGAGGGTGCTACCAATGTTCGAGAAGTTACATTAGTAACAACTTTTTTACACAATGCAACATTAAAGTTTACAGAACTAAACAAAAATATTTTATGAGGGTGCTACCAATGTAGAAGTTACCTTTAGTAACATCAACTTTTTTACACAATGGAACATTACCGTTTACAAAACTAAACAAAGATATTTACTGTTCCACTCTAAATGTTATGAGGTAGCTTCCTGAATTCACCTTCCATTTGAGTATTCCATGGCTCTGAGTAGGATACATGCAATATTTAGACCGTTCCACCTCACCCTGAGTAGTTATGTACACATCCATAACCCAAAATGCATAGAATAGAAAGTAATGCATTCAGCTCAATAGAGTGTAGAGATGAATTTTGCGGGAAACTACTATGTGATAACTTGATGTAAACCTTATTATTTTGCCTACCATATGATTCAGAGTAGTATGCAACCAATTTTATGAGGGTGCTACCAATGTTGGAGAAGTTACTTTTAGTAACTTCAACTTTTTTACACAATGGAACATTACCGTTTACAGAGGTAAACAAAGATATTTACTGTTCCACTCTAAATGTTATGAGGTAGCTTCCTGAATTCACCTTGCATTTCAGTATTCCATGGCTCTGAGTAGGATACATGCAATATTTATACCGTTCCACCTCACCCTGAGTAGTTATGTACACATACATAACTCAAAATGCATAGAATAGAAAGTAATGCATTCAGTTCAATAGAGTGTAGAAATGAATTTTGCTGAAAACTACGATGTGATAACTTGATGTAAACATAATTATTTTACTTACCACATCACTTAGAGCAGTACGCAACCGATTTTATGTGTGTGCTACCAATGTTGGAGAAGTTACTTTTAGTAACTTCAACTTTTTTACACAATGGAACATTACCGTTTACAGAAGTAAACAAAGATATTTACTGTTCCACTCTAAATGTTATGAGGTAGCTTCCTGAATTCACCTTGCATTTGAGGATTCCATGGCTCTGAGTAGGATACATGCAATATTTATACCGTTCCACCTCACCCTGAGTAGTTATGTACACATCCATAACTCAAAATTCATAGAATAGAAAGTAATGCATTCAGTTCAATAGAGTGTAGAAATGAATTTCGCTGAAAACTACGATGTGATAACTTGATTTAAACATAATTATTTTACTTACCACATCACTTAGAGCAGTATGCAACCGATTTTATGTGTGTGCTACCAATGTTGGAGAAGTTACTTTTAGTAACCTCAACTTTTTTACACAATGGAACATTACCGTTTACAGAAGTAAACAAAGATATTTACTGTTCCACTCTAAATGTTATGAGGTAGCTTCCTGAATTCACCTTGCATTTGAGTATTCCATGGCTCTGAGTAGGATACATGCAATATTTATACCGTTCCACCTCACCCTGAGTAGTTACGTACACATCCATGACTCAAAATGCATAGAATAGAAAGTAATGCATTCAGATCAATAGAGTGCAGAGATGAATTTTGCTGAAAACTACTATGTGATAACTTGATGTAAACCTTATTATTTTGCTTACGATGTGATTTAGAGTAGTATGCAACCAATTTTATGAGGGTGCTACCAATGTTGGAGAAGTTACTTTTAGTAACTTCAACTTTTTTACACAATGGAACATTACCGTTTACAGAACTAAACAAAGATATTTACTGTTCCACTCTAAATGTTATGAGGTAGCTTCCTGAATTCACCTTGCATTTGAGTATTCCATGGCTCTGAGTAGGATACATGCAATGTTTATACCGTTCCACCTCACCCTGAGTAGTTATGTACACATCCATAACTCAAAATGCATAGAATAGAAAGTAATGCATTCAGCTCAATAGAGTGTAGAAATGAATTTTGCGGGAAACTACTATGTGATAACTTGATGTAAACATAATTATTTTACTTACCACATCACTTAGAGCAGTATGCAACCGATTTTATGTGTGTGCTACCATTGTTGGAGAAGTTAGTTTTAGTAACTTCAACTTTTTTACACAATGGAACATTACCGTTTACAGAAGTAAACAAAGATATTTACTGTTCCACTCTAAATGTTATGAGGTAGCTTCCTGAATTCACCTTGCATTTGAGTATTCCATGGCTCTGAGTAGGATACATGCAATATTTATACCGTTCCACCTCACCCTGAGTAGTTATGTACACATCCATAACTCAAAATGCATAGAATACAAATTAATGCATTCAGCTCAATAGAGTGTAGAAATGAATTTTGCAGAAAACTACTATGTGATAGCTTGATGTAAACTTTATTATTTTGCTTACCACATCACTTAGAGCAGTATGCAACCGATTTTATGTGTGTGCTACCAATGTTGGAGAAGTTACTTTTAGTAACTTCAACTTTTTTACACATTGGAACATTACCGTTTACAGAAGTAAACAAAGATATTTACCGTTCCACTTTAAATATTATGAAGTAGCTTCCTGAATTCACCTTGCGTTTGAGTATTCCATGGCACTGAGTAGGATACATGCAATATTTATACCTTTCCACCTCACCCTGAGTAGTTATGTACACATCCATAACTCAAAATGCATAGAATAGAAAGTAATGCATTCAGCTCAATAGAGTGTAGAAATGAATTTTGCTGAAAACTACTATGTGATAACTTGATGTAAACCTTATTATTTTGCTTACCATATGATTTAGAGTAGTATGCAACCAATTTTATGAGGGTGCTACCAATGTTGGAGAAGTTACTTTTAGTAAATTCAACTTTTTTACACAATGGAACATTACCGTTTACAGAGGTAAACAAAGATATTTACTGTTCCACTCTAAATGTTATGAGGTAGCTTCCTGATTTCACCTTGCTTTTGAGTATTCCATGGCTCTGAGTAGGATACATGCAATATTTATACCGTTCCACCTCACCCTGAGTAGTTATGTACACATCCATAACCCAAAATGCATAGAATAGAAAGTAATGCATTCTGCTCAATAGAGTGTAGCAATGAATTTTGCTGAAAACTACGATGTGATAACTTGATGTAAACCTTATTATTTTGCCTACCATATGATTCAGAGTAGTATGCAACCAATTTTATGAGGGTGCTACCAATGTTCGAGAAGTTACATTAGTAACAACTTTTTTACACAATGCAACATTAAAGTTTACAGAACTAAACAAAAATATTTTATGAGGGTGCTACCAATGTAGAAGTTACCTTTAGTAACATCAACTTTTTTACACAATGGAACATTACCGTTTACAAAACTAAACAAAGATATTTACTGTTCCACTCTAAATGTTATGAGGTAGCTTCCTGAATTCACCTTCCATTTGAGTATTCCATGGCTCTGAGTAGGATACATGCAATATTTAGACCGTTCCACCTCACCCTGAGTAGTTATGTACACATCCATAACCCAAAATGCATAGAATAGAAAGTAATGCATTCAGCTCAATAGAGTGTAGAGATGAATTTTGCGGGAAACTACTATGTGATAACTTGATGTAAACCTTATTATTTTGCCTACCATATGATTCAGAGTAGTATGCAACCAATTTTATGAGGGTGCTACCAATGTTGGAGAAGTTACTTTTAGTAACTTCAACTTTTTTACACAATGGAACATTACCGTTTACAGAGGTAAACAAAGATATTTACTGTTCCACTCTAAATGTTATGAGGTAGCTTCCTGAATTCACCTTGCATTTCAGTATTCCATGGCTCTGAGTAGGATACATGCAATATTTATACCGTTCCACCTCACCCTGAGTAGTTATGTACACATACATAACTCAAAATGCATAGAATAGAAAGTAATGCATTCAGTTCAATAGAGTGTAGAAATGAATTTTGCTGAAAACTACGATGTGATAACTTGATGTAAACATAATTATTTTACTTACCACATCACTTAGAGCAGTACGCAACCGATTTTATGTGTGTGCTACCAATGTTGGAGAAGTTACTTTTAGTAACTTCAACTTTTTTACACAATGGAACATTACCGTTTACAGAAGTAAACAAAGATATTTACTGTTCCACTCTAAATGTTATGAGGTAGCTTCCTGAATTCACCTTGCATTTGAGGATTCCATGGCTCTGAGTAGGATACATGCAATATTTATACCGTTCCACCTCACCCTGAGTAGTTATGTACACATCCATAACTCAAAATTCATAGAATAGAAAGTAATGCATTCAGTTCAATAGAGTGTAGAAATGAATTTCGCTGAAAACTACGATGTGATAACTTGATTTAAACATAATTATTTTACTTACCACATCACTTAGAGCAGTATGCAACCGATTTTATGTGTGTGCTACCAATGTTGGAGAAGTTACTTTTAGTAACCTCAACTTTTTTACACAATGGAACATTACCGTTTACAGAAGTAAACAAAGATATTTACTGTTCCACTCTAAATGTTATGAGGTAGCTTCCTGAATTCACCTTGCATTTGAGTATTCCATGGCTCTGAGTAGGATACATGCAATATTTATACCGTTCCACCTCACCCTGAGTAGTTACGTACACATCCATGACTCAAAATGCATAGAATAGAAAGTAATGCATTCAGATCAATAGAGTGCAGAGATGAATTTTGCTGAAAACTACTATGTGATAACTTGATGTAAACCTTATTATTTTGCTTACGATGTGATTTAGAGTAGTATGCAACCAATTTTATGAGGGTGCTACCAATGTTGGAGAAGTTACTTTTAGTAACTTCAACTTTTTTACACAATGGAACATTACCGTTTACAGAACTAAACAAAGATATTTACTGTTCCACTCTAAATGTTATGAGGTAGCTTCCTGAATTCACCTTGCATTTGAGTATTCCATGGCTCTGAGTAGGATACATGCAATGTTTATACCGTTCCACCTCACCCTGAGTAGTTATGTACACATCCATAACTCAAAATGCATAGAATAGAAAGTAATGCATTCAGCTCAATAGAGTGTAGAAATGAATTTTGCGGGAAACTACTATGTGATAACTTGATGTAAACATAATTATTTTACTTACCACATCACTTAGAGCAGTATGCAACCGATTTTATGTGTGTGCTACCATTGTTGGAGAAGTTAGTTTTAGTAACTTCAACTTTTTTACACAATGGAACATTACCGTTTACAGAAGTAAACAAAGATATTTACTGTTCCACTCTAAATGTTATGAGGTAGCTTCCTGAATTCACCTTGCATTTGAGTATTCCATGGCTCTGAGTAGGATACATGCAATATTTATACCGTTCCACCTCACCCTGAGTAGTTATGTACACATCCATAACTCAAAATTCATAGAATAGAAAGTAATGCATTCAGTTCAATAGAGTGTAGAAATGAATTTCGCTGAAAACTACGATGTGATAACTTGATTTAAACATAATTATTTTACTTACCACATCACTTAGAGCAGTATGCAACCGATTTTATGTGTGTGCTACCAATGTTGGAGAAGTTACTTTTAGTAACCTCAACTTTTTTACACAATGGAACATTACCGTTTACAGAAGTAAACAAAGATATTTACTGTTCCACTCTAAATGTTATGAGGTAGCTTCCTGAATTCACCTTGCATTTGAGTATTCCATGGCTCTGAGTAGGATACATGCAATATTTATACCGTTCCACCTCACCCTGAGTAGTTACGTACACATCCATGACTCAAAATGCATAGAATAGAAAGTAATGCATTCAGATCAATAGAGTGCAGAGATGAATTTTGCTGAAAACTACTATGTGATAACTTGATGTAAACCTTATTATTTTGCTTACGATGTGATTTAGAGTAGTATGCAACCAATTTTATGAGGGTGCTACCAATGTTGGAGAAGTTACTTTTAGTAACTTCAACTTTTTTACACAATGGAACATTACCGTTTACAGAACTAAACAAAGATATTTACTGTTCCACTCTAAATGTTATGAGGTAGCTTCCTGAATTCACCTTGCATTTGAGTATTCCATGGCTCTGAGTAGGATACATGCAATGTTTATACCGTTCCACCTCACCCTGAGTAGTTATGTACACATCCATAACTCAAAATGCATAGAATAGAAAGTAATGCATTCAGCTCAATAGAGTGTAGAAATGAATTTTGCGGGAAACTACTATGTGATAACTTGATGTAAACATAATTATTTTACTTACCACATCACTTAGAGCAGTATGCAACCGATTTTATGTGTGTGCTACCATTGTTGGAGAAGTTAGTTTTAGTAACTTCAACTTTTTTACACAATGGAACATTACCGTTTACAGAAGTAAACAAAGATATTTACTGTTCCACTCTAAATGTTATGAGGTAGCTTCCTGAATTCACCTTGCATTTGAGTATTCCATGGCTCTGAGTAGGATACATGCAATATTTATACCGTTCCACCTCACCCTGAGTAGTTATGTACACATCCATAACTCAAAATTCATAGAATAGAAAGTAATGCATTCAGTTCAATAGAGTGTTGAAATGAATTTCGCTGAAAACTACGATGTGATAACTTGATTTAAACATAATTATTTTACTTACCACATCACTTAGAGCAGTATGCAACCGATTTTATGTGTGTGCTACCAATGTTGGAGAAGTTACTTTTAGTAACTTCAACTTTTTTACACAATGGAACATTACCGTTTACAAAAGTAAACAAAGATATTTACTGTTCCACTCTAAATGTTATGAGGTAGCTTCCTGAATTCACCTTGCATTTGAGTATTCCATGGCTCTGAGTAGGATACATGCAATATTTATACCGTTCCACCTCACCCTGAGTAGTTACGTACACATCCATGACTCAAAATGCATAGAATAGAAAGTAATGCATTCAGCTCAATAGAGTGCAGAGATGAATTTTGCAGGAAACTACTATGTGATAACTTGATGTAAACCTTATTATTTTGCTTACGATATGATTTAGAGTAGTATGCAACCAATTTTATGTGTGTGCTACCAATGTTGGAGAAGTTACTTTTAGTAACTTCAACTTTTTTACACAATGGAACATTACTGTTTACAGAACTAAACAAAGATATTTACTGTTCCACTCTAAATGTTATGAGGTAGCTTCCTGAATTCACCTTGCATTTGAGTATTCCATGGCTCTGTGTAGGATACATGCAATATTTATACCGTTCCACCTCACCCTGAGTAGTTACGTACACATCCATGACTCAAAATGCATAGAATTGAAAGTAATGCATTCAGATCAATAGAGTGCAGAGATGAATTTTGCGGGAAACTACTATGTGATAACTTGATGTAAACCTTATTATTTTGCTTACGATATGATTTAGAGTAGTATGCAACCAATTTTATGAGGGTGCTACCAATGTTGGAGAAGTTACTTTTAGTAACTTCAACTTTTTTACACAATGGAACATTACCGTTTACAGAACTAAACAAAGATATTTACTGTTCCACTCTAAATGTTATGAGGTAGCTTCCTGAATTCACCTTGCATTTGAGTATTCCATGGCTCTGAGTAGGATACATGCAATGTTTATACCGTTCCACCTCACCCTGAGTAGTTATGTACACATCCATAACTCAAAATGCATAGAATAGAAAGTAATGCATTCAGCTCAATAGAGTGTAGAAATGAATTTTGCGGGAAACTACTATGTGATAACTTGATGTAAACATAATTATTTTACTTACCACATCACTTAGAGCAGTATGCAACCGATTTTATGTGTGTGCTACCATTGTTGGAGATGTTACTTTTAGTAACTTCAACTTTTTTACACAATGGAACATTACAGTTTACAGAAGTAAACAAAGATATTTACTGTTCCACTCTAAATGTTATGAGGTAGCTTCCTGAATTCACCTTGCATTTGAGTATTCCATGGCTCTGAGTAGGATACATGCAATGTTTATACCGTTCCACCTCACCCTGAGTAGTTATGTACACATCCATAACTCAAAATGCATAGAATAGAAAGTAATGCATTCAGCTCAATAGAGTGTAGAAATGAATTTTGCGGGAAACTACTATGTGATAACTTGATGTAAACATAATTATTTTACTTACCACATCACTTAGAGCAGTATGCAACCGATTTTATGTGTGTGCTACCATTGTTGGAGAAGTTACTTTTAGTAACTTCAACTTTTTTACACAATGGAACATTACCGTTTACAGAAGTAAACAAAGATATTTACTGTTCCACTCTAAATGTTATGAGGTAGCTTCCTGAATTCACCTTGCATTTGAGTATTCCATGGCTCTGAGTAGGATACATGCAATATTTATACCGTTCCACCTCACCCTGAGTAGTTATGTACACATCCATAACTCAAAATTCATAGAATAGAAAGTAATGCATTTGGTTCAATAGAGTGTAGAAATGAATTTCGCTGAAAACTACGATGTGATAACTTGATTTAAACATAATTATTTTACTTACCACATCACTTAGAGCAGTATGCAACCGATTTTATGTGTGTGCTACCAATGTTCGAGAAGTTACTTTTAGTAACTTCAACTTTTTTACACAATGGAACATTACCGTTTACAGAACTAAACAAAGATATTTACTGTTCCACTCTAAATGTTATGAGGTAGCTTCCTGAATTCACCTTGCATTTGAGTATTCCATGGCTCTGAGTAGGATACATGCAATATTTATACCGTTCCACCTCACCCTGAGTAGTTATGTACACATCCATAACTCAAAATGCATAGAATAGAAAGTAATGCATTCAGCTCAATAGAGTGCAGAGATGAATTTTGCGGGAAAATACTATGTGATAACTTGATGTAAACCTTTTTATTTTGCTTACCATATGATTTAGAGTAGTATGCAACCAATTTTATGAGGGTGCTACCAATGTTGGAGAAGTTGCTTTTAGTAACTTCAACTTTTTTACACAATGGAACATTACCGTTTACAGAAGTAAACAAAGATATTTACTGTTCCACTCTAAATGTTATGAGGTAGCTTCCTGAATTCACCTTGCATTTGAGTATTCCATGGCTCTGAGTAGGATACATGCAATATTTATACCGTTCCACCTCACCCTGAGTAGTTACGTACACATCCATAACTCAAAATGCATAGAATAGAAAGTAATGCATTCAGCTCAATAGAGTGCAGAGATGAATTTTGCGGGAAACTACTATGTGATAACTTGATGTAAACCTTATTATTTTGCTTACCATATGATTTAGAGTAGTATGCAACCAATTTTATGAGGGTGCTACCAATGTTGGAGAAGTTACTTTTAGTAACTTCAACTTTTTTACACAATGGAACATTACCGTTTACAGAAGTAAACAAAGATATTTACTGTTCCACTCTAAATGTTATGAGGTAGCTTCCTGAATTCACCTTGCATTTGAGTATTCCATGGCTCTGAGTAGGATACATGCAATATTTATACCGTTCCACCTCACCCTGAGTAGTTATGTACACATCCATAACTCAAAATTCATAGAATAGAAAGTAATGCATTCAGTTCAATAGAGTGTTGAAATGAATTTCGCTGAAAACTACGATGTGATAACTTGATTTAAACATAATTATTTTACTTACCACATCACTTAGAGCAGTATGCAACCGATTTTATGTGTGTGCTACCAATGTTGGAGAAGTTACTTTTAGTAACTTCAACTTTTTTACACAATGGAACATTACCGTTTACAGAAGTAAACAAAGATATTTACTGTTCCACTCTAAATGTTATGAGGTAGCTTCCTGAATTCACCTTGCATTTGAGTATTCCATGGCTCTGAGTAGGATACATGCAATATTTATACCGTTCCACCTCACCCTGAGTAGTTACGTACACATCCATGACTCAAAATGCATAGAATAGAAAGTAATGCATTCAGCTCAATAGAGTGCAGAGATGAATTTTGCAGGAAACTACTATGTGATAACTTGATGTAAACCTTATTATTTTGCTTACCATATGATTCAGAGTAGTATGCAACCAATTTTATGAGGGTGCTACCAATGTTGGAGAAGTTACTTTTAGTAACTTCAACTTTTTTACACAATGGAACATTACCGTTTACAGAACTAAACAAAGATATTTACTGTTCCACTCTAAATGTTATGAGGTAGCTTCCTGAATTCACCTTGCAATTGAGACTTCCATGGCTCTGAGTAGGATACATGCAATATTTATACCGTTCCACCTCACCCTGAGTAGTTACGTACACATCCATAACTCAAAATGCGTAGAATAGAAGGTAATGCATTCAGCTCAATAGAGTGTAGAGATGAATTTTGCGGGAAACTACTATGTGATAACTTGATGTAAACCTTATTATTTTGCTTACCATATGATTCAGAGTAGTATGCAACCAATTTTATGAGGGTGCTACCAATGTTGGAGAAGTTACTTTTAGTAACTTCAACTTTTTTACACAATGGAACATTACCGTTTACAGAACTAAACAAAGATATTTACTGTTCCACTCTAAATGTTATGAGGTAGCTTCCTGAATTCACCTTGCAATTGAGACTTCCATGGCTCTGAGTAGGATACATGCAATATTTATACCGTTCCACCTCACCCTGAGTAGTTATGTACACATCCATAACTCAAAATGCATAGAATAGAAAGTAATGCATTCAGCTCAATTGAGTGTAGAAATGAATTTTGCTGAAAACTACTATGTGATAACTTGATGTAGACCTTATTATTTTGCTTACCATATGATTTAGAGTAGTATGCAACCAATTTTATGAGGGTGCTACCAATGTTGGAGAAGTTACTTCTGGTAACTTCAACTTTTTTACACAATGGAACATTACCGTTTACAGAACTAAACAAAGATATTTACTGTTCCACTCTATATGAGGTAGCTTCCTGAATTCACCTTGCATTTGAGTATTCCATGGCACTGAGTAGGATACATGCAATATTTATGCCGTTCAACCTCACCCTGAGTAGTTATGTACACATCCATAACCCAAAATGCATAGAATAGAAAGTAATGCATTCAGCTCAATAGAGTGTAGAAATGAATTTTGCTGAAAACTACGATGTGATAACTTGATGTAAACCTAATTATTTTACTTACCACATCACTTAGAGCAGTATGCAACCGATTTTATGTGTGTGCTACCAATGTTCGAGAAGTTACATTAGTAACAACTTTTTTACACAATGCAACATTAAAGTTTACAGAACTAAACAAAAATATTTTATGAGGGTGCTACCAATGTAGAAGTTACTTTTAGTAACATCAACTTTTTTACACAATGGAACATTACCGTTTACAAAACTAAACAAAGATATTTACTGTTCCACTCTAAATGTTATGAGGTAGCTTCCTGAATTCACCTTCCATTTGAGTATTCCATGGCTCTGAGTAGGATACATGCAATATTTAGACCGTTCCACCTCACCCTGAGTAGTTATGTACACATCCATAACCCAAAATGCATAGAATAGAAAGTAATGCATTCAGCTCAATAGAGTGTAGAGATGAATTTTGCGGGAAACAACTATGTGATAACTTGATGTAAACCTTATTATTTTGCCTACCATATGATTCAGAGTAGTATGCAACCAATTTTATGAGGGTGCTACCAATGTTGGAGAAGTTACTTTTAGTAACTTCAACTTTTTTACACAATGGAACATTACCGTTTACAGAGGTAAACAAAGATATTTACTGTTCCACTCTAAATGTTATGAGGTAGCTTCCTGAATTCACCTTGCATTTCAGTATTCCATGGCTCTGAGTAGGATACATGCAATATTTATACCGTTCCACCTCACCCTGAGTAGTTATGTACACATACATAACTCAAAATGCATAGAATAGAAAGTAATGCATTCAGTTCAATAGAGTGTAGAAATGAATTTTGCTGAAAACTACGATGTGATAACTTGATGTAAACATAATTATTTTACTTACCACATCACTTAGAGCAGTACGCAACCGATTTTATGTGTGTGCTACCAATGTTGGAGAAGTTACTTTTAGTAACTTCAACTTTTTTACACAATGGAACATTACCGTTTACAGAAGTAAACAAAGATATTTACTGTTCCACTCTAAATGTTATGAGGTAGCTTCCTGAATTCACCTTGCATTTGAGTATTCCATGGCTCTGAGTAGGATACATGCAATATTTATACCGTTCCACCTCACCCTGAGTAGTTATGTACACATCCATAACTCAAAATTCATAGAATAGAAAGTAATGCATTCAGTTCAATAGAGTGTAGAAATGAATTTCGCTGAAAACTACGATGTGATAACTTGATTTAAACATAATTATTTTACTTACCACATCACTTAGAGCAGTATGCAACCGATTTTATGTGTGTGCTACCAATGTTGGAGAAGTTACTTTTAGTAACCTCAACTTTTTTACACAATGGAACATTACCGTTTACAGAAGTAAACAAAGATATTTACTGTTCCACTCTAAATGTTATGAGGTAGCTTCCTGAATTCACCTTGCATTTGAGTATTCCATGGCTCTGAGTAGGATACATGCAATATTTATACCGTTCCACCTCACCCTGAGTAGTTACGTACACATCCATGACTCAAAATGCATAGAATAGAAAGTAATGCATTCAGATCAATAGAGTGCAGAGATGAATTTTGCGGGAAACTACTATGTGATAACTTGATGTAAACCTTATTATTTTGCTTACGATATGATTTAGAGTAGTATGCAACCAATTTTATGAGGGTGCTACCAATGTTGGAGAAGTTACTTTTAGTAACTTCAACTTTTTTACACAATGGAACATTACCGTTTACAGAACTAAACAAAGATATTTACTGTTCCACTCTAAATGTTATGAGGTAGCTTCCTGAATTCACCTTGCATTTGAGTATTCCATGGCTCTGAGTAGGATACATGCAATGTTTATACCGTTCCACCTCACCCTGAGTAGTTATGTACACATCCATAACTCAAAATGCATAGAATAGAAAGTAATGCATTCAGCTCAATAGAGTGTAGAAATGAATTTTGCGGGAAACTACTATGTGATAACTTGATGTAAACATAATTATTTTACTTACCACATCACTTAGAGCAGTATGCAACCGATTTTATGTGTGTGCTACCATTGTTGGAGAAGTTAGTTTTAGTAAGTTCAACTTTTTTACACAATGGAACATTACCGTTTACAGAAGTAAACAAAGATATTTACTGTTCCACTCTAAATGTTATGAGGTAGCTTCCTGAATTCACCTTGCATTTGAGTATTCCATGGCTCTGAGTAGGATACATGCAATATTTATACCGTTCCACCTCACCCTGAGTAGTTATGTACACATCCATAACTCAAAATTCATAGAATAGAAAGTAATGCATTCAGTTCAATAGAGTGTAGAAATGAATTTCGCTGAAAACTACGATGTGATAACTTGATTTAAACATAATTATTTTACTTACCACATCACTTAGAGCAGTATGCAACCGATTTTATGTGTGTGCTACCAATGTTGGAGAAGTTACTTTTAGTAACCTCAACTTTTTTACACAATGGAACATTACCGTTTACAAAACTAAACAAAGATATTTACTGTTCCACTCTAAATGTTATGAGGTAGCTTCCTGAATTCACCTTCCATTTGAGTATTCCATGGCTCTGAGTAGGATACATGCAATATTTAGACCGTTCCACCTCACCCTGAGTAGTTATGTACACATCCATAACCCAAAATGCATAGAATAGAAAGTAATGCATTCAGCTCAATAGAGTGTAGAGATGAATTTTGCGGGAAACAACTATGTGATAACTTGATGTAAACCTTATTATTTTGCCTACCATATGATTCAGAGTAGTATGCAACCAATTTTATGAGGGTGCTACCAATGTTGGAGAAGTTACTTTTAGTAACTTCAACTTTTTTACACAATGGAACATTACCGTTTACAGAGGTAAACAAAGATATTTACTGTTCCACTCTAAATGTTATGAGGTAGCTTCCTGAATTCACCTTGCATTTCAGTATTCCATGGCTCTGAGTAGGATACATGCAATATTTATACCGTTCCACCTCACCCTGAGTAGTTATGTACACATACATAACTCAAAATGCATAGAATAGAAAGTAATGCATTCAGTTCAATAGAGTGTAGAAATGAATTTTGCTGAAAACTACGATGTGATAACTTGATGTAAACATAATTATTTTACTTACCACATCACTTAGAGCAGTACGCAACCGATTTTATGTGTGTGCTACCAATGTTGGAGAAGTTACTTTTAGTAACTTCAACTTTTTTACACAATGGAACATTACCGTTTACAGAAGTAAACAAAGATATTTACTGTTCCACTCTAAATGTTATGAGGTAGCTTCCTGAATTCACCTTGCATTTGAGTATTCCATGGCTCTGAGTAGGATACATGCAATATTTATACCGTTCCACCTCACCCTGAGTAGTTATGTACACATCCATAACTCAAAATTCATAGAATAGAAAGTAATGCATTCAGTTCAATAGAGTGTAGAAATGAATTTCGCTGAAAACTACGATGTGATAACTTGATTTAAACATAATTATTTTACTTACCACATCACTTAGAGCAGTATGCAACCGATTTTATGTGTGTGCTACCAATGTTGGAGAAGTTACTTTTAGTAACCTCAACTTTTTTACACAATGGAACATTACCGTTTACAGAAGTAAACAAAGATATTTACTGTTCCACTCTAAATGTTATGAGGTAGCTTCCTGAATTCACCTTGCATTTGAGTATTCCATGGCTCTGAGTAGGATACATGCAATATTTATACCGTTCCACCTCACCCTGAGTAGTTACGTACACATCCATGACTCAAAATGCATAGAATAGAAAGTAATGCATTCAGATCAATAGAGTGCAGAGATGAATTTTGCGGGAAACTACTATGTGATAACTTGATGTAAACCTTATTATTTTGCTTACGATATGATTTAGAGTAGTATGCAACCAATTTTATGAGGGTGCTACCAATGTTGGAGAAGTTACTTTTAGTAACTTCAACTTTTTTACACAATGGAACATTACCGTTTACAGAACTAAACAAAGATATTTACTGTTCCACTCTAAATGTTATGAGGTAGCTTCCTGAATTCACCTTGCATTTGAGTATTCCATGGCTCTGAGTAGGATACATGCAATGTTTATACCGTTCCACCTCACCCTGAGTAGTTATGTACACATCCATAACTCAAAATGCATAGAATAGAAAGTAATGCATTCAGCTCAATAGAGTGTAGAAATGAATTTTGCGGGAAACTACTATGTGATAACTTGATGTAAACATAATTATTTTACTTACCACATCACTTAGAGCAGTATGCAACCGATTTTATGTGTGTGCTACCATTGTTGGAGAAGTTAGTTTTAGTAAGTTCAACTTTTTTACACAATGGAACATTACCGTTTACAGAAGTAAACAAAGATATTTACTGTTCCACTCTAAATGTTATGAGGTAGCTTCCTGAATTCACCTTGCATTTGAGTATTCCATGGCTCTGAGTAGGATACATGCAATATTTATACCGTTCCACCTCACCCTGAGTAGTTATGTACACATCCATAACTCAAAATTCATAGAATAGAAAGTAATGCATTCAGTTCAATAGAGTGTAGAAATGAATTTCGCTGAAAACTACGATGTGATAACTTGATTTAAACATAATTATTTTACTTACCACATCACTTAGAGCAGTATGCAACCGATTTTATGTGTGTGCTACCAATGTTGGAGAAGTTACTTTTAGTAACTTCAACTTTTTTACACAATGGAACATTACCGTTTACAGAACTAAACAAAGATATTTACTGTTCCACTCTAAATGTTATGAGGTAGCTTCCTGAATTCACCTTGCATTTGAGTATTCCATGGCTCTGTGTAGGATACATGCAATATTTATACCGTTCCACCTCACCCTGAGTAGTTACGTACACATCCGTGACTCAAAATGCATAGAATAGAAAGTAATGCATTCAGATCAATAAAGTGCAGAGATGAATTTTGCGGGAAACTACTATGTGATAACTTGATGTAAACCTTATTATTTTGCTTACGATATGATTTAGAGTAGTATGCAACCAATTTTATGAGGGTGCTACCAATGTTGGAGAAGTTACTTTTAGTAACTTCAACTTTTTTACACAATGGAACATTACCGTTTACAGAACTAAACAAAGATATTTACTGTTCCACTCTAAATGTTATGAGGTAGCTTCCTGAATTCACCTTGCATTTGAGTATTCCATGGCTCTGAGTAGGATACATGCAATGTTTATACCGTTCCACCTCACCCTGAGTAGTTATGTACACATCCATAACTCAAAATGCATAGAATAGAAAGTAATGCATTCAGCTCAATAGAGTGTAGAAATGAATTTTGCGGGAAACTACTATGTGATAACTTGATGTAAACATAATTATTTTACTTACCACATCACTTAGAGCAGTATGCAACCGATTTTATGTGTCTGCTACCAATGTTGGAGAAGTTACTTTTAGTAACTTCAACTTTTTTACACAATGGAACATTACCGTTTACAGAACTAAACAAAGATATTTACTGTTCCACTCTAAATGTTATGAGGTAGCTTCCTGAATTCACCTTGCATTTGAGTATTCCATGGCTCTGAGTAGGATACATGCAATATTTATACCGTTCCACCTCACCCTGAGTAGTTATGTACACATCCATAACTCAAAATGCATAGAATAGAAAGTAATGCATTCAGCTCAATAGAGTGCAGAGATGAATTTTGCGGGAAAATACTATGTGATAACTTGATGTAAACCTTTTTATTTTGCTTACCATATGATTTAGAGTAGTATGCAACCAATTTTATGAGGGTGCTACCAATGTTGGAGAAGTTACTTTTAGTAACTTCAACTTTTTTACACAATGGAACATTACCGTTTACAGAAGTAAACAAAGATATTTACTGTTCCACTCTAAATGTTATGAGGTAGCTTCCTGAATTCACCTTGCATTTGAGTATTCCATGGCTCTGAGTAGGATACATGCAATATTTATACCGTTCCACCTCACCCTGAGTAGTTATGTACACATCCATAACTCAAAATTCATAGAATAGAAAGTAATGCATTCAGTTCAATAGAGTGTTGAAATGAATTTCGCTGAAAACTACGATGTGATAACTTGATTTAAACATAATTATTTTACTTACCACATCACTTAGAGCAGTATGCAACCGATTTTATGTGTGTGCTACCAATGTTGGAGAAGTTACTTTTAGTAACTTCAACTTTTTTACACAATGGAACATTACCGTTTACAGAACTAAACAAAGATATTTACTGTTCCACTCTAAATGTTATGAGGTAGCTTCCTGAATTCACCTTGCATTTGAGTATTCCATGGCTCTGAGTAGGATACATGCAATATTTATACCGTTCCACCTCACCCTGAGTAGTTATGTACACATCCATAACTCAAAATGCATAGAATAGAAAGTAATGCATTCAGCACAATAGAGTGCAGAGATGAATTTTGCGGGAAAATACTATGTGATAACTTGATGTAAACCTTTTTATTTTGCTTACCATATGATTTAGAGTAGTATGCAACCAATTTTATGAGGGTGCTACCAATGTTGGAGAAGTTACTTTTAGTAACTTCAACTTTTTTACACAATGGAACATTACCGTTTACAGAAGTAAACAAAGATATTTACTGTTCCACTCTAAATGTTATGAGGTAGCTTCCTGAATTCACCTTGCATTTGAGTATTCCATGGCTCTGAGTAGGATACATGCAATATTTATACCGTTCCACCTCACCCTGAGTAGTTACGTACACATCCATAACTCAAAATGCATAGAATAGAAAGTAATGCATTCAGCTCAATAGAGTGCAGAGATGAATTTTGCGGGAAACTACTATGTGATAACTTGATGTAAACCTTATTATTTTGCTTACCATATGATTTAGAGTAGTATGCAACCAATTTTATGAGGGTGCTACCAATGTTGGAGAAGTTACTTTTAGTAACTTCAACTTTTTTACACAATGGAACATTACCGTTTACAGAAGTAAACAAAGATATTTACTGTTCCACTCTAAATGTTATGAGGTAGCTTCCTGAATTCACCTTGCATTTGAGTATTCCATGGCTCTGAGTAGGATACATGCAATATTTATACCGTTCCACCTCACCCTGAGTAGTTATGTACACATCCATAACTCAAAATTCATAGAATAGAAAGTAATGCATTCAGTTCAATAGAGTGTTGAAATGAATTTCGCTGAAAACTACGATGTGATAACTTGATTTAAACATAATTATTTTACTTACCACATCACTTAGAGCAGTATGCAACCGTTTTTATGTGTGTGCTACCAATGTTGGAGAAGTTACTTTTAGTAACTTCAACTTTTTTACACAATGGAACATTACCGTTTACAGAAGTAAACAAAGATATTTACTGTTCCACTCTAAATGTTATGAGGTAGCTTCCTGAATTCACCTTGCATTTGAGTATTCCATGGCTCTGAGTAGGATACATGCAATATTTATACCGTTCCACCTCACCCTGAGTAGTTACGTACACATCCATGACTCAAAATGCATAGAATAGAAAGTAATGCATTCAGCTCAATAGAGTGCAGAGATGAATTTTGCAGGAAACTACTATGTGATAACTTGATGTAAACCTTATTATTTTGCTTACGATATGATTTAGAGTAGTATGCAACCAATTTTATGAGGGTGCTACCAATGTTGGAGAAGTTACTTTTAGTAACTTCAACTTTTTTACACAATGCAACATTACCGTTTACAGAACTAAACAAAGATATTTACTGTTCCACTCTAAATGTTATGAGGTAGCTTCCTGAATTCACCTTGCATTTGAGTATTCCATGGCTCTGAGTAGGATACATGCAATGTTTATACCGTTCCACCTCACCCTGAGTAGTTATGTACACATCCATAACTCAAAATGCATAGAATAGAAAGTAATGCATTCAGCTCAATAGAGTGTAGAAATGAATTTTGCGGGAAACTACTATGTGATAACTTGATGTAAACATAATTATTTTACTTACCACATCGCTTAGAGCAGTATGCAACCGATTTTATGTGTGTGCTACCATTGTTGGAGAAGTTACTTTTAGTAACTTCAACTTTTTTACACAATGGAACATTACCGTTTACAGAAGTAAACAAAGATATTTACTGTTCCACTCTAAATGTTATGAGGTAGCTTCCTGAATTCACCTTGCATTTGAGTATTCCATGGCTCTGAGTAGGATACATGCAATATTTATACCGTTCCACCTCACCCTGAGTAGTTATGTACACATCCATAACTCAAAATTCATAGAATAGAAAGTAATGCATTCGGTTCAATAGAGTGTAGAAAAGAATTTCGCTGAAAACTACGATGTGATAACTTGATTTAAACATAATTATTTTACTTACCACATCACTTAGAGCAGTATGCAACCGATTTTATGTGTGTGCTACCAATGTTGGAGAAGTTACTTTTAGTAACTTCAACTTTTTTACACAATGGAACATTACCGTTTACAGAAGTAAACAAAGATATTTACTGTTCCACTCTAAATGTTATGAGGTAGCTTCCTGAATTCACCTTGCATTTGAGTATTCCATGGCTCTGAGTAGGATACATGCAATATTTATACCGTTCCACCTCACCCTGAGTAGTTACGTACACATCCATGACTCAAAATGCATAGAATAGAAAGTAATGCATTCAGCTCAATAGAGTGCAGAGATGAATTTTACAGGAAACTACTATGTGATAACTTGATGTAAACCTTATTATTTTGCTTACGATATGATTTAGAGTAGTATGCAACCAATTTTATGAGGGTGCTACCAATGTTGGAGAAGTTACTTTTAGTAACTTCAACTTTTTTACACAATGCAACATTACCGTTTACAGAACTAAACAAAGATATTTACTGTTCCACTCTAAATGTTATGAGGTAGCTTCCTGAATTCACCTTGCATTTGAGTATTCCATGGCTCTGAGTAGGATACATGCAATGTTTATACCGTTCCACCTCACCCTGAGTAGTTATGTACACATCCATAACTCAAAATGCATAGAATAGAAAGTAATGCATTCAGCTCAATAGAGTGTAGAAATGAATTTTGCGGGAAACTACTATGTGATAACTTGATGTAAACATAATTATTTTACTTACCACATCGCTTAGAGCAGTATGCAACCGATTTTATGTGTGTGCTACCATTGTTGGAGAAGTTACTTTTAGTAACTTCAACTTTTTTACACAATGGAACATTACCGTTTACAGAAGTAAACAAAGATATTTACTGTTCCACTCTAAATGTTATGAGGTAGCTTCCTGAATTCACCTTGCATTTGAGTATTCCATGGCTCTGAGTAGGATACATGCAATATTTATACCGTTCCACCTCACCCTGAGTAGTTATGTACACATCCATAACTCAAAATTCATAGAATAGAAAGTAATGCATTCGGTTCAATAGAGTGTAGAAATGAATTTCGCTGAAAACTACGATGTGATAACTTGATTTAAACATAATTATTTTACTTACCACATCACTTAGAGCAGTATGCAACCGATTTTATGTGTGTGCTACCAATGTTGGAGAAGTTACTTTTAGTAACTTCAACTTTTTTACACAATGGAACATTACCGTTTACAGAAGTAAACAAAGATATTTACTGTTCCACTCTAAATGTTATGAGGTAGCTTCCTGAATTCACCTTGCATTTGAGTATTCCATGGCTCTGAGTAGGATACATGCAATATTTATACCGTTCCACCTCACCCTGAGTAGTTACGTACACATCCATGACTCAAAATGCATAGAATAGAAAGTAATGCATTCAGCTCAATAGAGTGCAGAGATGAATTTTACAGGAAACTACTATGTGATAACTTGATGTAAACCTTATTATTTTGCTTACGATATGATTTAGAGTAGTATGCAACCAATTTTATGAGGGTGCTACCAATGTTGGGGAAGTTACTTTTAGTAACTTCAACTTTTTTACACAATGGAACATTACCGTTTACAGAAGTAAACAAAGATATTTACTGTTCCACTCTAAATGTTATGAGGTAGCTTCCTGAATTCACCTTGCATTTGAGTATTCCATGGCTCTGAGTAGGATACATGCAATGTTTATACCGTTCCACCTCACCCTGAGTAGTTATGTACACATCCATAACTCAAAATGCATAGAATAGAAAGTAATGCATTCAGCTCAATAGAGTGTAGAAATGAATTTTGCGGGAAACTACTATGTGATAACTTGATGTAAACATAATTATTTTACTTACCACATCACTTAGAGCAGTATGCAACCGATTTTATGTGTGTGCTACCATTGTTGGAGAAGTTACTTTTAGTAACTTCAACTTTTTTACACAATGGAACATTACCGTTTACAGAAGTAAACAAAGATATTTACTGTTCCACTCTAAATGTTATGAGGTAGCTTCCTGAATTCACCTTGCATTTGAGTATTCCATGGCTCTGAGTAGGATACATGCAATATTTATACCGTTCCACCTCACCCTGAGTAGTTATGTACACATCCATAACTCAAAATTCATAGAATAGAAAGTAATGCATTCGGTTCAATAGAGTGTAGAAATGAATTTCGCTGAAAACTACGATGTGATAACTTGATTTAAACATAATTATTTTACTTACCACATCACTTAGAGCAGTATGCAACCGATTTTATGTGTCTGCTACCAATGTTGGAGAAGTTACTTTTAGTAACTTCAACTTTTTTACACAATGGAACATTACCGTTTACAGAACTAAACAAAGATATTTACTGTTCCACTCTAAATGTTATGAGGTAGCTTCCTGAATTCACCTTGCATTTGAGTATTCCATGGCTCTGAGTAGGATACATGCAATATTTATACCGTTCCACCTCACCCTGAGTAGTTATGTACACATCCATAACTCAAAATGCATAGAATAGAAAGTAATGCATTCAGCTCAATAGAGTGCAGAGATGAATTTTGCGGGAAAATACTATGTGATAACTTGATGTAAACCTTTTTATTTTGCTTACCATATGATTTAGAGTAGTATGCAACCAATTTTATGAGGGTGCTACCAATTTTGGAGAAGTTACTTTTAGTAACTTCAACTTTTTTACACAATGGAACATTACCGTTTACAGAAGTAAACAAAGATATTTACTGTTCCACTCTAAATGTTATGAGGTAGCTTCCTGAATTCACCTTGCATTTGAGTATTCCATGGCTCTGAGTAGGATACATGCAATATTTATACCGTTCCACCTCACCCTGAGTAGTTATGTACACATCCATAACTCAAAATTCATAGAATAGAAAGTAATGCATTCAGTTCAATAGAGTGTTGAAATGAATTTCGCTGAAAACTACGATGTGATAACTTGATTTAAACATAATTATTTTACTTACCACATCACTTAGAGCAGTATGCAACCGATTTTATGTGTGTGCTACCAATGTTGGAGAAGTTACTTTTAGTAACTTCAACTTTTTTACACAATGGAACATTACCGTTTACAGAACTAAACAAAGATATTTACTGTTCCACTCTAAATGTTATGAGGTAGCTTCCTGAATTCACCTTGCATTTGAGTATTCCATGGCTCTGAGTAGGATACATGCAATATTTATACCGTTCCACCTCACCCTGAGTAGTTATGTACACATCCATAACTCAAAATGCATAGAATAGAAAGTAATGCATTCAGCTCAATAGAGTGCAGAGATGAATTTTGCGGGAAAATACTATGTGATAACTTGATGTAAACCTTTTTATTTTGCTTACCATATGATTTAGAGTAGTATGCAACCAATTTTATGAGGGTGCTACCAATGTTGGAGAAGTTACTTTTAGTAACTTCAACTTTTTTACACAATGGAACATTACCGTTTACAGAAGTAAACAAAGATATTTACTGTTCCACTCTAAATGTTATGAGGTAGCTTCCTGAATTCACCTTGCATTTGAGTATTCCATGGCTCTGAGTAGGATACATGCAATATTTATACCGTTCCACCTCACCCTGAGTAGTTACGTACACATCCATAACTCAAAATGCATAGAATAGAAAGTAATGCATTCAGCTCAATAGAGTGCAGAGATGAATTTTGCGGGAAACTACTATGTGATAACTTGATGTAAACCTTATTATTTTGCTTACCATATGATTTAGAGTAGTATGCAACCAATTTTATGAGGGTGCTACCAATGTTGGAGAAGTTACTTTTAGTAACTTCAACTTTTTTACACAATGGAACATTACCGTTTACAGAAGTAAACAAAGATATTTACTGTTCCACTCTAAATGTTATGAGGTAGCTTCCTGAATTCACCTTGCATTTGAGTATTCCATGGCTCTGAGTAGGATACATGCAATATTTATACCGTTCCACCTCACCCTGAGTAGTTATGTACACATCCATAACTCAAAATTCATAGAATAGAAAGTAATGCATTCAGTTCAATAGAGTGTTGAAATGAATTTCGCTGAAAACTACGATGTGATAACTTGATTTAAACATAATTATTTTACTTACCACATCACTTAGAGCAGTATGCAACCGATTTTATGTGTGTGCTACCAATGTTGGAGAAGTTACTTTTAGTAACTTCAACTTTTTTACACAATGGAACATTACCGTTTACAGAAGTAAACAAAGATATTTACTGTTCCACTCTAAATGTTATGAGGTAGCTTCCTGAATTCACCTTGCATTTGAGTATTCCATGGCTCTGAGTAGGATACATGCAATATTTATACCGTTCCACCTCACCCTGAGTAGTTATGTACACATCCATAACTCAAAATTCATAGAATAGAAAGTAATGCATTCGGTTCAATAGAGTGTAGAAATGAATTTCGCTGAAAACTACGATGTGATAACTTGATTTAAACATAATTATTTTACTTACCACATCACTTAGAGCAGTATGCAACCGATTTTATGTGTGTGCTACCAATGTTGGAGAAGTTACTTTTAGTAACTTCAACTTTTTTACACAATGGAACATTACCGTTTACAGAACTAAACAAAGATATTTACTGTTCCACTCTAAATGTTATGAGGTAGCTTCCTGAATTCACCTTGCATTTGAGTATTCCATGGCTCTGAGTAGGATACATGCAATATTTATACCGTTCCACCTCACCCTGAGTAGTTATGTACACATCCATAACTCAAAATGCATAGAATAGAAAGTAAAGCATTCAGCACAATAGAGTGCAGAGATGAATTTTGCGGGAAAATACTATGTGATAACTTGATGTAAACCTTTTTATTTTGCTTACCATATGATTTAGAGTAGTATGCAACCAATTTTATGAGGGTGCTACCAATGTTGGAGAAGTTACTTTTAGTAACTTCAACTTTTTTACACAATGGAACATTACCGTTTACAGAAGTAAACAAAGATATTTACTGTTCCACTCTAAATGTTATGAGGTAGCTTCCTGAATTCACCTTGCATTTGAGTATTCCATGGCTCTGAGTAGGATACATGCAATATTTATACCGTTCCACCTCACCCTGAGTAGTTACGTACACATCCATAACTCAAAATGCATAGAATAGAAAGTAATGCATTCAGCTCAATAGAGTGCAGAGATGAATTTTGCGGGAAACTACTATGTGATAACTTGATGTAAACCTTATTATTTTGCTTACCATATGATTTAGAGTAGTATGCAACCAATTTTATGAGGGTGCTACCAATGTTGGAGAAGTTACTTTTAGTAACTTCAACTTTTTTACACAATGGAACATTACCGTTTACAGAAGTAAACAAAGATATTTACTGTTCCACTCTAAATGTTATGAGGTAGCTTCCTGAATTCACCTTGCATTTGAGTATTCCATGGCTCTGAGTAGGATACATGCAATATTTATACCGTTCCACCTCACCCTGAGTAGTTATGTACACATCCATAACTCAAAATTCATAGAATAGAAAGTAATGCATTCGGTTCAATAGAGTGTAGAAATGAATTTCGCTGAAAACTACGATGTGATAACTTGATTTAAACATAATTATTTTACTTACCACATCACTTAGAGCAGTATGCAACCGATTTTATGTGTGTGCTACCAATGTTGGAGAAGTTACTTTTAGTAACTTCAACTTTTTTACACAATGGAACATTACCGTTTACAGAACTAAACAAAGATATTTACTGTTCCACTCTAAATGTTATGAGGTAGCTTCCTGAATTCACCTTGCATTTGAGTATTCCATGGCTCTGAGTAGGATACATGCAATATTTATACCGTTCCACCTCACCCTGAGTAGTTATGTACACATCCATAACTCAAAATGCATAGAATAGAAAGTAATGCATTCAGCTCAATAGAGTGCAGAGATGAATTTTGCGGGAAAATACTATGTGATAACTTGATGTAAACCTTTTTATTTTGCTTACCATATGATTTAGAGTAGTATGCAACCAATTTTATGAGGGTGCTACCAATGTTGGAGAAGTTACTTTTAGTAACTTCAACTTTTTTACACAATGGAACATTACCGTTTACAGAAGTAAACAAAGATATTTACTGTTCCACTCTAAATGTTATGAGGTAGCTTCCTGAATTCACCTTGCATTTGAGTATTCCATGGCTCTGAGTAGGATACATGCAATATTTATACCGTTCCACCTCACCCTGAGTAGTTACGTACACATCCATAACTCAAAATGCATAGAATAGAAAGTAATGCATTCAGCTCAATAGAGTGCAGAGATGAATTTTGCGGGAAACTACTATGTGATAACTTGATGTAAACCTTATTATTTTGCTTACCATATGATTTAGAGTAGTATGCAACCAATTTTATGAGGGTGCTACCAATGTTGGAGAAGTTACTTTTAGTAACTTCAACTTTTTTACACAATGGAACATTACCGTTTACAGAAGTAAACAAAGATATTTACTGTTCCACTCTAAATGTTATGAGGTAGCTTCCTGAATTCACCTTGCATTTGAGTATTCCATGGCTCTGAGTAGGATACATGCAATATTTATACCGTTCCACCTCACCCTGAGTAGTTATGTACACATCCATAACTCAAAATTCATAGAATAGAAAGTAATGCATTCAGTTCAATAGAGTGTTGAAATGAATTTCGCTGAAAACTACGATGTGATAACTTGATTTAAACATAATTATTTTACTTACCACATCACTTAGAGCAGTATGCAACCGATTTTATGTGTGTGCTACCAATGTTGGAGAAGTTACTTTTAGTCACTTCAACTTTTTTACACAATGGAACATTACCGTTTACAGAAGTAAACAAAGATATTTACTGTTCCACTCTAAATGTTATGAGGTAGCTTCCTGAATTCACCTTGCATTTGAGTATTCCATGGCTCTGAGTAGGATACATGCAATATTTATACCGTTCCACCTCACCCTGAGTAGTTATGTACACATCCATAACTCAAAATTCATAGAATAGAAAGTAATGCATTCGGTTCAATAGAGTGTAGAAATGAATTTCGCTGAAAACTACGATGTGATAACTTGATTTAAACATAATTATTTTACTTACCACATCACTTAGAGCAGTATGCAACCGATTTTATGTGTGTGCTACCAATGTTGGAGAAGTTACTTTTAGTAACTTCAACTTTTTTACACAATGGAACATTACCGTTTACAGAACTAAACAAAGATATTTACTGTTCCACTCTAAATGTTATGAGGTAGCTTCCTGAATTCACCTTGCATTTGAGTATTCCATGGCTCTGAGTAGGATACATGCAATATTTATACCGTTCCACCTCACCCTGAGTAGTTATGTACACATCCATAACTCAAAATGCATAGAATAGAAAGTAAAGCATTCAGCACAATAGAGTGCAGAGATGAATTTTGCGGGAAAATACTATGTGATAACTTGATGTAAACCTTTTTATTTTGCTTACCATATGATTTAGAGTAGTATGCAACCAATTTTATGAGGGTGCTACCAATGTTGGAGAAGTTACTTTTAGTAACTTCAACTTTTTTACACAATGGAACATTACCGTTTACAGAAGTAAACAAAGATATTTACTGTTCCACTCTAAATGTTATGAGGTAGCTTCCTGAATTCACCTTGCATTTGAGTATTCCATGGCTCTGAGTAGGATACATGCAATATTTATACCGTTCCACCTCACCCTGAGTAGTTACGTACACATCCATAACTCAAAATGCATAGAATAGAAAGTAATGCATTCAGCTCAATAGAGTGCAGAGATGAATTTTGCGGGAAACTACTATGTGATAACTTGATGTAAACCTTATTATTTTGCTTACCATATGATTTAGAGTAGTATGCAACCAATTTTATGAGGGTGCTACCAATGTTGGAGAAGTTACTTTTAGTAACTTCAACTTTTTTACACAATGGAACATTACCGTTTACAGAAGTAAACAAAGATATTTACTGTTCCACTCTAAATGTTATGAGGTAGCTTCCTGAATTCACCTTGCATTTGAGTATTCCATGGCTCTGAGTAGGATACATGCAATATTTATACCGTTCCACCTCACCCTGAGTAGTTATGTACACATCCATAACTCAAAATTCATAGAATAGAAAGTAATGCATTCAGTTCAATAGAGTGTTGAAATGAATTTCGCTGAAAACTACGATGTGATAACTTGATTTAAACATAATTATTTTACTTACCACATCACTTAGAGCAGTATGCAACCGATTTTATGTGTGTGCTACCAATGTTGGAGAAGTTACTTTTAGTAACTTCAACTTTTTTACACAGTGGAACATTACCGTTTACAGAAGTAAACAAAGATATTTACTGTTCCACTCTAAATGTTATGAGGTAGCTTCCTGAATTCACCTTGCATTTGAGTATTCCATGGCTCTGAGTAGGATACATGCAATATTTATACCGTTCCACCTCACCCTGAGTAGTTACGTACACATCCATGACTCAAAATGCATAGAATAGAAAGTAATGCATTCAGCTCAATAGAGTGCAGAGATGAATTTTGCAGGAAACTACTATGTGATAACTTGATGTAAACCTTATTATTTTGCTTACGATATGATTTAGAGTAGTATGCAACCAATTTTATGAGGGTGCTACCAATGTTGGAGAAGTTACTTTTAGTAACTTCAACTTTTTTACACAATGCAACATTACCGTTTACAGAACTAAACAAAGATATTTACTGTTCCACTCTAAATGTTATGAGGTAGCTTCCTGAATTCACCTTGCATTTGAGTATTCCATGGCTCTGAGTAGGATACATGCAATGTTTATACCGTTCCACCTCACCCTGAGTAGTTATGTACACATCCATAACTCAAAATGCATAGAATAGAAAGTAATGCATTCAGCTCAATAGAGTGCAGAGATGAATTTTGCGGGAAAATACTATGTGATAACTTGATGTAAACCTTTTTATTTTGCTTACCATATGATTTAGAGTAGTATGCAACCAATTTTATGAGGGTGCTACCAATGTTGGAGAAGTTACTTTTAGTAACTTCAACTTTTTTACACAATGGAACATTACCGTTTACAGAAGTAAACAAAGATATTTACTGTTCCACTCTAAATGTTATGAGGTAGCTTCCTGAATTCACCTTGCATTTGAGTATTCCATGGCTCTGAGTAGGATACATGCAATATTTATACCGTTCCACCTCACCCTGAGTAGTTACGTACACATCCATAACTCAAAATGCATAGAATAGAAAGTAATGCATTCAGCTCAATAGAGTGCAGAGATGAATTTTGCGGGAAACTACTATGTGATAACTTGATGTAAACCTTATTATTTTGCTTACCATATGATTTAGAGTAGTATGCAACCAATTTTATGAGGGTGCTACCAATGTTGGAGAAGTTACTTTTAGTAACTTCAACTTTTTTACACAATGGAACATTACCGTTTACAGAAGTAAACAAAGATATTTACTGTTCCACTCTAAATGTTATGAGGTAGCTTCCTGAATTCACCTTGCATTTGAGTATTCCATGGCTCTGAGTAGGATACATGCAATATTTATACCGTTCCACCTCACCCTGAGTAGTTATGTACACATCCATAACTCAAAATTCATAGAATAGAAAGTAATGCATTCAGTTCAATAGAGTGTTGAAATGAATTTCGCTGAAAACTACGATGTGATAACTTGATTTAAACATAATTATTTTACTTACCACATCACTTAGAGCAGTATGCAACCGATTTTATGTGTGTGCTACCAATGTTGGAGAAGTTACTTTTAGTAACTTCAACTTTTTTACACAATGGAACATTACCGTTTACAGAAGTAAACAAAGATATTTACTGTTCCACTCTAAATGTTATGAGGTAGCTTCCTGAATTCACCTTGCATTTGAGTATTCCATGGCTCTGAGTAGGATACATGCAATATTTATACCGTTCCACCTCACCCTGAGTAGTTATGTACACATCCATAACTCAAAATGCATAGAATAGAAAGTAATGCATTCGGTTCAATAGAGTGTAGAAATGAATTTCGCTGAAAACTACGATGTGATAACTTGATTTAAACATAATTATTTTACTTACCACATCACTTAGAGCAGTATGCAACCGATTTTATGTGTGTGCTACCAATGTTGGAGAAGTTACTTTTAGTAACTTCAACTTTTTTACACAATGGAACATTACCGTTTACAGAACTAAACAAAGATATTTACTGTTCCACTCTAAATGTTATGAGGTAGCTTCCTGAATTCACCTTGCATTTGAGTATTCCATGGCTCTGAGTAGGATACATGCAATATTTATACCGTTCCACCTCACCCTGAGTAGTTATGTACACATCCATAACTCAAAATGCATAGAATAGAAAGTAATGCATTCAGCACAATAGAGTGCAGAGATGAATTTTGCGGGAAAATACTATGTGATAACTTGATGTAAACCTTTTTATTTTGCTTACCATATGATTTAGAGTAGTATGCAACCAATTTTATGAGGGTGCTACCAATGTTGGAGAAGTTACTTTTAGTAACTTCAACTTTTTTACACAATGGAACATTACCGTTTACAGAAGTAAACAAAGATATTTACTGTTCCACTCTAAATGTTATGAGGTAGCTTCCTGAATTCACCTTGCATTTGAGTATTCCATGGCTCTGAGTAGGATACATGCAATATTTATACCGTTCCACCTCACCCTGAGTAGTTACGTACACATCCATAACTCAAAATGCATAGAATAGAAAGTAATGCATTCAGCTCAATAGAGTGCAGAGATGAATTTTGCGGGAAACTACTATGTGATAACTTGATGTAAACCTTATTATTTTGCTTACCATATGATTTAGAGTAGTATGCAACCAATTTTATGAGGGTGCTACCAATGTTGGAGAAGTTACTTTTAGTAACTTCAACTTTTTTACACAATGGAACATTACCGTTTACAGAAGTAAACAAAGATATTTACTGTTCCACTCTAAATGTTATGAGGTAGCTTCCTGAATTCACCTTGCATTTGAGTATTCCATGGCTCTGAGTAGGATACATGCAATATTTATACCGTTCCACCTCACCCTGAGTAGTTATGTACACATCCATAACTCAAAATTCATAGAATAGAAAGTAATGCATTCAGTTCAATAGAGTGTTGAAATGAATTTCGCTGAAAACTACGATGTGATAACTTGATTTAAACATAATTATTTTACTTACCACATCACTTAGAGCAGTATGCAACCGATTTTATGTGTGTGCTACCAATGTTGGAGAAGTTACTTTTAGTAACTTCAACTTTTTTACACAGTGGAACATTACCGTTTACAGAAGTAAACAAAGATATTTACTGTTCCACTCTAAATGTTATGAGGTAGCTTCCTGAATTCACCTTGCATTTGAGTATTCCATGGCTCTGAGTAGGATACATGCAATATTTATACCGTTCCACCTCACCCTGAGTAGTTACGTACACATCCATGACTCAAAATGCATAGAATAGAAAGTAATGCATTCAGCTCAATAGAGTGCAGAGATGAATTTTGCAGGAAACTACTATGTGATAACTTGATGTAAACCTTATTATTTTGCTTACGATATGATTTAGAGTAGTATGCAACCAATTTTATGAGGGTGCTACCAATGTTGGAGAAGTTACTTTTAGTAACTTCAACTTTTTTACACAATGCAACATTACCGTTTACAGAACTAAACAAAGATATTTACTGTTCCACTCTAAATGTTATGAGGTAGCTTCCTGAATTCACCTTGCATTTGAGTATTCCATGGCTCTGAGTAGGATACATGCAATGTTTATACCGTTCCACCTCACCCTGAGTAGTTATGTACACATCCATAACTCAAAATGCATAGAATAGAAAGTAATGCATTCAGCTCAATAGAGTGCAGAGATGAATTTTGCGGGAAAATACTATGTGATAACTTGATGTAAACCTTTTTATTTTGCTTACCATATGATTTAGAGTAGTATGCAACCAATTTTATGAGGGTGCTACCAATGTTGGAGAAGTTACTTTTAGTAACTTCAACTTTTTTACACAATGGAACATTACCGTTTACAGAAGTAAACAAAGATATTTACTGTTCCACTCTAAATGTTATGAGGTAGCTTCCTGAATTCACCTTGCATTTGAGTATTCCATGGCTCTGAGTAGGATACATGCAATATTTATACCGTTCCACCTCACCCTGAGTAGTTACGTACACATCCATAACTCAAAATGCATAGAATAGAAAGTAATGCATTCAGCTCAATAGAGTGCAGAGATGAATTTTGCGGGAAACTACTATGTGATAACTTGATGTAAACCTTATTATTTTGCTTACCATATGATTTAGAGTAGTATGCAACCAATTTTATGAGGGTGCTACCAATGTTGGAGAAGTTACTTTTAGTAACTTCAACTTTTTTACACAATGGAACATTACCGTTTACAGAAGTAAACAAAGATATTTACTGTTCCACTCTAAATGTTATGAGGTAGCTTCCTGAATTCACCTTGCATTTGAGTATTCCATGGCTCTGAGTAGGATACATGCAATATTTATACCGTTCCACCTCACCCTGAGTAGTTATGTACACATCCATAACTCAAAATTCATAGAATAGAAAGTAATGCATTCAGTTCAATAGAGTGTAGAAATGAAATTCGCTGAAAACTACGATGTGATAACTTGATGTAAACATAATTATTTTACTTACCACATCACGTAGAGCAGTATGCAACCGATTTTATGTGTGTGCTACCAATGTTGGAGAAGTTACTTTTAGTAACTTCAACTTTTTTACAAAATGGAACATTACCGTTTACAGAAGTAAACAAAGATATTTACTGTTCCACTCTAAATGTTATGAGGTAGCTTCCTGAATTCACCTTGCATTTGAGTATTCCATAGCTCTGAGTAGGATACATGCAATATTTATACCGTTCCACCTCACCCTGAGTAGTTATGTACACATCCATAACTCAAAATTCATAGAATAGAAAGTAATGCATTCAGCTCAATAGAGTGCAGAGATGAATTTTGCGGGAAACTACTATGTGATAACTTGATGTAAACCTTATTATTTTGCTTACCATATGATTTAGAGTAGTATGCAACCAATTTTATGAGGGTGCTACCAATGTTGGAGAAGTTACTTTTAGTAACTTCAACTTTTTTACACAATGGAACATTAACGTTTACAGAAGTAAACAAAGATATTTACTGTTCCACTCTAAATGTTATGAGGTAGCTTCATGAATTCACCTTGCATTTGAGTAGTCCATGGCTCTGAGTAGGATACATGCAATATTTAGACCGTTCCACCTCACCCTGAGTAGTTACGTACACATCCATAACTCAAAATGCATAGAATAGAAAGTAATGCATTCAGCTCAATAGAGTGCAGAGATGAATTTTGCGGGAAACTACTATGTGATAACTTGATGTAAACCTTATTATTTTGCTTACCATATGATTTAGAGTAGTATGCAACCAATTTTATGAGGGTGCTACCAATGTTGGAGAAGTTACTTTTAGTAACTTCAACTTTTTTACACAATGGAACATTACCGTTTACAGAAGTAAACAAAGATATTTACTGTTCCACTCTAAATGTTATGAGGTAGCTTCCTGAATTCACCTTGCATTTGAGTATTCCATGGCTCTGAGTAGGATACATGCAATATTTATACCGTTCCACCTCACCCTGAGTAGTTATGTACACATCCATGACTCAAAATGCATAGAATAGAAAGTAATGCATTCAGCTCAATAGAGTGCAGAGATGAATTTTGCGGGAAACTACTATGTGATAACTTGATGTAAACCTTATTATTTTGCTTACGATATGATTTAGAGTAGTATGCAACCAATTTTATGAGGGTGCTACCAATGTTGGAGAAGTTACTTTTAGTAACTTCAACTTTTTTACACAATGGAACATTACCGTTTACAGAAGTAAACAAAGATATTTACTGTTCCACTCTAAATGTTATGAGGTAGCTTCCTGAATTCACCTTGCATTTGAGTATTCCATGGCTCTGAGTAGGATACATGCAATATTTATACCGTTCCACCTCACCCTGAGTAGTTATGTACACATCCATAACTCAAAATTCATAGAATAGAAAGTAATGCATTCAGTTCAATAGAGTGTTGAAATGAATTTCGCTGAAAACTACGATGTGATAACTTGATTTAAACATAATTATTTTACTTACCACATCACTTAGAGCAGTATGCAACCGATTTTATGTGTGTGCTACCAATGTTGGAGAAGTTACTTTTAGTAACTTCAACTTTTTTACACAATGGAACATTACCGTTTACAGAAGTAAACAAAGATATTTACTGTTCCACTCTAAATGTTATGAGGTAGCTTCCTGAATTCACCTTGCATTTGAGTATTCCATGGCTCTGAGTAGGATACATGCAATATTTATACCGTTCCACCTCACCCTGAGTAGTTACGTACACATCCATGACTCAAAATGCATAGAATAGAAAGTAATGCATTCAGCTCAATAGAGTGCAGAGATGAATTTTGCAGGAAACTACTATGTGATAACTTGATGTAAACCTTATTATTTTGCTTACGATATGACTTAGAGTAGTATGCAACCAATTCTATGAGGGTGCTACCAATGTTGGAGAAGTTACTTTTAGTAACTTCAACTTTTTTACACAATGCAACATTACCGTTTACAGAACTAAACAAAGATATTTACTGTTCCACTCTAAATGTTATGAGGTAGCTTCCTGAATTCACCTTGCATTTGAGTATTCCATGGCTCTGAGTAGGATACATGCAATGTTTATACCGTTCCACCTCACCCTGAGTAGTTATGTACACATCCATAACTCAAAATGCATAGAATAGAAAGTAATGCATTCAGCTCAATAGAGTGTAGAAATGAATTTTGCGGGAAACTACTATGTGATAACTTGATGTAAACATAATTATTTTACTTACCACATCACTTAGAGCAGTATGCAACCGATTTTATGTGTGTGCTACCATTGTTGGAGAAGTTACTTTTAGTAACTTCAACTTTTTTACACAATGGAACATTACCGTTTACAGAAGTAAACAAAGATATTTACTGTTCCACTCTAAATGTTATGAGGTAGCTTCCTGAATTCACCTTGCATTTGAGTATTCCATGGCTCTGAGTAGGATACATGCAATATTTATACCGTTCCACCTCACTCTGAGTAGTTATGTACACATCCATAACTCAAAATTCATAGAATAGAAAGTAATGCATTCGGTTCAATAGAGTGTAGAAATGAATTTCGCTGAAAACTACGATGTGATAACTTGATTTAAACATAATTATTTTACTTACCACATCACTTAGAGCAGTATGCAACCGATTTTATGTGTGTGCTACCAATGTTGGAGGTTACTTTTAGTAACTTCAACTTTTTTACACAATGGAACATTACCGTTTACAGAACTAAACAAAGATATTTACTGTTCCACTCTAAATGTTATGAGGTAGCTTCCTGAATTCACCTTGCATTTGAGTATTCCATGGCTCTGAATAGGATACATGCAATGTTTATACCGTTCCACCAAACCCTGAGTAGTTATGTACACATCCATAACTCAAAATGCATAGAATAGAAAGTAATGCATTCAGCTCAATAGAGTGCAGAGATGAATTTTGCGGGAAAATACTATGTGATAACTTGATGTAAACCTTTTTATTTTGCTTACCATATGATTTAGAGTAGTATGCAACCAATTTTATGAGGGTGCTACCAATGTTGGAGAAGTTACTTTTAGTAACTTCAACTTTTTTACACAATGGAACATTACCGTTTACAGAAGTAAACAAAGATATTTACTGTTCCACTCTAAATGTTATGAGGTAGCTTCCTGAATTCACCTTGCATTTGAGTATTCCATGGCTCTGAGTAGGATACATGCAATATTTATACCGTTCCACCTCACCCTGAGTAGTTACGTACACATCCATAACTCAAAATGCATAGAATAGAAAGTAATGCATTCAGCTCAATAGAGTGCAGAGATGAATTTTGCGGGAAACTACTATGTGATAACTTGATGTAAACCTTATTATTTTGCTTACCATATGATTTAGAGTAGTATGCAACCAATTTTATGAGGGTGCTACCAATGTTGGAGAAGTTACTTTTAGTAACTTCAACTTTTTTACACAATGGAACATTACCGTTTACAGAAGTAAACAAAGATATTTACTGTTCCACTCTAAATGTTATGAGGTAGCTTCCTGAATTCACCTTGCATTTGAGTATTCCATGGCTCTGAGTAGGATACATGCAATATTTATACCGTTCCACCTCACCCTGAGTAGTTATGTACACATCCATAACTCAAAATTCATAGAATAGAAAGTAATGCATTCAGTTCAATAGAGTGTTGAAATGAATTTCGCTGAAAACTACGATGTGATAACTTGATTTAAACATAATTATTTTACTTACCACATCACTTAGAGCAGTATGCAACCGATTTTATGAGTGTGCTACCAATGTTGGAGAAGCTACTTTTAGTAACTTCAACTTTTTTACACAATGGAACATTACCGTTTACAGAAGTAAACAAAGATATTTACTGTTCCACTCTAAATGTTATGAGGTAGCTTCCTGAATTCACCTTGCATTTGAGTATTCCATGGCTCTGAGTAGGATACATGCAATATTTATACCGTTCCACCTCACCCTGAGTAGTTACGTACACATCCATGACTCAAAATGCATAGAATAGAAAGTAATGCATTCAGCTCAATAGAGTGCAGAGATGAATTTTGCGGGAAACTACTATGTGATAACTTGATGTAAACCTTATTATTTTGCTTACCATATGATTTAGAGTAGTATGCAACCAATTTTATGAGGGTGCTACCAATGTTGGAGAAGTTACTTTTAGTAACTTCAACTTTTTTACACAATGGAACATTACCGTTTACAGAAGTAAACAAAGATATTTACTGTTCCACTCTAAATGTTATGAGGTAGCTTCCTGAATTCACCTTGCATTTGAGTATTCCATGGCTCTGAGTAGGATACATGCAATATTTATACCGTTCCACCTCACCCTGAGTAGTTATGTACACATCCATGACTCAAAATGCATAGAATAGAAAGTAATGCATTCAGCTCAATAGAGTGCAGAGATGAATTTTGCGGGAAACTACTATGTGATAACTTGATGTAAACCTTATTATTTTGCTTACGATATGATTTAGAGTAGTATGCAACCAATTTTATGAGGGTGCTACCAATGTTGGAGAAGTTACTTTTAGTAACTTCAACTTTTTTACACAATGGAACATTACCGTTTACAGAACTAAACAAAGATATTTACTGTTCCACTCTAAATGTTATGAGGTAGCTTCCTGAATTCACCTTGCATTTGAGTATTCCATGGCTCTGAGTAGGATACATGCAATGTTTATACCGTTCCACCTCACCCTGAGTAGTTATGTACACATCCATAACTCAAAATGCATAGAATAGAAAGTAATGCATTCAGCTCAATAGAGTGTAGAAATGAATTTTGCGGGAAACTACTATGTGATAACTTGATGTAAACATAATTATTTTACTTACCACATCACTTAGAGCAGTATGCAACCGATTTTATGTGTGTGCTACCATTGTTGGAGAAGTTACTTTTAGTAACTTCAACTTTTTTACACAATGGAACATTACCGTTTACAGAAGTAAACAAAGATATTTACTGTTCCACTCTAAATGTTATGAGGTAGCTTCCTGAATTCACCTTGCATTTGAGTATTCCATGGCTCTGAGTAGGATACATGCAATATTTATACCGTTCCACCTCACCCTGAGTAGTTATGTACACATCCATAACTCAAAATTCATAGAATAGAAAGTAATGCATTCAGTTCAATAGAGTGTTGAAATGAATTTCGCTGAAAACTACGATGTGATAACTTGATTTAAACATAATTATTTTACTTACCACATCACTTAGAGCAGTATGCAACCGATTTTATGTGTGTGCTACCAATGTTGGAGAAGTTACTTTTAGTAACTTCAACTTTTTTACACAATGGAACATTACCGTTTACAGAAGTAAACAAAGATATTTACTGTTCCACTCTAAATGTTATGAGGTAGCTTCCTGAATTCACCTTGCATTTGAGTATTCCATGGCTCTGAGTAGGATACATGCAATATTTATACCGTTCCACCTCACCCTGAGTAGTTACGTACACATCCATGACTCAAAATGCATAGAATAGAAAGTAATGCATTCAGCTCAATAGAGTGCAGAGATGAATTTTGCAGGAAACTACTATGTGATAACTTGATGTAAACCTTATTATTTTGCTTACGATATGACTTAGAGTAGTATGCAACCAATTCTATGAGGGTGCTACCAATGTTGGAGAAGTTACTTTTAGTAACTTCAACTTTTTTACACAATGCAACATTACCGTTTACAGAACTAAACAAAGATATTTACTGTTCCACTCTAAATGTTATGAGGTAGCTTCCTGAATTCACCTTGCATTTGAGTATTCCATGGCTCTGAGTAGGATACATGCAATGTTTATACCGTTCCACCTCACCCTGAGTAGTTATGTACACATCCATAACTGAAAATGCATAGAATAGAAAGTAATGCATTCAGCTCAATAGAGTGTAGAAATGAATTTTGCGGGAAACTACTATGTGATAACTTGATGTAAACATAATTATTTTACTTACCACATCACTTAGAGCAGTATGCAACCGATTTTATGTGTGTGCTACCATTGTTGGAGAAGTTACTTTTAGTAACTTCAACTTTTTTACACAATGGAACATTACCGTTTACAGAAGTAAACAAAGATATTTACTGTTCCACTCTAAATGTTATGAGGTAGCTTCCTGAATTCACCTTGCATTTGAGTATTCCATGGCTCTGAGTAGGATACATGCAATATTTATACCGTTCCACCTCACCCTGAGTAGTTATGTACACATCCATAACTCAAAATTCATAGAATAGAAAGTAATGCATTCGGTTCAATAGAGTGTAGAAATGAATTTCGCTGAAAACTACGATGTGATAACTTGATTTAAACATAATTATTTTACTTACCACATCACTTAGAGCAGTATGCAACCGATTTTATGTGTGTGCTACCAATGTTGGAGGTTACTTTTAGTAACTTCAACTTTTTTACACAATGGAACATTACCGTTTACAGAACTAAACAAAGATATTTACTGTTCCACTCTAAATGTTATGAGGTAGCTTCCTGAATTCACCTTGCATTTGAGTATTCCATGGCTCTGAGTAGGATACATGCAATGTTTATACCGTTCCACCAAACCCTGAGTAGTTATGTACACATCCATAACTCAAAATGCATAGAATAGAAAGTAATGCATTCAGCTCAATAGAGTGCAGAGATGAATTTTGCGGGAAAATACTATGTGATAACTTGATGTAAACCTTTTTATTTTGCTTACCATATGATTTAGGGTAGTATGCAACCAATTTTATGAGGGTGCTACCAATGTTGGAGAAGTTACTTTTAGTAACTTCAACTTTTTTACACAATGGAACATTACCGTTTACAGAAGTAAACAAAGATATTTACTGTTCCACTCTAAATGTTATGAGGTAGCTTCCTGAATTCACCTTGCATTTGAGTATTCCATGGCTCTGAGTAGGATACATGCAATATTTATACCGTTCCACCTCACCCTGAGTAGTTACGTACACATCCATAACTCAAAATGCATAGAATAGAAAGTAATGCATTCAGCTCAATAGAGTGCAGAGATGAATTTTGCGGGAAACTACTATGTGATAACTTGATGTAAACCTTATTATTTTGCTTACCATATGATTTAGAGTAGTATGCAACCAATTTTATGAGGGTGCTACCAATGTTGGAGAAGTTACTTTTAGTAACTTCAACTTTTTTACACAATGGAACATTACCGTTTACAGAAGTAAACAAAGATATTTACTGTTCCACTCTAAATGTTATGAGGTAGCTTCCTGAATTCACCTTGCATTTGAGTATTCCATGGCTCTGAGTAGGATACATGCAATATTTATACCGTTCCACCTCACCCTGAGAAGTTATGTACACATCCATAACTCAAAATTCATAGAATAGAAAGTAATGCATTCAGTTCAATAGAGTGTTGAAATGAATTTCGCTGAAAACTACGATGTGATAACTTGATTTAAACATAATTATTTTACTTACCACATCACTTAGAGCAGTATGCAACCGATTTTATGAGTGTGCTACCAATGTTGGAGAAGCTACTTTTAGTAACTTCAACTTTTTTACACAATGGAACATTACCGTTTACAGAAGTAAACAAAGATATTTACTGTTCCACTCTAAATGTTATGAGGTAGCTTCCTGAATTCACCTTGCATTTGAGTATTCCATGGCTCTGAGTAGGATACATGCAATATTTATACCGTTCCACCTCACCCTGAGTAGTTACGTACACATCCATGACTCAAAATGCATAGAATAGAAAGTAATGCATTCAGCTCAATAGAGTGCAGAGATGAATTTTGCAGGAAACTACTATGTGATAACTTGATGTAAACCTTATTATTTTGCTTACGATATGATTTAGAGTAGTATGCAACCAATTTTATGAGGGTGCTACCAATGTTGGAGAAGTTACTTTTAGTAACTTCAACTTTTTTACACAATGGAACATTACCGTTTACAGAAGTAAACAAAGATATTTACTGTTCCACTCTAAATGTTATGAGGTAGCTTCCTGAATTCACCTTGCATTTGAGTATTCCATGGCTCTGAGTAGGATACATGCAATATTTATACCGTTCCACCTCACCCTGAGTAGTTACGTACACATCCATAACTCAAAATGCATAGAATAGAAAGTAATGCATTCAGCTCAATAGAGTGCAGAGATGAATTTTGCGGGAAACTACTATGTGATAACTTGATGTAAACCTTATTATTTTGCTTACCATATGATTTAGAGTAGTATGCAACCAATTTTATGAGGGTGCTACAAATGTTGGAGAAGTTACTTTTAGTAACTTCAACTTTTTTACACAATGGAACATTACCGTTTACAGAAGTAAACAAAGATATTTACTGTTCCACTCTAAATGTTATGAGGTAGCTTCATGAATTCACCTTGCATTTGAGTATTCCATGGCTCTGAGTAGGATACATGCAATATTTATACCGTTCCACCTCACCCTGAGTAGTTACGTACACATCCATAACTCAAAATGCATAGAATAGAAAGTAATGCATTCAGCTCAATAGAGTGCAGAGATGAATTTTGCGGGAAACTACTATGTGATAACTTGATGTAAACCTTATTATTTTGCTTACCATATGATTTAGAGTAGTATGCAACCAATTTTATGCGGGTGCTACCAATGTTGGAGAAGTTACTTTTAGTAACTTCAACTTTTTTACACAATGGAACATTACCGTTTACAGAAGTAAACAAAGATATTTACTGTTCCACTCTAAATGTTATGAGGTAGCTTCCTGAATTCACCTTGCATTTGAGTATTCCATGGCTCTGAGTAGGATACATGCAATATTTATACCGTTCCACCTCACCCTGAGTAGTTATGTACACATCCATAACTCAAAATGCATAGAATAGAAAGTAATGCATTCAGTTCAATAGAGTGTAGAAATGAATTTTGCTGAAAACTACGATGTGATAACTTGATGTAAACATAATTATTTTACTTACCACATCACTTAGAGCAGTACGCAACCGATTTTATGTGTGTGCTACCAATGTTGGAGAAGTTACTTTTAGTAACTTCAACTTTTTTACACAATGGAACATTACCGTTTACAGAAGTAAACAAAGATATTTACTGTTCCACTCTAAATGTTATGAGGTAGCTTCATGAATTCACCTTGCATTTGAGTATTCCATGGCTCTGAGTAGGATACATGCAATATTTATACCGTTCCACCTCACCCTGAGTAGTTACGTACACATCCATAACTCAAAATGCATAGAATAGAAAGTAATGCATTCAGCTCAATAGAGTGCAGAGATGAATTTTGCGGGAAACTACTATGTGATAACTTGATGTAAACCTTATTATTTTGCTTACCATATGATTTAGAGTAGTATGCAACCAATTTTATGCGGGTGCTACCAATGTTGGAGAAGTTACTTTTAGTAACTTCAACTTTTTTACACAATGGAACATTACCGTTTACAGAAGTAAACAAAGATATTTACTGTTCCACTCTAAATGTTATGAGGTAGCTTCCTGAATTCACCTTGCATTTGAGTATTCCATGGCTCTGAGTAGGATACATGCAATATTTATACCGTTCCACCTCACCCTGAGTAGTTATGTACACATCCATAACTCAAAATTCATAGAATAGAAAGTAATGCATTCAGTTCAATAGAGTGTTGAAATGAATTTCGCTGAAAACTACGATGTGATAACTTGATTTAAACATAATTATTTTACTTACCACATCACTTAGAGCAGTATGCAACCGATTTTATGAGTGTGCTACCAATGTTGGAGAAGCTACTTTTAGTAACTTCAACTTTTTTACACAATGGAACATTACCGTTTACAGAAGTAAACAAAGATATTTACTGTTCCACTCTAAATGTTATGAGGTAGCTTCCTGAATTCACCTTGCATTTGAGTATTCCATGGCTCTGAGTAGGATACATGCAATATTTATACCGTTCCACCTCACCCTGAGTAGTTACGTACACATCCATAACTCAAAATGCATAGAATAGAAAGTAATGCATTCAGCTCAATAGAGTGCAGAGATGAATTTTGCGGGAAACTACTATGTGATAACTTGATGTAAACCTTATTATTTTGCTTACCATATGATTTAGAGTAGTATGCAACCAATTTTATGCGGGTGCTACCAATGTTGGAGAAGTTACTTTTAGTAACTTCAACTTTTTTACACAATGGAACATTACCGTTTACAGAAGTAAACAAAGATATTTACTGTTCCACTCTAAATGTTATGAGGTAGCTTCCTGAATTCACCTTGCATTTGAGTATTCCATGGCTCTGTAGGATACATGCAATATTTATACCGTTCCACCTCACCCTGAGTAGTTACGTACACATCCATAACTCAAAATGCATAGAATAGAAAGTAATGCATTCAGTTCAATAGAGTGTAGAAATGAATTTTGCTGAAAACTACGATGTGATAACTTGATGTAAACATAATTATTTTACTTACCACATCACTTAGAGCAGTATGCAACCGATTTTATGTGTGTGCTACCAATGTTGGAGAAGTTACTTTTAGTAACTTCAACTTTTTTACACAATGGAACATTACCGTTTACAGAAGTAAACAAAGATATTTACTGTTCCACTCTAAATGTTATGAGGTAGCTTCCTGAATTCACCTTGCATTTGAGTATTCCATGGCTCTGAGTAGGATACATGCAATATTTATACAGTTCCACCTCACCCTGAGTAGTTATGTACACATCCATAACTCAAAATGCATAGAATAGAAAGTAATGCATTCAGCTCAATAGAGTGCAGAGATGAATTTTGCGGGAAACTACTATGTGATAACTTGATGTAAACCTTATTATTTTGCTTACCATATGATTTAGAGTAGTATGCAACCAATTTTATGAGGGTGCTACCAATGTTGGAGAAGTTACTTTTAGTAACTTCAACTTTTTTACACAATGGAACATTAACGTTTACAGAAGTAAACAAAGATATTTACTGTTCCACTCTAAATGTTATGAGGTAGCTTCATGAATTCACCTTGCATTTGAGTAGTCCATGGCTCTGAGTAGGATACATGCAATATTTATACCGTTCCACCTCACCCTGAGTAGTTACGTACACATCCATAACTCAAAATGCATAGAATAGAAAGTAATGCATTCAGCTCAATAGAGTGCAGAGATGAATTTTGCGGGAAACTACTATGTGATAACTTGATGTAAACCTTATTATTTTGCTTACCATATGATTTAGAGTAGTATGCAACCAATTTTATGAGGGTGCTACCAATGTTGGAGAAGTTACTTTTAGTAACTTCAACTTTTTTACACAATGGAACATTACCGTTTACAGAAGTAAACAAAGATATTTACTGTTCCACTCTAAATGTTATGAGGTAGCTTCCTGAATTCACCTTGCATTTGAGTATTCCATGGCTCTGAGTAGGATACATGCAATATTTATACCGTTCCACCTCACCCTGAGGAGTTATGTACACATCCATAACTCAAAATGCATAGAATAGAAAGTAATGCATTCAGCTCAATAGAGTGCAGAGATGAATTTTGCGGGAAACTACTATGTGATAACTTGATGTAAACCTTATTATTTTGCTTACCATATGATTTAGAGTAGTATGCAACCAATTTTATGCGGGTGCTACCAATGTTGGAGAAGTTACTTTTAGTAACTTCAACTTTTTTACACAATGGAACATTACCGTTTACAGAAGTAAACAAAGATATTTACTGTTCCACTCTAAATGTTATGAGGTAGCTTCCTGAATTCACCTTGCATTTGAGTATTCCATGGCTCTGAGTAGGATACATGCAATATTTATACCGTTCCACCTCACCCTGAGTAGTTATGTACACATCCATAACTCAAAATGCATAGAATAGAAAGTAATGCATTCAGTTCAATAGAGTGTAGAAATGAATTTTGCTGAAAACTACGATGTGATAACTTGATGTAAACATAATTATTTTACTTACCACATCACTTAGAGCAGTACGCAACCGATTTTATGTGTGTGCTACCAATGTTGGAGAAGTTACTTTTAGTAACTTCAACTTTTTTACACAATGGAACATTACCGTTTACAGAAGTAAACAAAGATATTTACTGTTCCACTCTAAATGTTATGAGGTAGCTTCATGAATTCACCTTGCATTTGAGTATTCCATGGCTCTGAGTAGGATACATGCAATATTTATACCGTTCCACCTCACCCTGAGTAGTTACGTACACATCCATAACTCAAAATGCATAGAATAGAAAGTAATGCATTCAGCTCAATAGAGTGCAGAGATGAATTTTGCGGGAAACTACTATGTGATAACTTGATGTAAACCTTATTATTTTGCTTACCATATGATTTAGAGTAGTATGCAACCAATTTTATGCGGGTGCTACCAATGTTGGAGAAGTTACTTTTAGTAACTTCAACTTTTTTACACAATGGAACATTACCGTTTACAGAAGTAAACAAAGATATTTACTGTTCCACTCTAAATGTTATGAGGTAGCTTCCTGAATTCACCTTGCATTTGAGTATTCCATGGCTCTGAGTAGGATACATGCAATATTTATACCGTTCCACCTCACCCTGAGTAGTTATGTACACATCCATAACTCAAAATTCATAGAATAGAAAGTAATGCATTCAGTTCAATAGAGTGTTGAAATGAATTTCGCTGAAAACTACGATGTGATAACTTGATTTAAACATAATTATTTTACTTACCACATCACTTAGAGCAGTATGCAACCGATTTTATGAGTGTGCTACCAATGTTGGAGAAGCTACTTTTAGTAACTTCAACTTTTTTACACAATGGAACATTACCGTTTACAGAAGTAAACAAAGATATTTACTGTTCCACTCTAAATGTTATGAGGTAGCTTCCTGAATTCACCTTGCATTTGAGTATTCCATGGCTCTGAGTAGGATACATGCAATATTTATACCGTTCCACCTCACCCTGAGTAGTTACGTACACATCCATAACTCAAAATGCATAGAATAGAAAGTAATGCATTCAGCTCAATAGAGTGCAGAGATGAATTTTGCGGGAAACTACTATGTGATAACTTGATGTAAACCTTATTATTTTGCTTACCATATGATTTAGAGTAGTATGCAACCAATTTTATGCGGGTGCTACCAATGTTGGAGAAGTTACTTTTAGTAACTTCAACTTTTTTACACAATGGAACATTACCGTTTACAGAAGTAAACAAAGATATTTACTGTTCCACTCTAAATGTTATGAGGTAGCTTCCTGAATTCACCTTGCATTTGAGTATTCCATGGCTCTGTAGGATACATGCAATATTTATACCGTTCCACCTCACCCTGAGTAGTTACGTACACATCCATAACTCAAAATGCATAGAATAGAAAGTAATGCATTCAGTTCAATAGAGTGTAGAAATGAATTTTGCTGAAAACTACGATGTGATAACTTGATGTAAACATAATTATTTTACTTACCACATCACTTAGAGCAGTATGCAACCGATTTTATGTGTGTGCTACCAATGTTGGAGAAGTTACTTTTAGTAACTTCAACTTTTTTACACAATGGAACATTACCGTTTACAGAAGTAAACAAAGATATTTACTGTTCCACTCTAAATGTTATGAGGTAGCTTCCTGAATTCACCTTGCATTTGAGTATTCCATGGCTCTGAGTAGGATACATGCAATATTTATACAGTTCCACCTCACCCTGAGTAGTTATGTACACATCCATAACTCAAAATGCATAGAATAGAAAGTAATGCATTCAGCTCAATAGAGTGCAGAGATGAATTTTGCGGGAAACTACTATGTGATAACTTGATGTAAACCTTATTATTTTGCTTACCATATGATTTAGAGTAGTATGCAACCAATTTTATGAGGGTGCTACCAATGTTGGAGAAGTTACTTTTAGTAACTTCAACTTTTTTACACAATGGAACATTAACGTTTACAGAAGTAAACAAAGATATTTACTGTTCCACTCTAAATGTTATGAGGTAGCTTCATGAATTCACCTTGCATTTGAGTAGTCCATGGCTCTGAGTAGGATACATGCAATATTTATACCGTTCCACCTCACCCTGAGTAGTTACGTACACATCCATAACTCAAAATGCATAGAATAGAAAGTAATGCATTCAGCTCAATAGAGTGCAGAGATGAATTTTGCGGGAAACTACTATGTGATAACTTGATGTAAACCTTATTATTTTGCTTACCATATGATTTAGAGTAGTATGCAACCAATTTTATGAGGGTGCTACCAATGTTGGAGAAGTTACTTTTAGTAACTTCAACTTTTTTACACAATGGAACATTACCGTTTACAGAAGTAAACAAAGATATTTACTGTTCCACTCTAAATGTTATGAGGTAGCTTCCTGAATTCACCTTGCATTTGAGTATTCCATGGCTCTGAGTAGGATACATGCAATATTTATACCGTTCCACCTCACCCTGAGGAGTTATGTACACATCCATAACTCAAAATGCATAGAATAGAAAGTAATGCATTCAGTTCAATAGAGTGTAGAAATGAATTTTGCTGAAAACTACGATGTGATAACTTGATGTAAACATAATTATTTTACTTACCACATCACTTAGAGCAGTACGCAACCGATTTTATGTGTGTGCTACCAATGTTGGAGAAGTTACTTTTAGTAACTTCAAGTTTTTTACACAATGGAACATTACCGTTTACAGAAGTAAACAAAGATATTTACTGTTCCACTCTAAATGTTATGAGGTAGCTTCCTGAATTCACCTTGCATTTGAGTATTCCATGGCTCTGAGTAGGATACATGCAATATTTATACCGTTCCACCTCACCCTGAGTAGTTACGTACACATCCATGACTCAAAATGCATAGAATAGAAAGTAATGCATTCAGCTCAATAGAGTGCAGAGATGAATTTTGCAGGAAACTACTATGTGATAACTTGATGTAAACCTTATTATTTTGCTTACGATATGATTTAGAGTAGTATGCAACCAATTTTATGAGGGTGCTACCAATGTTGGAGAAGTTACTTTTAGTAACTTCAACTTTTTTACACAATGCAACATTACCGTTTACAGAACTAAACAAAGATATTTACTGTTCCACTCTAAATGTTATGAGGTAGCTTCCTGAATTCATCTTGCATTTGAGTATTCCATGGCTCTGAGTAGGATACATGCAATGTTTATACCGTTCCACCTCACCCTGAGTAGTTATGTACACATCCATAACTCAAAATGCATAGAATAGAAAGTAATGCATTCAGCTCAATAGAGTGTAGAAATGAATTTTGCGGGAAACTACTATCTGATAACTTGATGTAAACATAATTATTTTACTTACCACATCACTTAGAGCAGTATGCAACCGATTTTATGTGTGTGCTACCATTGTTGGAGAAGTTACTTTTAGTAACTTCAACTTTTTTACACAATGGAACATTACCGTTTACAGAAGTAAACAAAGATATTTACTGTTCCACTCTAAATGTTATGAGGTAGCTTCCTGAATTCACCTTGCATTTGAGTATTCCATGGCTCTGAGTAGGATACATGCAATATTTATACCGTTCCACCTCACCCTGAGTAGTTATGTACACATCCATAACTCAAAATGCATAGAATAGAAAGTAATGCATTCAGCTCAATAGAGTGCAGAGATGAATTTTGCGGGAAACTGCTATGTGATAACTTGATGTAAACCTTATTATTTTGCTTACCATATGATTTAGAGTAGTATGCAACCAATTTTATGAGGGTGCTACCAATGTTGGAGAAGTTACTTTTAGTAACTTCAACTTTTTTACACAATGGAACATTACCGTTTACAGAAGTAAACAAAGATATTTACTGTTCCACTCTAAATGTTATGAGGTAGCTTCCTGAATTCACCTTGCATTTGAGTATTCCATGGCTCTGAGTAGGATACATGCAATATTTATACCGTTCCACCTCACCCTGAGTAGTTACGTACACATCCATGACTCAAAATGCATAGAATAGAAAGTAATGCATTCAGCTCAATAGAGTGCAGAGATGAATTTTGCAGGAAACTACTATGTGATAACTTGATGTAAACCTTATTATTTTGCTTACGATATGATTTAGAGTAGTATGCAACCAATTTTATGAGGGTGCTACCAATGTTGGAGAAGTTACTTTTAGTAACTTCAACTTTTTTACACAATGCAACATTACCGTTTACAGAACTAAACAAAGATATTTACTGTTCCACTCTAAATGTTATGAGGTAGCTTCCTGAATTCACCTTGCATTTGAGTATTCCATGGCTCTGAGTAGGATACATGCAATGTTTATACCGTTCCACCTCACCCTGAGTAGTTATGTACACATCCATAACTCAAAATGCATAGAATAGAAAGTAATGCATTAAGCTCAATAGAGTGTAGAAATGAATTTTGCGGGAAACTACTATATGATAACTTGATGTAAACATAATTATTTTACTTACCACATCACTTAGAGCAGTATGCAACCGATTTTATGTGTGTGCTACCATTGTTGGAGAAGTTACTTTTAGTAACTTCAACTTTTTTACACAATGGAACATTACCGTTTACAGAAGTAAACAAAGATATTTACTGTTCCACTCTAAATGTTATGAGGTAGCTTCCTGAATTCACCTTGCATTTGAGTATTCCATGGCTCTGAGTAGGATACATGCAATATTTATACCGTTCCACCTCACCCTGAGTAGTTACGTACACATCCATAACTCAAAATGCATAGAATAGAAAGTAATGCATTCAGCTCAATAGAGTGCAGAGATGAATTTTGCGGGAAACTACTATGTGATAACTTGATGTAAACCTTATTATTTTGCTTACCATATGATTTAGAGTAGTATGCAACCAATTTTATGAGGGTGCTACCAATGTTGGAGAAGTTACTTTTAGTAACTTCAACTTTTTTACACAATGGAACATTACCGTTTACAGAAGTAAACAAAGATATTTACTGTTCCACTCTAAATGTTATGAGGTAGCTTCATGAATTCACCTTGCATTTGAGTATTCCATGGCTCTGAGTAGGATACATGCAATATTTATACCGTTCCACCTCACCCTGAGTAGTTACGTACACATCCATAACTCAAAATGCATAGAATAGAAAGTAATGCATTCAGCTCAATAGAGTGCAGAGATGAATTTTGCGGGAAACTACTATGTGATAACTTGATGTAAACCTTATTATTTTGCTTACCATATGATTTAGAGTAGTATGCAACCAATTTTATGCGGGTGCTACCAATGTTGGAGAAGTTACTTTTAGTAACTTCAACTTTTTTACACAATGGAACATTACCGTTTACAGAAGTAAACAAAGATATTTACTGTTCCACTCTAAATGTTATGAGGTAGCTTCCTGAATTCACCTTGCATTTGAGTATTCCATGGCTCTGAGTAGGATACATGCAATATTTATACCGTTCCACCTCACCCTGAGTAGTTATGTACACATCCATAACTCAAAATTCATAGAATAGAAAGTAATGCATTCAGTTCAATAGAGTGTTGAAATGAATTTCGCTGAAAACTACGATGTGATAACTTGATTTAAACATAATTATTTTACTTACCACATCACTTAGAGCAGTATGCAACCGATTTTATGAGTGTGCTACCAATGTTGGAGAAGCTACTTTTAGTAACTTCAACTTTTTTACACAATGGAACATTACCGTTTACAGAAGTAAACAAAGATATTTACTGTTCCACTCTAAATGTTATGAGGTAGCTTCCTGAATTCACCTTGCATTTGAGTATTCCATGGCTCTGAGTAGGATACATGCAATATTTATACCGTTCCACCTCACCCTGAGTAGTTACGTACACATCCATGACTCAAAATGCATAGAATAGAAAGTAATGCATTCAGCTCAATAGAGTGCAGAGATGAATTTTGCAGGAAACTACTATGTGATAACTTGATGTAAACCTTATTATTTTGCTTACGATATGATTTAGAGTAGTATGCAACCAATTTTATGAGGGTGCTACCAATGTTGGAGAAGTTACTTTTAGTAACTTCAACTTTTTTACACAATGCAACATTACCGTTTACAGAACTAAACAAAGATATTTACTGTTCCACTCTAAATGTTATGAGGTAGCTTCCTGAATTCACCTTGCATTTGAGTATTCCATGGCTCTGAGTAGGATACATGCAATATTTATACCGTTCCACCTCACCCTGAGTAGTTACGTACACATCCATAACTCAAAATGCATAGAATAGAAAGTAATGCATTCAGCTCAATAGAGTGCAGAGATGAATTTTGCGGGAAACTACTATGTGATAACTTGATGTAAACCTTATTATTTTGCTTACCATATGATTTAGAGTAGTATGCAACCAATTTTATGAGGGTGCTACCAATGTTGGAGAAGTTACTTTTAGTAACTTCAACTTTTTTACACAATGGAACATTACCGTTTACAGAAGTAAACAAAGATATTTACTGTTCCACTCTAAATGTTATGAGGTAGCTTCATGAATTCACCTTGCATTTGAGTATTCCATGGCTCTGAGTAGGATACATGCAATATTTATACCGTTCCACCTCACCCTGAGTAGTTACGTACACATCCATAACTCAAAATGCATAGAATAGAAAGTAATGCATTCAGCTCAATAGAGTGCAGAGATGAATTTTGCGGGAAACTACTATGTGATAACTTGATGTAAACCTTATTATTTTGCTTACCATATGATTTAGAGTAGTATGCAACCAATTTTATGCGGGTGCTACCAATGTTGGAGAAGTTACTTTTAGTAACTTCAACTTTTTTACACAATGGAACATTACCGTTTACAGAAGTAAACAAAGATATTTACTGTTCCACTCTAAATGTTATGAGGTAGCTTCCTGAATTCACCTTGCATTTGAGTATTCCATGGCTCTGAGTAGGATACATGCAATATTTATACCGTTCCACCTCACCCTGAGTAGTTACGTACACATCCATAACTCAAAATGCATAGAATAGAAAGTAATGCATTCAGTTCAATAGAGTGTAGAAATGAATTTTGCTGAAAACTACGATGTGATAACTTGATGTAAACATAATTATTTTACTTACCACATCACTTAGAGCAGTATGCAACCGATTTTATGTGTGTGCTACCAATGTTGGAGAAGTTACTTTTAGTAACTTCAACTTTTTTACACAATGGAACATTACCGTTTACAGAAGTAAACAAAGATATTTACTGTTCCACTCTAAATGTTATGAGGTAGCTTCCTGAATTCACCTTGCATTTGAGTATTCCATGGCTCTGAGTAGGATACATGCAATATTTATACAGTTCCACCTCACCCTGAGTAGTTATGTACACATCGATAACTCAAAATGCATAGAATAGAAAGTAATGCATTCAGCTCAATAGAGTGCAGAGATGAATTTTGCGGGAAACTACTATGTGATAACTTGATGTAAACCTTATTATTTTGCTTACGATATGATTTAGAGTAGTATGCAACCAATTTTATGAGGGTGCTACCAATGTTGGAGAAGTTACTTTTAGTAACTTCAACTTTTTTACACAATGCAACATTACCGTTTACAGAACTAAACAAAGATATTTACTGTTCCACTCTAAATGTTATGAGGTAGCTTCCTGAATTCATCTTGCATTTGAGTATTCCATGGCTCTGAGTAGGATACATGCAATGTTTATACCGTTCCACCTCACCCTGAGTAGTTATGTACACATCCATAACTCAAAATGCATAGAATAGAAAGTAATGCATTCAGCTCAATAGAGTGTAGAAATGAATTTTGCGGGAAACTACTATCTGATAACTTGATGTAAACATAATTATTTTACTTACCACATCACTTAGAGCAGTATGCAACCGATTTTATGTGTGTGCTACCATTGTTGGAGAAGTTACTTTTAGTAACTTCAACTTTTTTACACAATGGAACATTACCGTTTACAGAAGTAAACAAAGATATTTACTGTTCCACTCTAAATGTTATGAGGTAGCTTCCTGAATTCACCTTGCATTTGAGTATTCCATGGCTCTGAGTAGGATACATGCAATATTTATACCGTTCCACCTCACCCTGAGTAGTTATGTACACATCCATAACTCAAAATGCATAGAATAGAAAGTAATGCATTCAGCTCAATAGAGTGCAGAGATGAATTTTGCGGGAAACTGCTATGTGATAACTTGATGTAAACCTTATTATTTTGCTTACCATATGATTTAGAGTAGTATGCAACCAATTTTATGAGGGTGCTACCAATGTTGGAGAAGTTACTTTTAGTAACTTCAACTTTTTTACACAATGGAACATTACCGTTTACAGAAGTAAACAAAGATATTTACTGTTCCACTCTAAATGTTATGAGGTAGCTTCCTGAATTCACCTTGCATTTGAGTATTCCATGGCTCTGAGTAGGATACATGCAATATTTATACCGTTCCACCTCACCCTGAGTAGTTACGTACACATCCATGACTCAAAATGCATAGAATAGAAAGTAATGCATTCAGCTCAATAGAGTGCAGAGATGAATTTTGCAGGAAACTACTATGTGATAACTTGATGTAAACCTTATTATTTTGCTTACGATATGATTTAGAGTAGTATGCAACCAATTTTATGAGGGTGCTACCAATGTTGGAGAAGTTACTTTTAGTAACTTCAACTTTTTTACACAATGCAACATTACCGTTTACAGAACTAAACAAAGATATTTACTGTTCCACTCTAAATGTTATGAGGTAGCTTCCTGAATTCACCTTGCATTTGAGTATTCCATGGCTCTGAGTAGGATACATGCAATGTTTATACCGTTCCACCTCACCCTGAGTAGTTATGTACACATCCATAACTCAAAATGCATAGAATAGAAAGTAATGCATTAAGCTCAATAGAGTGTAGAAATGAATTTTGCGGGAAACTACTATATGATAACTTGATGTAAACATAATTATTTTACTTACCACATCACTTAGAGCAGTATGCAACCGATTTTATGTGTGTGCTACCATTGTTGGAGAAGTTACTTTTAGTAACTTCAACTTTTTTACACAATGGAACATTACCGTTTACAGAAGTAAACAAAGATATTTACTGTTCCACTCTAAATGTTATGAGGTAGCTTCCTGAATTCACCTTGCATTTGAGTATTCCATGGCTCTGAGTAGGATACATGCAATATTTATACCGTTCCACCTCACCCTGAGTAGTTACGTACACATCCATAACTCAAAATGCATAGAATAGAAAGTAATGCATTCAGCTCAATAGAGTGCAGAGATGAATTTTGCGGGAAACTACTATGTGATAACTTGATGTAAACCTTATTATTTTGCTTACCATATGATTTAGAGTAGTATGCAACCAATTTTATGAGGGTGCTACCAATGTTGGAGAAGTTACTTTTAGTAACTTCAACTTTTTTACACAATGGAACATTACCGTTTACAGAAGTAAACAAAGATATTTACTGTTCCACTCTAAATGTTATGAGGTAGCTTCATGAATTCACCTTGCATTTGAGTATTCCATGGCTCTGAGTAGGATACATGCAATATTTATACCGTTCCACCTCACCCTGAGTAGTTACGTACACATCCATAACTCAAAATGCATAGAATAGAAAGTAATGCATTCAGCTCAATAGAGTGCAGAGATGAATTTTGCGGGAAACTACTATGTGATAACTTGATGTAAACCTTATTATTTTGCTTACCATATGATTTAGAGTAGTATGCAACCAATTTTATGCGGGTGCTACCAATGTTGGAGAAGTTACTTTTAGTAACTTCAACTTTTTTACACAATGGAACATTACCGTTTACAGAAGTAAACAAAGATATTTACTGTTCCACTCTAAATGTTATGAGGTAGCTTCCTGAATTCACCTTGCATTTGAGTATTCCATGGCTCTGAGTAGGATACATGCAATATTTATACCGTTCCACCTCACCCTGAGTAGTTATGTACACATCCATAACTCAAAATTCATAGAATAGAAAGTAATGCATTCAGTTCAATAGAGTGTTGAAATGAATTTCGCTGAAAACTACGATGTGATAACTTGATTTAAACATAATTATTTTACTTACCACATCACTTAGAGCAGTATGCAACCGATTTTATGAGTGTGCTACCAATGTTGGAGAAGCTACTTTTAGTAACTTCAACTTTTTTACACAATGGAACATTACCGTTTACAGAAGTAAACAAAGATATTTACTGTTCCACTCTAAATGTTATGAGGTAGCTTCCTGAATTCACCTTGCATTTGAGTATTCCATGGCTCTGAGTAGGATACATGCAATATTTATACCGTTCCACCTCACCCTGAGTAGTTACGTACACATCCATGACTCAAAATGCATAGAATAGAAAGTAATGCATTCAGCTCAATAGAGTGCAGAGATGAATTTTGCAGGAAACTACTATGTGATAACTTGATGTAAACCTTATTATTTTGCTTACGATATGATTTAGAGTAGTATGCAACCAATTTTATGAGGGTGCTACCAATGTTGGAGAAGTTACTTTTAGTAACTTCAACTTTTTTACACAATGCAACATTACCGTTTACAGAACTAAACAAAGATATTTACTGTTCCACTCTAAATGTTATGAGGTAGCTTCCTGAATTCACCTTGCATTTGAGTATTCCATGGCTCTGAGTAGGATACATGCAATATTTATACCGTTCCACCTCACCCTGAGTAGTTACGTACACATCCATAACTCAAAATGCATAGAATAGAAAGTAATGCATTCAGCTCAATAGAGTGCAGAGATGAATTTTGCGGGAAACTACTATGTGATAACTTGATGTAAACCTTATTATTTTGCTTACCATATGATTTAGAGTAGTATGCAACCAATTTTATGAGGGTGCTACCAATGTTGGAGAAGTTACTTTTAGTAACTTCAACTTTTTTACACAATGGAACATTACCGTTTACAGAAGTAAACAAAGATATTTACTGTTCCACTCTAAATGTTATGAGGTAGCTTCATGAATTCACCTTGCATTTGAGTATTCCATGGCTCTGAGTAGGATACATGCAATATTTATACCGTTCCACCTCACCCTGAGTAGTTACGTACACATCCATAACTCAAAATGCATAGAATAGAAAGTAATGCATTCAGCTCAATAGAGTGCAGAGATGAATTTTGCGGGAAACTACTATGTGATAACTTGATGTAAACCTTATTATTTTGCTTACCATATGATTTAGAGTAGTATGCAACCAATTTTATGCGGGTGCTACCAATGTTGGAGAAGTTACTTTTAGTAACTTCAACTTTTTTACACAATGGAACATTACCGTTTACAGAAGTAAACAAAGATATTTACTGTTCCACTCTAAATGTTATGAGGTAGCTTCCTGAATTCACCTTGCATTTGAGTATTCCATGGCTCTGAGTAGGATACATGCAATATTTATACCGTTCCACCTCACCCTGAGTAGTTACGTACACATCCATAACTCAAAATGCATAGAATAGAAAGTAATGCATTCAGTTCAATAGAGTGTAGAAATGAATTTTGCTGAAAACTACGATGTGATAACTTGATGTAAACATAATTATTTTACTTACCACATCACTTAGAGCAGTATGCAACCGATTTTATGTGTGTGCTACCAATGTTGGATAAGTTACTTTTAGTAACTTCAACTTTTTTACACAATGGAACATTACCGTTTACAGAAGTAAACAAAGATATTTACTGTTCCACTCTAAATGTTATGAGGTAGCTTCCTGAATTCACCTTGCATTTGAGTATTCCATGGCTCTGAGTAGGATACATGCAATATTTATACAGTTCCACCTCACCCTGAGTAGTTATGTACACATCGATAACTCAAAATGCATAGAATAGAAAGTAATGCATTCAGCTCAATAGAGTGCAGAGATGAATTTTGCGGGAAACTACTATGTGATAACTTGATGTAAACCTTATTATTTTGCTTACCATATGATTTAGAGTAGTATGCAACCAATTTTATGAGGGTGCTACCAATGTTGGAGAAGTTACTTTTAGTAACTTCAACTTTTTTACACAATGGAACATTACCGTTTACAGAAGTAAACAAAGATATTTACTGTTCCACTCTAAATGTTATGAGGTAGCTTCCTGAATTCACCTTGCATTTGAGTATTCCATGGCTCTGAGTAGGATACATGCAATATTTATACCGTTCCACCTCACCCTGAGTAGTTATGTACACATCCATAACTCAAAATTCATAGAATAGAAAGTAATGCATTCAGTTCAATAGAGTGTAGAAATGAAATTCGCTGAAAACTACGATGTGATAACTTGATTTAAACATAATTATTTTACTTACCACATCACTTAGAGCAGTATGCAACCGATTTTATGTGTGTGCTACCAATGTTGGAGAAGTTACTTTTAGTAACTTCAACTTTTTTACACAATGGAACATTACCGTTTACAGAAGTAAACAAAGATATTTACTGTTCCACTCTAAATGTTATGAGGTAGCTTCCTGAATTCACCTTGCATTTGAGTATTCCATGGCTCTGAGTAGGATACATGCAATATTTATACCGTTCCACCTCACCCTGAGTAGTTACGTACACATCCATAACTCAAAATGCATAGCATAGAAAGTAATGCATTCAGCTCAATAGAGTGCAGAGATGAATTTTGCGGGAAACTACTATGTGATAACTTGATGTAAACCTTATTATTTTGCTTACCATATGATTTAGAGTAGTATGCAACCAATTTTATGAGGGTGCTACCAATGTTGGAGAAGTTACTTTTAGTAACTTCAACTTTTTTACACAATGGAACATTACCGTTTACAGAAGTAAACAAAGATATTTACTGTTCCACTCTAAATGTTATGAGGTAGCTTCATGAATTCACCTTGCATTTGAGTATTCCATGGCTCTGAGTAGGATACATGCAATATTTATACCGTTCCACCTCACCCTGAGTAGTTACGTACACATCCATAACTCAAAATGCATAGAATAGAAAGTAATGCATTCAGCTCAATAGAGTGCAGAGATGAATTTTGCGGGAAACTACTATGTGATAACTTGATGTAAACCTTATTATTTTGCTTACCATATGATTTAGAGTAGTATGCAACCAATTTTATGCGGGTGCTACCAATGTTGGAGAAGTTACTTTTAGTAACTTCAACTTTTTTACACAATGGAACATTACCGTTTACAGAAGTAAACAAAGATATTTACTGTTCCACTCTAAATGTTATGAGGTAGCTTCCTGAATTCACCTTGCATTTGAGTATTCCATGGCTCTGAGTAGGATACATGCAATATTTATACCGTTCCACCTCACCCTGAGTAGTTATGTACACATCCATAACTCAAAATTCATAGAATAGAAAGTAATGCATTCAGTTCAATAGAGTGTTGAAATGAATTTCGCTGAAAACTACGATGTGATAACTTGATTTAAACATAATTATTTTACTTACCACATCACTTAGAGCAGTATGCAACCGATTTTATGAGTGTGCTACCAATGTTGGAGAAGCTACTTTTAGTAACTTCAACTTTTTTACACAATGGAACATTACCGTTTACAGAAGTAAACAAAGATATTTACTGTTCCACTCTAAATGTTATGAGGTAGCTTCCTGAATTCACCTTGCATTTGAGTATTCCATGGCTCTGAGTAGGATACATGCAATATTTATACCGTTCCACCTCACCCTGAGTAGTTACGTACACATCCATAACTCAAAATGCATAGAATAGAAAGTAATGCATTCAGCTCAATAGAGTGCAGAGATGAATTTTGCGGGAAACTACTATGTGATAACTTGATGTAAACCTTATTATTTTGCTTACCATATGATTTAGAGTAGTATGCAACCAATTTTATGAGGGTGCTACCAATGTTGGAGAAGTTACTTTTAGTAACTTCAACTTTTTTACACAATGGAACATTACCGTTTACAGAAGTAAACAAAGATATTTACTGTTCCACTCTAAATGTTATGAGGTAGCTTCATGAATTCACCTTGCATTTGAGTATTCCATGGCTCTGAGTAGGATACATGCAATATTTATACCGTTCCACCTCACCCTGAGTAGTTACGTACACATCCATAACTCAAAATGCATAGAATAGAAAGTAATGCATTCAGCTCAATAGAGTGCAGAGATGAATTTTGCGGGAAACTACTATGTGATAACTTGATGTAAACCTTATTATTTTGCTTACCATATGATTTAGAGTAGTATGCAACCAATTTTATGCGGGTGCTACCAATGTTGGAGAAGTTACTTTTAGTAACTTCAACTTTTTTACACAATGGAACATTACCGTTTACAGAAGTAAACAAAGATATTTACTGTTCCACTCTAAATGTTATGAGGTAGCTTCCTGAATTCACCTTGCATTTGAGTATTCCATGGCTCTGAGTAGGATACATGCAATATTTATACCGTTCCACCTCACCCTGAGTAGTTACGTACACATCCATAACTCAAAATGCATAGAATAGAAAGTAATGCATTCAGTTCAATAGAGTGTAGAAATGAATTTTGCTGAAAACTACGATGTGATAACTTGATGTAAACATAATTATTTTACTTACCACATCACTTAGAGCAGTATGCAACCGATTTTATGTGTGTGCTACCAATGTTGGAGAAGTTACTTTTAGTAACTTCAACTTTTTTACACAATGGAACATTACCGTTTACAGAAGTAAACAAAGATATTTACTGTTCCACTCTAAATGTTATGAGGTAGCTTCCTGAATTCACCTTGCATTTGAGTATTCCATGGCTCTGAGTAGGATACATGCAATATTTATACAGTTCCACCTCACCCTGAGTAGTTATGTACACATCCATAACTCAAAATGCATAGAATAGAAAGTAATGCTTTCAGCTCAATAGAGTGCAGAGATGAATTTTGCGGGAAACTACTATGTGATAACTTGATGTAAACCTTATTATTTTGCTTACCATATGATTTAGAGTAGTATGCAACCAATTTTATGAGGGTGCTACCAATGTTGGAGAAGTTACTTTTAGTAACTTCAACTTTTTTACACAATGGAACATTACCGTTTACAGAAGTAAACAAAGATATTTACTGTTCCACTCTAAATGTTATGAGGTAGCTTCCTGAATTCACCTTGCATTTGAGTATTCCATGGCTCTGAGTAGGATACATGCAATATTTATACCGTTCCACCTCACCCTGAGTAGTTATGTACACATCCATAACTCAAAATTCATAGAATAGAAAGTAATGCATTCAGTTCAATAGAGTGTAGAAATGAAATTCGCTGAAAACTACGATGTGATAACTTGATTTAAACATAATTATTTTACTTACCACATCACTTAGAGCAGTATGCAACCGATTTTATGTGTGTGCTACCAATGTTGGAGAAGTTACTTTTAGTAACTTCAACTTTTTTACACAATGGAACATTACCGTTTACAGAAGTAAACAAAGATATTTACTGTTCCACTCTAAATGTTATGAGGTAGCTTCCTGAATTCACCTTGCATTTGAGTATTCCATGGCTCTGAGTAGGATACATGCAATATTTATACAGTTCCACCTCACCCTGAGTAGTTATGTACACATCCATAACTCAAAATGCATAGAATAGAAAGTAATGCTTTCAGCTCAATAGAGTGCAGAGATGAATTTTGCGGGAAACTACTATGTGATAACTTGATGTAAACCTTATTATTTTGCTTACCATATGATTTAGAGTAGTATGCAACCAATTTTATGAGGGTGCTACCAATGTTGGAGAAGTTACTTTTAGTAACTTCAACTTTTTTACACAATGGAACATTACCGTTTACAGAAGTAAACAAAGATATTTACTGTTCCACTCTAAATGTTATGAGGTAGCTTCCTGAATTCACCTTGCATTTGAGTATTCCATGGCTCTGAGTAGGATACATGCAATATTTATACCGTTCCACCTCACCCTGAGTAGTTATGTACACATCCATAACTCAAAATTCATAGAATAGAAAGTAATGCATTCAGTTCAATAGAGTGTAGAAATGAAATTCGCTGAAAACTACGATGTGATAACTTGATTTAAACATAATTATTTTACTTACCACATCACTTAGAGCAGTATGCAACCGATTTTATGTGTGTGCTACCAATGTTGGAGAAGTTACTTTTAGTAACTTCAACTTTTTTACACAATGGAACATTACCGTTTACAGAAGTAAACAAAGATATTTACTGTTCCACTCTAAATGTTATGAGGTAGCTTCCTGAATTCACCTTGCATTTGAGTATTCCATGGCTCTGAGTAGGATACATGCAATATTTATACCGTTCCACCTCACCCTGAGTAGTTACGTACACATCCATAACTCAAAATGCATAGAATAGAAAGTAATGCATTCAGCTCAATAGAGTGCAGAGATGAATTTTGCGGGAAACTACTATGTGATAACTTGATGTAAACCTTATTATTTTGCTTACCATATGATTTAGAGTAGTATGCAACCAATTTTATGAGGGTGCTACCAATGTTGGAGAAGTTACTTTTAGTAACTTCAACTTTTTTACACAATGGAACATTACCGTTTACAGAAGTAAACAAAGATATTTACTGTTCCACTCTAAATGTTATGAGGTAGCTTCATGAATTCACCTTGTATTTGAGTATTCCATGGCTCTGAGTAGGATACATGCAATATTTATACCGTTCCACCTCACCCTGAGTAGTTACGTACACATCCATAACTCAAAATGCATAGAATAGAAAGTAATGCATTCAGCTCAATAGAGTGCAGAGATGAATTTTGCGGGAAACTACTATGTGATAACTTGATGTAAACCTTATTATTTTGCTTACCATATGATTTAGAGTAGTATGCAACCAATTTTATGCGGGTGCTACCAATGTTGGAGAAGTTACTTTTAGTAACTTCAACTTTTTTACACAATGGAACATTACTGTTTACAGAAGTAAACAAAGATATTTACTGTTCCACTCTAAATGTTATGAGGTAGCTTCCTGAATTCACCTTGCATTTGAGTATTCCATGGCTCTGAGTAGGATACATGCAATATTTATACCGTTCCACCTCACCCTGAGTAGTTACGTACACATCCATAACTCAAAATGCATAGAATAGAAAGTAATGCATTCAGTTCAATAGAGTGTAGAAATGAATTTTGCTGAAAACTACGATGTGATAACTTGATGTAAACATAATTATTTTACTTACCACATCACTTAGAGCAGTATGCAACCGATTTTATGTGTGTGCTACCAATGTTGGAGAAGTTACTTTTAGTAACTTCAACTTTTTTACACAATGGAACATTACCGTTTACAGAAGTAAACAAAGATATTTACTGTTCCACTCTAAATGTTATGAGGTAGCTTCCTGAATTCACCTTGCATTTGAGTATTCCATGGCTCTGAGTAGGATACATGCAATATTTATACAGTTCCACCTCACCCTGAGTAGTTATGTACACATTTATAACTCAAAATGCATAGAATAGAAAGTAATGCATTCAGCTCAATAGAGTGCAGAGATGAATTTTGCGGGAAACTACTATGTGATAACTTGATGTAAACCTTATTATTTTGCTTACCATATGATTTAGAGTAGTATGCAACCAATTTTATGAGGGTGCTACCAATGTTGGAGAAGTTACTTTTAGTAACTTCAACTTTTTTACACAATGGAACATTAACGTTTACAGAAGTAAACAAAGATATTTACTGTTCCACTCTAAATGTTATGAGGTAGCTTCATGAATTCACCTTGCATTTGAGTAGTCCATGGCTCTGAGTAGGATACATGCAATATTTATACCGTTCCACCTCACCCTGAGTAGTTACGTACACATCCATAACTCAAAATGCATAGAATAGAAAGTAATGCATTCAGCTCAATAGAGTGCAGAGATGAATTTTGCGGGAAACTACTATGTGATAACTTGATGTAAACCTTATTATTTTGCTTACCATATGATTTAGAGTAGTATGCAACCAATTTTATGAGGGTGCTACCAATGTTGGAGAAGTTACTTTTAGTAACTTCAACTTTTTTACACAATGGAACATTACCGTTTACAGAAGTAAACAAAGATATTTACTGTTCCACTCTAAATGTTATGAGGTAGCTTCCTGAATTCACCTTGCATTTGAGTATTCCATGGCTCTGAGTAGGATACATGCAATATTTGTACCGTTCCACCTCACCCTGAGTAGTTATGTACACATCCATAACTCAAAATGCATAGAATAGAAAGTAATGCATTCAGTTCAATAGAGTGTAGAAATGAATTTTGCTGAAAACTACGATGTGATAACTTGATGTAAACATAATTATTTTACTTACCACATCACTTAGAGCAGTACGCAACCGATTTTATGTGTGTGCTACCAATGTTGGAGAAGTTACTTTTAGTAACTTCAACTTTTTTACACAATGGAACATTACCGTTTACAGAAGTAAACAAAGATATTTACTGTTCCACTCTAAATGTTATGAGGTAGCTTCCTGAATTCACCTTGCATTTGAGTATCCCATGGCTCTGAGTAGGATACATGCAATATTTATACCGTTCCACCTCACCCTGAGTAGTTACGTACACATCCATGACTCAAAATGCATAGAATAGAAAGTAATGCATTCAGCTCAATAGAGTGCAGAGATGAATTTTGCAGGAAACTACTATATGATAACTTGATGTAAACCTTATTATTTTGCTTACGATATGATTTAGAGTAGTATGCAACCAATTTTATGAGGGTGCTACCAATGTTGGAGAAGTTACTTTTAGTAACTTCAACTTTTTTACACAATGCAACATTACCGTTTACAGAACTAAACAAAGATATTTACTGTTCCACTCTAAATGTTATGAGGTAGCTTCCTGAATTCACCTTGCATTTGAGTATTCCATGGCTCTGAGTAGGATACATGCAATGTTTATACCGTTCCACCTCACCCTGAGTAGTTATGTACACATCCATAACTCAAAATGCATAGAATAGAAAGTAATGCATTCAGCTCAATAGAGTGTAGAAATGAATTTTGCGGGAAACTACTATCTGATAACTTGATGTAAACATAATTATTTTACTTACCACATCACTTAGAGCAGTATGCAACCGATTTTATGTGTGTGCTACCATTGTTGGAGAAGTTACTTTTAGTAACTTCAACTTTTTTACACAATGGAACATTACCGTTTACAGAAGTAAACAAAGATATTTACTGTTCCACTCTAAATGTTATGAGGTAGCTTCCTGAATTCACCTTGCATTTGAGTATTCCATGGCTCTGAGTAGGATACATGCAATATTTATACCGTTCCACCTCACCCTGAGTAGTTACGTACACATCCATAACTCAAAATGCATAGAATAGAAAGTAATGCATTCAGCTCAATAGAGTGCAGAGATGAATTTTGCGGGAAACTACTATGTGATAACTTGATGTAAACCTTATTATTTTGCTTACCATATGATTTAGAGTAGTATGCAACCAATTTTATGAGGGTGCTACCAATGTTGGAGAAGTTACTTTTAGTAACTTCAACTTTTTTACACAATGGAACATTACCGTTTACAGAAGTAAACAAAGATATTTACTGTTCCACTCTAAATGTTATGAGGTAGCTTCCTGAATTCACCTTGCATTTGAGTATTCCATGGCTCTGAGTAGGATACATGCAATGTTTATACCGTTCCACCTCACCCTGAGTAGTTATGTACACATCCATAACTCAAAATGCATAGAATAGAAAGTAATGCATTCAGCTCAATAGAGTGTAGAAATGAATTTTGCGGGAAACTACTATCTGATAACTTGATGTAAACATAATTATTTTACTTACCACATCACTTAGAGCAGTATGCAACCGATTTTATGTGTGTGCTACCATTGTTGGAGAAGTTACTTTTAGTAACTTCAACTTTTTTACACAATGGAACATTACCGTTTACAGAAGTAAACAAAGATATTTACTGTTCCACTCTAAATGTTATGAGGTAGCTTCCTGAATTCACCTTGCATTTGAGTATTCCATGGCTCTGAGTAGGATACATGCAATATTTATACCGTTCCACCTCACCCTGAGTAGTTACGTACACATCCATAACTCAAAATGCATAGAATAGAAAGTAATGCATTCAGCTCAATAGAGTGCAGAGATGAATTTTGCGGGAAACTACTATGTGATAACTTGATGTAAACCTTATTATTTTGCTTACCATATGATTTAGAGTAGTATGCAACCAATTTTATGAGGGTGCTACCAATGTTGGAGAAGTTACTTTTAGTAACTTCAACTTTTTTACACAATGGAACATTACCGTTTACAGAAGTAAACAAAGATATTTACTGTTCCACTCTAAATGTTATGAGGTAGCTTCCTGAATTCACCTTGCATTTGAGTATTCCATGGCTCTGAGTAGGATACATGCAATATTTATACCGTTCCACCTCACCCTGAGTAGTTATGTACACATCCATAACTCAAAATTCATAGAATAGAAAGTAATGCATTCAGTTCAATAGAGTGTAGAAATGAAATTCGCTGAAAACTACGATGTGATAACTTGATTTAAACATAATTATTTTACTTACCACATCACTTAGAGCAGTATGCAACCGACTTTATGTGTGTGCTACCAATGTTGGAGAAGTTACTTTTAGTAACTTCAACTTTTTTACACAATGGAACATTACCGTTTACAGAAGTAAACAAAGATATTTACTGTTCCACTCTAAATGTTATGAGGTAGCTTCCTGAATTCACCTTGCATTTGAGTATTCCATGGCTCTGAGTAGGATACATGCAATATTTATACCGTTCCACCTCACCCTGAGTAGTTACGTACACATCCATAACTCAAAATGCATAGAATAGAAAGTAATGCATTCAGCTCAATAGAGTGCAGAGATGAATTTTGCGGGAAACTACTATGTGATAACTTGATGTAAACCTTATTATTTTGCTTACCATATGATTTAGAGTAGTATGCAACCAATTTTATGAGGGTGCTACCAATGTTGGAGAAGTTACTTTTAGTAACTTCAACTTTTTTACACAATGGAACATTACCGTTTACAGAAGTAAACAAAGATATTTACTGTTCCACTCTAAATGTTATGAGGTAGCTTCATGAATTCACCTTGCATTTGAGTATTCCATGGCTCTGAGTAGGATACATGCAATATTTCTACCGTTCCACCTCACCCTGAGTAGTTACGTACACATCCATAACTCAAAATGCATAGAATAGAAAGTAATGCATTCAGCTCAATAGAGTGCAGAGATGAATTTTGCGGGAAACTACTATGTGATAACTTGATGTAAACCTTATTATTTTGCTTACCATATGATTTAGAGTAGTATGCAACCAATTTTATGCGGGTGCTACCAATGTTGGAGAAGTTACTTTTAGTAACTTCAACTTTATTACACAATGGAACATTACTGTTTACAGAAGTAAACAAAGATATTTACTGTTCCACTCTAAATGTTATGAGGTAGCTTCCTGAATTCACCTTGCATTTGAGTATTCCATGGCTCTGAGTAGGATACATGCAATATTTATACCGTTCCACCTCACCCTGAGTAGTTACGTACACATCCATAACTCAAAATGCATAGAATAGAAAGTAATGCATTCAGTTCAATAGAGTGCAGAAATGAATTTTGCTGAAAACTACGATGTGATAACTTGATGTAAACATAATTATTTTACTTACCACATCACTTAGAGCAGTATGCAACCGATTTTATGTGTGTGCTACCAATGTTGGAGAAGTTACTTTTAGTAACTTCAACTTTTTTACACAATGGAACATTACCGTTTACAGAAGTAAACAAAGATATTTACTGTTCCACTCTAAATGTTATGAGGTAGCTTCCTGAATTCACCTTGCATTTGAGTATTCCATGGCTCTGAGTAGGATACATGCAATATTTATACCGTTCCACCTCACCCTGAGTAGTTATGTACACATCCATAACCCAAAATGCATAGAATAGAAAGTAATGCATTCAGCTCAATAGAGTGTAGAGATGAATTTTGCGGGAAACTACTTTGTGATAACTTGATGTAAACCTTATTATTTTGCCTACCATATGATTCAGAGTAGTATGCAACCAATTTTATGAGGGTGCTACCAATGTTGGAGAAGTTACTTTTAGTAACTTCAACTTTTTTACACAATGGAACATTACCGTTTACAGAAGTAAACAAAGATATTTACTGTTCCACTCTAAATGTTATGAGGTAGCTTCATGAATTCACCTTGCATTTGAGTATTCCATGGCTCTGAGTAGGATACATGCAATATTTATACCGTTCCACCTCACCCTGAGTAGTTACGTACACATCCATAACTCAAAATGCATAGAATAGAAAGTAATGCATTCAGCTCAATAGAGTGCAGAGATGAATTTTGCGGGAAACTACTATGTGATAACTTGATGTAAACCTTATTATTTTGCTTACCATATGATTTAGAGTAGTATGCAACCAATTTTATGCGGGTGCTACCAATGTTGGAGAAGTTACTTTTAGTAACTTCAACTTTTTTACACAATGGAACATTACCGTTTACAGAAGTAAACAAAGATATTTACTGTTCCACTCTAAATGTTATGAGGTAGCTTCCTGAATTCACCTTGCATTTGAGTATTCCATGGCTCTGAGTAGGATACATGCAATATTTATACCGTTCCACCTCACCCTGAGTAGTTACGTACACATCCATAACTCAAAATGCATAGAATAGAAAGTAATGCATTCAGTTCAATAGAGTGTAGAAATGAATTTTGCTGAAAACTACGATGTGATAACTTGATGTAAACATAATTATTTTACTTACCACATCACTTAGAGCAGTATGCAACCGATTTTCTGTGTGTGCTACCAATGTTGGAGAAGTTACTTTTAGTAACTTCAACTTTTTTACACAATGGAACATTACCGTTTACAGAAGTAAACAAAGATATTTACTGTTCCACTCTAAATGTTATGAGGTAGCTTCCTGAATTCACCTTGCATTTGAGTATTCCATGGCTCTGAGTAGGATACATGCAATATTTATACCGTTCCACCTCACCCTGAGTAGTTACGTACACATCCATGACTCAAAATGCATAGAATAGAAAGTAATGCATTCAGCTCAATAGAGTGCAGAGATGAATTTTGCAGGAAACTACTATGTGATAACTTGATGTAAACCTTATTATTTTGCTTACGATATGATTTAGAGTAGTATGCAACCAATTTTATGAGGGTGCTACCAATGTTGGAGAAGTTACTTTTAGTAACTTCAACTTTTTTCACAATGCAACATTACCGTTTACAGAACTAAACAAAGATATTTACTGTTCCACTCTAAATGTTATGAGGTAGCTTCCTGAATTCACCTTGCATTTGAGTATTCCATGGCTCTGAGTAGGATACATGCAATATTTATACCGTTCCACCTCACCCTGAGTAGTTATGTACACATCCATAACTCAAAATTCATAGAATAGAAAGTAATGCATTCAGTTCAATAGAGTGTAGAAATGAAATTCGCTGAAAACTACGATGTGATAACTTGATTTAAACATAATTATTTTACTTACCACATCACTTAGAGCAGTATGCAACCGATTTTATGTGTGTGCTACCAATGTTGGAGAAGTTACTTTTAGTAACTTCAACTTTTTTACACAATGGAACATTACCGTTTACAGAAGTAAACAAAGATATTTACTGTTCCACTCTAAATGTTATGAGGTAGCTTCCTGAATTCACCTTGCATTTGAGTATTCCATGGCTCTGAGTAGGATACATGCAATATTTATACCGTTCCACCTCACCCTGAGTAGTTACGTACACATCCATAACTCAAAATGCATAGAATAGAAAGTAATGCATTCAGTTCAATAGAGTGCAGAAATGAATTTTGCTGAAAACTACGATGTGATAACTTGATGTAAACATAATTATTTTACTTACCACATCACTTAGAGCAGTATGCAACCGATTTTATGTGTGTGCTACCAATGTTGGAGAAGTTACTTTTAGTAACTTCAACTTTTTTACACAATGGAACATTACCGTTTACAGAAGTAAACAAAGATATTTACTGTTCCACTCTAAATGTTATGAGGTAGCTTCCTGAATTCACCTTGCATTTGAGTATTCCATAGCTCTGAGTAGGATACATGCAATATTTATACCGTTCCACCTCACCCTGAGTAGTTATGTACACATCCATAACTCAAAATTCATAGAATAGAAAGTAATGCATTCAGTTCAATAGAGTGTAGAAATGAATTTTGCTGAAAACTACTATGTGATAACTTGATGTAAACATAATTATTTTACTTACCACATCACTTAGAGCAGTACGCAACCGATTTTATGTGTGTGCTACCAATGTTGGAGAAGTTACTTTTAGTAACTTCAACTTTTTTACACAATGGAACATTACCGTTTACAGAAGTAAACAAAGATATTTACTGTTCCACTCTAAATGTTATGAGGTAACTTCCTGAATTCACCTTGCATTTGAGTAATCCATGGCTCTGAGTAGGATACATGCAATATTTATACCGTTGCACCTCACCCTGAGTAGTTATGTACACATCCATAACTCAAAATTCATAGAATAGAAAGTAATGCATTCAGTTCAATAGAGTGTAGAAATGAATTTTGCTGAAAACTACTATGTGATAACTTGATGTAAACATAATTATTTTACTTACCACATCACTTAGAGCAGTACGCAACCGATTTTATGTGTGTGCTACCAATGTTGGAGAAGTTACTTTTAGTAACTTCAACTTTTTTACACAATGGAACATTACCGTTTACAGAAGTAAACAAAGATATTTACTGTTCCACTCTAAATGTTATGAGGTAGCTTCCTGAATTCACCTTGCATTTGAGTATTCCATGGCTCTGAGTAGGATACATGCAATATTTATACCGTTCCACCTCACCCTGAGTAGTTACGTACACATCCATGACTCAAAATGCATAGAATAGAAAGTAATGCATTCAGCTCAATAGAGTGCAGAGATGAATTTTGCAGGAAACTACTATGTGATAACTTGATGTAAACCTTATTATTTTGCTTACGATATGATTTAGAGTAGTATGCAACCAATTTTATGAGGGTGCTACCAATGTTGGAGAAGTTACTTTTAGTAACTTCAACTTTTTTACACAATGCAACATTACCGTTTACAGAACTAAACAAAGATATTTACTGTTCCACTCTAAATGTTATGAGGTAGCTTCCTGAATTCACCTTGCATTTGAGTATTCCATGGCTCTGAGTAGGATACATGCAATGTTTATACCGTTCCACCTCACCCTGAGTAGTTATGTACACATCCATAACTCAAAATGCATAGAATAGAAAGTAATGCATTCAGCTCAATAGAGTGTAGAAATGAATTTTGCGGGAAACTACTATGTGATAACTTGATGTAAACATAATTATTTTACTTACCACATCACTTAGAGCAGTATGCAACCGATTTTATGTGTGTGCTACCATTGTTGAAGAAGTTACTTTTAGTAACTTCAACTTTTTTACACAATGGAACATTACCGTTTACAGAAGTAAACAAAGATATTTACTGTTCCACTCTAAATGTTATGAGGTAGCTTCCTGAATTCACCTTGCATTTGAGTATTCCATGGCTCTGAGTAGGATACATGCAATATTTATACCGTTCCACCCAACCCTGAGTAGTTATGTACACATCCATAACTCAAAATTCATAGAATAGAAAGTAATGCATTCAGTTCAATAGAGTGTAGAAATGAATTTCGCTGAAAACTACGATGTGATAACTTGATTTAAACATAATTATTTTACTTACCACATCACTTAGAGCAGTATGCAACCGATTTTATGTGTGTGCTACCAATGTTGGAGAAGTTACTTTTAGTAACTTCAACTTTTTTACACAATGGAACATTACCGTTTACAGAAGTAAACAAAGATATTTACTGTTCCACTCTAAATGTTATGAGGTAGCTTCCTGAATTCACCTTGCATTTGAGTATTCCATGGCTCTGAGTAGGATACATGCAATATTTATACCGTTCCACCTCACCCTGAGTAGTTATGTACACATCCATAACCCAAAATGCATAGAATAGAAAGTAATGCATTCAGCTCAATAGAGTGTAGAGATGAATTTTGCGGGAAACTACTATGTGATAACTTGATGTAAACCTTATTATTTTGCCTACCATATGATTCAGAGTAGTATGCAACCAATTTTATGAGGGTGCTACCAATGTTGGAGAAGTTACTTTTAGTAACTTCAACTTTTTTACACAATGGAACATTACCGTTTACAGAGGTAAACAAAGATATTTACTGTTCCACTCTAAATGTTATGAGGTAGCTTCCTGAATTCACCTTGCATTTCAGTATTCCATGGCTCTGAGTAGGATACATGCAATATTTATACCGTTCCACCTCACCCTGAGTAGTTATGTACACATACATAACTCAAAATGCATAGAATAGAAAGTAATGCATTCAGTTCAATAGAGTGTAGAAATGAATTTTGCTGAAAACTACGATGTGATAACTTGATGTAAACATAATTATTTTACTTACCACATCACTTAGAGCAGTACGCAACCGATTTTATGTGTGTGCTACCAATGTTGGAGAAGTTACTTTTAGTAACTTCAACTTTTTTACACAATGGAACATTACCGTTTACAGAAGTAAACAAAGATATTTACTGTTCCACTCTAAATGTTATGAGGTAGCTTCCTGAATTCACCTTGCATTTGAGTATTCCATGGCTCTGAGTAGGATACATGCAATATTTATACCGTTCCACCTCACCCTGAGTAGTTACGTACACATCCATGACTCAAAGTGCATAGAATAGAAAGTAATGCATTCAGCTCAATAGAGTGCAGAGATGAATTTTGCAGGAAACTACTATGTGATAACTTGATGTAAACCTTATTATTTTGCTTACGATATGATTTAGAGTAGTATGCAACCAATTTTATGAGGGTGCTACCAATGTTGGAGAAGTTACTTTTAGTAACTTCAACTTTTTTACACAATGCAACATTACCGTTTACAGAACTAAACAAAGATATTTACTGTTCCACTCTAAATGTTATGAGGTAGCTTCCTGAATTCACCTTGCATTTGAGTATTCCATGGCTCTGAGTAGGATACATGCAATGTTTATACCGTTCCACCTCACCCTGAGTAGTTATGTACACATCCATAACTCAAAATGCATAGAATAGAAAGTAATGCATTCAGCTCAATAGAGTGTAGAAATGAATTTTGCGGGAAACTACTATGTGATAACTTGATGTAAACATAATTATTTTACTTACCACATCACTTAGAGCAGTATGCAACCGATTTTATGTGTGTGCTACCATTGTTGAAGAAGTTACTTTTAGTAACTTCAACTTTTTTACACAATGGAACATTACCGTTTACAGAAGTAAACAAAGATATTTACTGTTCCACTCTAAATGTTATGAGGTAGCTTCCTGAATTCACCTTGCATTTGAGTATTCCATGGCTCTGAGTAGGATACATGCAATATTTATACCGTTCCACCCAACCCTGAGTAGTTATGTACACATCCATAACTCAAAATTCATAGAATAGAAAGTAATGCATTCAGTTCAATAGAGTGTAGAAATGAATTTCGCTGAAAACTACGATGTGATAACTTGATTTAAACATAATTATTTTACTTACCACATCACTTAGAGCAGTATGCAACCGATTTTATGTGTGTGCTACCAATGTTGGAGAAGTTACTTTTAGTAACTTCAACTTTTTTACACAATGGAACATTACCGTTTACAGAACTAAACAAAGATATTTACTGTTCCACTCTAAATGTTATGAGGTAGCTTCCTGAATTCACCTTGCATTTGAGTATTCCATGGCTCTGAGTAGGATACATGCAATATTTATACCGTTCCACCTCACCCTGAGTAGTTATGTACACATCCATAACCCAAAATGCATAGAATAGAAAGTAATGCTTTCAGCTCAATAGAGTGTAGAGATGAATTTTGCGGGAAACTACTATGTGATAACTTGATGTAAACCTTATTATTTTGCCTACCATATGATTCAGAGTAGTATGCAACCAATTTTATGAGGGTGCTACCAATGTTGGAGAAGTTACTTTTAGTAACTTCAACTTTTTTACACAATGGAACATTACCGTTTACAGAGGTAAACAAAGATATTTACTGTTCCACTCTAAATGTTATGAGGTAGCTTCCTGAATTCACCTTGCATTTCAGTATTCCATGGCTCTGAGTAGGATACATGCAATATTTATACCGTTCCACCTCACCCTGATTAGTTATGTACACATACATAACTCAAAATGCATAGAATAGAAAGTAATGCATTCAGTTCAATAGAGTGTAGAAATGAATTTTGCTGAAAACTACGATGTGATAACTTGATGTAAACATAATTATTTTACTTACCACATCACTTAGAGCAGTACGCAACCGATTTTATGTGTGTGCTACCAATGTTGGAGAAGTTACTTTTAGTAACTTCAACTTTTTTACACAATGGAACATTACCGTTTACAGAAGTAAACAAAGATATTTACTGTTCCACTCTAAATGTTATGAGGTAGCTTCCTGAATTCACCTTGCATTTGAGTATTCCATGGCTCTGAGTAGGATACATGCAATGTTTATACCGTTCCACCTCACCCTGAGTAGTTATGTACACATCCATAACTCAAAATGCATAGAATAGAAAGTAATGCATTCAGCTCAATAGAGTGTAGAAATGAATTTTGCGGGAAACTACTATGTGATAACTTGATATAAACATAATTATTTTACTTACCACATCACTTAGAGCAGTATGCAACCGATTTTATGTGTGTGCTACCAATGTTGGAGAAGTTACTTTTAGTAACTTCAACTTTTTTACACAATGGAACATTACCGTTTACAGAACTAAACAAAGATATTTACTGTTCCACTCTAAATGTTATGAGGTAGCTTCCTGAATTCACCTTGCATTTGAGTATTCCATGGCTCTGAGTAGGATACATGCAATATTTATACCGTTCCACCTCACCCTGAGTAGTTATGTACACATCCATAACCCAAAATGCATAGAATAGAAAGTAATGCATTCAGCTCAATAGAGTGTAGAGATGAATTTTGCGCGAAACTACTATGTGATAACTTGATGTAAACCTTATTATTTTGCCTACCATATGATTCAGAGTAGTATGCAACCAATTTTATGAGGGTGCTACCAATGTTCGAGAAGTTACTTTAGTAACTTCAACTTTTTTACACAATGCAACATTAAAGTTTACAGAACTAAACAAAAATATTTTATGAGTGTGCTACCAATGTAGAAGTTACTTTTAGTAACATCAACTTTTTTACACAATGGAACATTACCGTTTACAGAGGTAAACAAAGATATTTACTGTTCCACTCTAAATGTTATGAGGTAGCTTCCTGAATTCACCTTGCATTTCAGTATTCCATGGCTCTGAGTAGGATACATGCAATATTTATACCGTTCCACCTCACCCTGAGTAGTTATGTACACATCCATAACTCAAAATGCATAGAATAGAAAGTAATGCATTCAGCTCAATAGATTGTATAAATGAATTTTGCTGAAAACTACTATGTGATAACTTGATGTAAACCTTATTATTTTGCTTACCATATGATATAGAGTACTATGCAACCAATTTTATGAGGGTGCTACCAATGTTGGAGAAGTTACTTTTAGTAACTTCAACTTTTTTACACAATGGAACATTACCGTTTACCGAACTAAACAAAGATATTTACTGTTCCACTCTAAATGTTATGAGGCAGCTTCCTGAATTCACCTTGCATTTGAGTCTTCCATGGCTCTGAGTAGGATACATGCAATATTTATACCGTTCCACCTCACCCTGAGTAGTTATGTACACATCCATAACTCAAAATGCATAGAATAGAAAGTAATGCATTCAGCTCAATAGAGTGCAGAGATGAATTTTGCGGGAAAATACTATGTGATAACTTGATGTAAACCTTTTTATTTTGCTTACCATATGATTTAGAGTAGTATGCAACCAATTTTATGAGGGTGCTACCAATGTTGGAGAAGTTACTTTTAGTAACTTCAACTTTTTTACACAATGGAACATTACCGTTTACAGAAGTAAACAAAGATATTTACTGTTCCACTATAAATGTTATGAGGTAGCTTCCTGAATTCACCTTGCATTTGAGTATTCCATGGCTCTGAGTAGGATACATGCAATATTTATACCGTTCCACCTCACCCTGAGTAGTTACGTACACATCCATAACTCAAAATGCATAGAATAGAAAGTAATGCATTCAGCTCAATAGAGTGCAGAGATGAATTTTGCGGGAAACTACTATGTGATAACTTGATGTAAACCTTATTATTTTGCTTACCATCTGATTTAGAGTAGTATGCAACCAATTTTATGAGGGTGCTACCAATGTTGGAGAAGTTACTTTTAGTAACTTCAACTTTTTTACACAATGGAACATTACCGTTTACAGAAGTAAACAAAGATATTTACTGTTCCACTCTAAATGTTATGAGGTAGCTTCCTGAATTCACCTTGCATTTGAGTATTCCATGGCTCTGAGTAGGATACATGCAATATTTATACCGTTCCACCTCACCCTGAGTAGTTATGTACACATCCATAACTCAAAATGCATAGAATAGAAAGTAATGCATTCAGTTCAATAGAGTGTAGAAATGAATTTTGCTGAAAACTACGATGTGATAACTTGATGTAAACATAATTATTTTACTTACCACATCACTTAGAGCAGTATGCAACCGATTTTATGTGTGTGCTACCAATGTTGGAGAAGTTACTTTTAGTAACTTCAACTTTTTTACACAATGGAACATAACCGTTTACAGAAGTAAACAAAGATATTTACTGTTCCACTCTAAATGTTATGAGGTAGCTTCCTGAATTCACCTTGCATTTGAGTATTCCATGGCTCTGAGTAGGATACATGCAATATTTATACCGTTCCACCTCACCCTGAGTAGTTACGTACACATCCATAACTCAAAATGCATAGAATAGAAAGTAATGCATTCAGTTCAATAGAGTGCAGAAATGAATTTTGCTGAAAACTACGATGTGATAACTTGATGTAAACATAATTATTTTACTTACCACATCACTTAGAGCAGTATGCAACCGATTTTATGTGTGTGCTACCAATGTTGGAGAAGTTACTTTTAGTAACTTCAACTTTTTTACACAATGGAACATTACCGTTTACAGAAGTAAACAAAGATATTTACTGTTCCACTCTAAATGTTATGAGGTAGCTTCCTGAATTCACCTTGCATTTGAGTATTCCATAGCTCTGAGTAGGATACATACAATATTTATACCGTTCCACCTCACCCTGAGTAGTTATGTACACATCCATAACTCAAAATTCATAGAATAGAAAGTAATGCATTCAGTTCAATAGAGTGTAGAAATGAATCTTGCTGAAAACTACTATGTGATAACTTGATGTAAACATAATTATTTTACTTACCACATCACTTAGAGCAGTACGCAACCGATTTTATATGTGTGCTACCAATGGTGGAGAAGTTACTTTTAGTAACTTCAACTTTTTTACACAATGGAACATTACCGTTTACAGAAGTAAACAAAGATATTTACTGTTCCACTCTAAATGTTATGAGGTAGCTTCCTGAATTCACCTTGCATTTGAGTATTCCATGGCTCTGAGTAGGATACATGCAATATTTATACCGTTCCACCTCACCCTGAGTAGTTACGTACACATCCATGACTCAAAATGCATAGAATAGAAAGTAATGCATTCAGCTCAATAGAGTGCAGAGATGAATTTTGCAGGAAACTACTATGTGATAACTTGATGTAAACCTTATTATTTTGCTTACGATATGATTTAGAGTAGTATGCAACCAATTTTATGAGGGTGCTACCAATGTTGGAGAAGTTACTTTTAGTAACTTCAACTTTTGTACACAATGGAACATTACCGTTTACAGAAGTAAACAAAGATATTTACTGTTCCACTCTAAATGTTATGAGGTAGCTTCCTGAATTCACCTTGCATTTGAGTATTCCATGGCTCTGAGTAGGATACATGCAATATTTATACCGTTCCACCTCACCCTGAGTAGTTACGTACACATCCATAACTCAAAATGCATAGAATAGAAAGTAATGCATTCAGCTCAATAGAGTGCAGAGATGAATTTTGCGGGAAACTACTATGTGATAACTTGATGTAAACCTTATTATTTTGCTTACCATATGATTTAGAGTAGTATGCAACCAATTTTATGAGGGTGCTACCAATGTTGGAGAAGTTACTTTTAGTAACTTCAACTTTTTTACACAATGGAACATTACCGTTTACAGAAGTAAACAAAGATATTTACTGTTCCACTCTAAATGTTATGAGGTAGCTTCCTGAATTCACCTTGCATTTGAGTATTCCATGGCTCTGAGTAGGATACATGCAATATTTATACCGTTCCACCTCACCCTGAGTAGTTATGTACACATCCATAACTCAAAATGCATAGAATAGAAAGTAATGCATTCAGTTCAATAGAGTGTAGAAATGAATTTCGCTGAAAACTACGATGTGATAACTTGATTTAAACATAATTATTTTACTTACCACATCACTTAGAGCAGTATGCAACCGATTTTATGTGTGTGCTACCAATGTTGGAGAAGTTACTTTTAGTAACTTCAACTTTTTTACACAATGGAACATTACCGTTTACAGAACTAAACAAAGATATTTACTGTTCCACTCTAAATGTTATGAGGTAGCTTCCTGAATTCACCTTGCATTTGAGTATTCCATGGCTCTGAGTAGGATACATGCAATATTTATACCGTTCCACCTCACCCTGAGTAGTTATGTACACATCCATAACCCAAAATGCATAGAATAGAAAGTAATGCTTTCAGCTCAATAGAGTGTAGAGATGAATTTTGCGGGAAACTACTATGTGATAACTTGATGTAAACCTTATTATTTTGCCTACCATATGATTCAGAGTAGTATGCAACCAATTTTATGAGGGTGCTACCAATGTTGGAGAAGTTACTTTTAGTAACTTCAACTTTTTTACACAATGGAACATTACCGTTTACAGAGGTAAACAAAGATATTTACTGTTCCACTCTAAATGTTATGAGGTAGCTTCCTGAATTCACCTTGCATTTCAGTATTCCATGGCTCTGAGTAGGATACATGCAATATTTATACCGTTCCACCTCACCCTGATTAGTTATGTACACATACATAACTCAAAATGCATAGAATAGAAAGTAATGCATTCAGTTCAATAGAGTGTAGAAATGAATTTTGCTGAAAACTACGATGTGATAACTTGATGTAAACATAATTATTTTACTTACCACATCACTTAGAGCAGTACGCAACCGATTTTATGTGTGTGCTACCAATGTTGGAGAAGTTACTTTTAGTAACTTCAACTTTTTTACACAATGGAACATTACCGTTTACAGAAGTAAACAAAGATATTTACTGTTCCACTCTAAATGTTATGAGGTAGCTTCCTGAATTCACCTTGCATTTGAGTATTCCATGGCTCTGAGTAGGATACATGCAATGTTTATACCGTTCCACCTCACCCTGAGTAGTTATGTACACATCCATAACTCAAAATGCATAGAATAGAAAGTAATGCATTCAGCTCAATAGAGTGTAGAAATGAATTTTGCGGGAAACTACTATGTGATAACTTGATATAAACATAATTATTTTACTTACCACATCACTTAGAGCAGTATGCAACCGATTTTATGTGTGTGCTACCAATGTTGGAGAAGTTACTTTTAGTAACTTCAACTTTTTTACACAATGGAACATTACCGTTTACAGAACTAAACAAAGATATTTACTGTTCCACTCTAAATGTTATGAGGTAGCTTCCTGAATTCACCTTGCATTTGAGTATTCCATGGCTCTGAGTAGGATACATGCAATATTTATACCGTTCCACCTCACCCTGAGTAGTTATGTACACATCCATAACCCAAAATGCATAGAATAGAAAGTAATGCATTCAGCTCAATAGAGTGTAGAGATGAATTTTGCGCGAAACTACTATGTGATAACTTGATGTAAACCTTATTATTTTGCCTACCATATGATTCAGAGTAGTATGCAACCAATTTTATGAGGGTGCTACCAATGTTCGAGAAGTTACTTTAGTAACTTCAACTTTTTTACACAATGCAACATTAAAGTTTACAGAACTAAACAAAAATATTTTATGAGTGTGCTACCAATGTAGAAGTTACTTTTAGTAACATCAACTTTTTTACACAATGGAACATTACCGTTTACAGAGGTAAACAAAGATATTTACTGTTCCACTCTAAATGTTATGAGGTAGCTTCCTGAATTCACCTTGCATTTCAGTATTCCATGGCTCTGAGTAGGATACATGCAATATTTATACCGTTCCACCTCACCCTGAGTAGTTATGTACACATCCATAACTCAAAATGCATAGAATAGAAAGTAATGCATTCAGCTCAATAGATTGTATAAATGAATTTTGCTGAAAACTACTATGTGATAACTTGATGTAAACCTTATTATTTTGCTTACCATATGATATAGAGTACTATGCAACCAATTTTATGAGGGTGCTACCAATGTTGGAGAAGTTACTTTTAGTAACTTCAACTTTTTTACACAATGGAACATTACCGTTTACCGAACTAAACAAAGATATTTACTGTTCCACTCTAAATGTTATGAGGCAGCTTCCTGAATTCACCTTGCATTTGAGTCTTCCATGGCTCTGAGTAGGATACATGCAATATTTATACCGTTCCACCTCACCCTGAGTAGTTATGTACACATCCATAACTCAAAATGCATAGAATAGAAAGTAATGCATTCAGCTCAATAGAGTGCAGAGATGAATTTTGCGGGAAAATACTATGTGATAACTTGATGTAAACCTTTTTATTTTGCTTACCATATGATTTAGAGTAGTATGCAACCAATTTTATGAGGGTGCTACCAATGTTGGAGAAGTTACTTTTAGTAACTTCAACTTTTTTACACAATGGAACATTACCGTTTACAGAAGTAAACAAAGATATTTACTGTTCCACTATAAATGTTATGAGGTAGCTTCCTGAATTCACCTTGCATTTGAGTATTCCATGGCTCTGAGTAGGATACATGCAATATTTATACCGTTCCACCTCACCCTGAGTAGTTACGTACACATCCATAACTCAAAATGCATAGAATAGAAAGTAATGCATTCAGCTCAATAGAGTGCAGAGATGAATTTTGCGGGAAACTACTATGTGATAACTTGATGTAAACCTTATTATTTTGCTTACCATATGATTTAGAGTAGTATGCAACCAATTTTATGAGGGTGCTACCAATGTTGGAGAAGTTACTTTTAGTAACTTCAACTTTTTTACACAATGGAACATTACCGTTTACAGAAGTAAACAAAGATATTTACTGTTCCACTCTAAATGTTATGAGGTAGCTTCCTGAATTCACCTTGCATTTGAGTATTCCATGGCTCTGAGTAGGATACATGCAATATTTATACCGTTCCACCTCACCCTGAGTAGTTATGTACACATCCATAACTCAAAATGCATAGAATAGAAAGTAATGCATTCAGTTCAATAGAGTGTAGAAATGAATTTTGCTGAAAACTACGATGTGATAACTTGATGTAAACATAATTATTTTACTTACCACATCACTTAGAGCAGTATGCAACCGATTTTATGTGTGTGCTACCAATGTTGGAGAAGTTACTTTTAGTAACTTCAACTTTTTTACACAATGGAACATAACCGTTTACAGAAGTAAACAAAGATATTTACTGTTCCACTCTAAATGTTATGAGGTAGCTTCCTGAATTCACCTTGCATTTGAGTATTCCATGGCTCTGAGTAGGATACATGCAATATTTATACCGTTCCACCTCACCCTGAGTAGTTACGTACACATCCATAACTCAAAATGCATAGAATAGAAAGTAATGCATTCAGTTCAATAGAGTGCAGAAATGAATTTTGCTGAAAACTACGATGTGATAACTTGATGTAAACATAATTATTTTACTTACCACATCACTTAGAGCAGTATGCAACCGATTTTATGTGTGTGCTACCAATGTTGGAGAAGTTACTTTTAGTAACTTCAACTTTTTTACACAATGGAACATTACCGTTTACAGAAGTAAACAAAGATATTTACTGTTCCACTCTAAATGTTATGAGGTAGCTTCCTGAATTCACCTTGCATTTGAGTATTCCATAGCTCTGAGTAGGATACATACAATATTTATACCGTTCCACCTCACCCTGAGTAGTTATGTACACATCCATAACTCAAAATTCATAGAATAGAAAGTAATGCATTCAGTTCAATAGAGTGTAGAAATGAATTTTGCTGAAAACTACTATGTGATAACTTGATGTAAACATAATTATTTTACTTACCACATCACTTAGAGCAGTACGCAACCGATTTTATATGTGTGCTACCAATGGTGGAGAAGTTACTTTTAGTAACTTCAACTTTTTTACACAATGGAACATTACCGTTTACAGAAGTAAACAAAGATATTTACTGTTCCACTCTAAATGTTATGAGGTAGCTTCCTGAATTCACCTTGCATTTGAGTATTCCATGGCTCTGAGTAGGATACATGCAATATTTATACCGTTCCACCTCACCCTGAGTAGTTACGTACACATCCATGACTCAAAATGCATAGAATAGAAAGTAATGCATTCAGCTCAATAGAGTGCAGAGATGAATTTTGCAGGAAACTACTATGTGATAACTTGATGTAAACCTTATTATTTTGCTTACGATATGATTTAGAGTAGTATGCAACCAATTTTATGAGGGTGCTACCAATGTTGGAGAAGTTACTTTTAGTAACTTCAACTTTTGTACACAATGGAACATTACCGTTTACAGAAGTAAACAAAGATATTTACTGTTCCACTCTAAATGTTATGAGGTAGCTTCCTGAATTCACCTTGCATTTGAGTATTCCATGGCTCTGAGTAGGATACATGCAATATTTATACCGTTCCACCTCACCCTGAGTAGTTACGTACACATCCATAACTCAAAATGCATAGAATAGAAAGTAATGCATTCAGCTCAATAGAGTGCAGAGATGAATTTTGCGGGAAACTACTATGTGATAACTTGATGTAAACCTTATTATTTTGCTTACCATATGATTTAGAGTAGTATGCAACCAATTTTATGAGGGTGCTACCAATGTTGGAGAAGTTACTTTTAGTAACTTCAACTTTTTTACACAATGGAACATTACCGTTTACAGAAGTAAACAAAGATATTTACTGTTCCACTCTAAATGTTATGAGGTAGCTTCCTGAATTCACCTTGCATTTGAGTATTCCATGGCTCTGAGTAGGATACATGCAATATTTATACCGTTCCACCTCACCCTGAGTAGTTATGTACACATCCATAACTCAAAATGCATAGAATAGAAAGTAATGCATTCAGCTCAATAGAGTGCAGAGATGAATTTTGCGGGAAACTGCTATGTGATAACTTGATGTAAACCTTATTATTTTGCTTACCATATGATTTAGAGTAGTATGCAACCAATTTTATGAGGGTGCTACCAATGTTGGAGAAGTTACTTTTAGTAACTTCAACTTTTTTACACAATGGAACATTACCGTTTACAGAAGTAAACAAAGATATTTACTGTTCCACTCTAAATGTTATGAGGTAGCTTCCTGAATTCACCTTGCATTTGAGTATTCCATAGCTCTGAGTAGGATACATTCAATATTTATACCGTTCCACCTCACCCTGAGTAGTTATGTACACATCCATAACCCAAAATGCATAGAATAGAAAGTAATGCATTCTGCTCAATAGAGTGTAGCAATGAATTTTGCTGAAAACTACGATGTGATAACTGGATGTAAACCTAATTATTTTACTTACCACATCACTTAGAGCAGTATGCAACCGATTTTATGTGTGTGCTACCAATGTTCGAGAAGTTACTTTTAGTAACTTCAACTTTTTTACACAATTGAACATTACAGTTTACAGAACTAAACAAAGATATTTAATGTTCCACTCTAAATGTTATGAGGTAGCTTCCTGATTTCACCTTGCATTTGAGTTTTCCATGGCTCTGAGTAGGATACATGCAATATTTATACCGTTCCACCTCACCCTGAGTAGTTATGTACACATCCCGAACCCAAAATGCATAGAATAGAAAGTAATGCATTCAGCTCAATAGAGTGTAGAGATGAATTTTGCGCGAAACTACTATGTGATAACTTGATGTAAACCTTATTATTTTGCCTACCATATGATTCAGAGTAGTATGCAACCAATTTTATGAGGGTGCTACCAATGTTCGAGAAGTTACTTTAGTAACTTCAACTTTTTTACACAATGCAACATTAAAGTTTACAGAACTAAACAAAAATATTTTATGAGTGTGCTACCAATGTAGAAGTTACTTTTAGTAACATCAACTTTTTTACACAATGGAACATTACCGTTTACAGAGGTAAACAAAGATATTTACTGTTCCACTCTAAATGTTATGAGGTAGCTTCCTGAATTCACCTTGCATTTCAGAATTCCATGGCTCTGAGTAGGATACATGCAATATTTATACCGTTCCACCTCACCCTGAGTAGTTATGTACACATCCATAACTCAAAATGCATAGAATACAAAGTAATGCATTCAGCTCAATAGATTGTATAAATGAATTTTGCTGAAAACTACTATGTGATAACTTGATGTAAACCTTATTATTTTGCTTACCATATGATTTAGAGTACTATGCAACCAATTTTATGAGGGTACTACCAATGTTGGAGAAGTTACTTTTAGTAACTTCAACTTTTTTACACAATGGAACATTACCGTTTACCGAACTAAACAAAGATATTTACTGTTCCACTCTAAATGTTATGAGGCAGCTTCCTGAATTCACCTTGCATTTGAGTCTTCCATGGCTCTGAGTAGGATACATGCAATATTTATAACGTTCCACTTCACCCTGAGTAGTTATGTACACATCCATAACTCAAAATGCGTAGAATAGAAGGTAATGCATTCAGCTCAATAGAGTGTAGAGATGAATTTTGCGGGAAACTACTATGTGATAACTTGATGTAAACCTTATTATTTTGCTTACCATATGATTCAGAGTAGTATGCAACCAATTTTATGAGGGTGCTACCAATGTTGGAGAAGTTACTTTTAGTAACTTCAACTTTTTTACACAATGGAACATTACCGTTTACAGAAGTAAACAAAGATATTTACTGTTCCACTCTAAATGTTATGAGGTAGCTTCCTGAATTCACCTTGCAATTGAGACTTCCATGGCTCTCAGTAGGATACATGCAATATTTATACCGTTCCACCTCACCCTGAGTAGTTATGTACACATCCATAACTCAAAATGCATAGAATAGAAAGTAATGCATTCAGCTCAATTGAGTGTAGAAATGAATTTTGCTGAAAACTACTATGTGATAACTTGATGTAGACCTTATTATTTTGCTTACCATATGATTTAGAGTAGTATGCAACCAATTTTATGAGGGTGCTACCAATGTTGGAGAAGTTACTTCTGGTAACTTCAACTTTTTTACACAATGGAACATTACCGTTTACAGAACTAAACAAAGATATTTACTGTTCCACTCTATATGAGGTAGCTTCCTGAATTCACCTTGCATTTGAGTATTCCATGGCACTGAGTAGGATACATGCAATATTTATGCCGTTCAACCTCACCCTGAGTAGTTATGTACACATCCATAACCCAAAATGCATAGAATAGAAAGTAATGCATTCAGCTCAATAGAGTGTAGAAATGAATTTTGCTGAAAACTACGATTTGATAACTTGATGTAAACCTTATTATTTTGCTTACCATATGATTTAGAGTAGTATGCAACCAATTTTATGCGGGTGCTACCAATGTTGGAGAAGTTACTTTTAGTAACTTCAACTTTTTTACACAATGGAACATTACCGTTTACAGAAGTAAACAAAGATATTTACTGTTCCACTCTAAATGTTATGAGGTAGCTTCCTGAATTCACCTTGCATTTGAGTATTCCATGGCTCTGAGTAGGATACATGCAATATTTATACCGTTCCACCTCACCCTGAGTAGTTATGTACACATCCATAACTCAAAATGCATAGAATAGAAAGTAATGCATTCAGTTCAATAGAGTGTAGAAATGAATTTTGCTGAAAACTACGATGTGATAACTTGATGTAAACATAATTATTTTACTTACCACATCACTTAGAGCAGTACGCAACCGATTTTATGTGGGTGCTACCAATGTTGGAGAAGTTACTTTTAGTAACTTCAACTTTTTTACACAATGGAACATTACCGTTTACAGAAGTAAACAAAGATATTTACTGTTCCACTCTAAATGTTATGAGGTAGCTTCCTGAATTCACCTTGCATTTGAGTATTCCATGGCTCTGAGTAGGATACATGCAATATTTATACCGTTCCACCTCACCCTGAGTAGTTACGTACACATCCATGACTCAAAATGCATAGAATAGAAAGTAATGCATTCAGCTCAATAGAGTGCAGAGATGAATTTTGCGGGAAACTACTATGTGATAACTTGATGTAAACATAATTATTTTACTTACCACATCACTTAGAGCAGTATGCAACCGATTTTATGTGTGTGCTACCATTGTTGGAGAAGTTACTTTTAGTAACTTCAACTTTTTTACACAATGGAACATTACCGTTTACAGAAGTAAACAAAGATATTTACTGTTCCACTCTAAATGTTATGAGGTAGCTTCCTGAATTCACCTTGCATTTGAGTATTCCATGGCTCTGAGTAGGATACATGCAATATTTATACCGTTCCACCTCACCCTGAGTAGTTATGTACACATCCATAACTCAAAATTCATAGAATAGAAAGTAATGCATTCAGTTCAATAGAGTGTAGAAATGAATTTCGCTGAAAACTACGATGTGATAACTTGATTTAAACATAATTATTTTACTTACCACATCACTTAGAGCAGTATGCAACCGATTTTATGTGTGTGCTACCAATGTTGGAGAAGTTACTTTTAGTAACTTCAACTTTTTTACACAATGGAACATTACCGTTTACAGAACTAAACAAAGATATTTACTGTTCCACTCTAAATGTTATGAGGTAGCTTCCTGAATTCACCTTGCATTTGAGTATTCCATGGCTCTGAGTAGGATACATGCAATGTTTATACCGTTCCACCTCACCCTGAGTAGTTATGTACACATCCATAACTCAAAATGCATAGAATAGAAAGTAATGCATTCAGCTCAATAGAGTGTAGAAATGAATTTTGCGGGAAACTACTATGTGATAACTTGATGTAAACATAATTATTTTACTTACCACATCACTTAGAGCAGTATGCAACCGATTTTATGTGTGTGCTACCATTGTTGGAGAAGTTACTTTTAGTAACTTCAACTTTTTTACACAATGGAACATTACCGTTTACAGAGGTAAACAAAGATATTTACTGTTCCACTCTAAATGTTATGAGGTAGCTTCCTGAATTCACCTTGCATTTCAGTATTCCATGGCTCTGAGTAGGATACATGCAATATTTATACCGTTCCACCTCACCCTGAGTAGTTATGTACACATCCATAACTCAAAATGCATAGAATAGAAAGTAATGCATTCAGCTCAATAGATTGTATAAATGAATTTTGCTGAAAACTACTATGTGATAACTTGATGTAAACCTTATTATTTTGCTTACCATATGATTTAGAGTACTATGCAACCAATTTTATGAGGGTGCTACCAATGTTGGAGAAGTTACTTTTAGTAACTTCAACTTTTTTACACAATGGAACATTACCGTTTACCGAACTAAACAAAGATATTTACTGTTCCACTCTAAATGTTATGAGGCAGCTTCCTGAATTCACCTTGCATTTGAGTCTTCCATGGCTCTGAGTAGGATACATGCAATATTTATAACGTTCCACTTCACCCTGAGTAGTTATGTACACATCCATAACTCAAAATGCGTAGAATAGAAGGTAATGCATTCAGCTCAATAGAGTGTAGAGATGAATTTTGCGGGAAACTACTATGTGATAACTTGATGTAAACCTTATTATTTTGCTTACCATATGATTCAGAGTAGTATGCAACCAATTTTATGAGGGTGCTACCAATGTTGGAGAAGTTACTTTTAGTAACTTCAACTTTTTTACACAATGGAACATTACCGTTTACAGAAGTAAACAAAGATATTTACTGTTCCACTCTAAATGTTATGAGGTAGCTTCCTGAATTCACCTTGCAATTGAGACTTCCATGGCTCTCAGTAGGATACATGCAATATTTATACCGTTCCACCTCACCCTGAGTAGTTATGTACACATCCATAACTCAAAATGCATAGAATAGAAAGTAATGCATTCAGCTCAATTGAGTGTAGAAATGAATTTTGCTGAAAACTACTATGTGATAACTTGATGTAGACCTTATTATTTTGCTTACCATATGATTTAGAGTAGTATGCAACCAATTTTATGAGGGTGCTACCAATGTTGGAGAAGTTACTTCTGGTAACTTCAACTTTTTTACACAATGGAACATTACCGTTTACAGAACTAAACAAAGATATTTACTGTTCCACTCTATATGAGGTAGCTTCCTGAATTCACCTTGCATTTGAGTATTCCATGGCACTGAGTAGGATACATGCAATATTTATGCCGTTCAACCTCACCCTGAGTAGTTATGTACACATCCATAACCCAAAATGCATAGAATAGAAAGTAATGCATTCAGCTCAATAGAGTGTAGAAATGAATTTCGCTGAAAACTACGATGTGATAACTTGATTTAAACATAATTATTTTACTTACCACATCACTTAGAGCAGTATGCAACCGATTTTATGTGTGTGCTACCAATGTTGGAGAAGTTACTTTTAGTAACTTCAACTTTTTTACACAATGGAACATTACCGTTTACAGAACTAAACAAAGATATTTACTGTTCCACTCTAAATGTTATGAGGTAGCTTCCTGAATTCACCTTGCATTTGAGTATTCCATGGCTCTGAGTAGGATACATGCAATGTTTATACCGTTCCACCTCACCCTGAGTAGTTATGTACACATCCATAACTCAAAATGCATAGAATAGAAAGTAATGCATTCAGCTCAATAGAGTGTAGAAATGAATTTTGCGGGAAACTACTATGTGATAACTTGATGTAAACATAATTATTTTACTTACCACATCACTTAGAGCAGTATGCAACCGATTTTATGTGTGTGCTACCATTGTTGGAGAAGTTACTTTTAGTAACTTCAACTTTTTTACACAATGGAACATTACCGTTTACAGAGGTAAACAAAGATATTTACTGTTCCACTCTAAATGTTATGAGGTAGCTTCCTGAATTCACCTTGCATTTCAGTATTCCATGGCTCTGAGTAGGATACATGCAATATTTATACCGTTCCACCTCACCCTGAGTAGTTATGTACACATCCATAACTCAAAATGCATAGAATAGAAAGTAATGCATTCAGCTCAATAGATTGTATAAATGAATTTTGCTGAAAACTACTATGTGATAACTTGATGTAAACCTTATTATTTTGCTTACCATATGATTTAGAGTACTATGCAACCAATTTTATGAGGGTGCTACCAATGTTGGAGAAGTTACTTTTAGTAACTTCAACTTTTTTACACAATGGAACATTACCGTTTACCGAACTAAACAAAGATATTTACTGTTCCACTCTAAATGTTATGAGGCAGCTTCCTGAATTCACCTTGCATTTGAGTCTTCCATGGCTCTGAGTAGGATACATGCAATATTTATAACGTTCCACTTCACCCTGAGTAGTTATGTACACATCCATAACTCAAAATGCGTAGAATAGAAGGTAATGCATTCAGCTCAATAGAGTGTAGAGATGAATTTTGCGGGAAACTACTATGTGATAACTTGATGTAAACCTTATTATTTTGCTTACCATATGATTCAGAGTAGTATGCAACCAATTTTATGAGGGTGCTACCAATGTTGGAGAAGTTACTTTTAGTAACTTCAACTTTTTTACACAATGGAACATTACCGTTTACAGAAGTAAACAAAGATATTTACTGTTCCACTCTAAATGTTATGAGGTAGCTTCCTGAATTCACCTTGCAATTGAGACTTCCATGGCTCTCAGTAGGATACATGCAATATTTATACCGTTCCACCTCACCCTGAGTAGTTATGTACACATCCATAACTCAAAATGCATAGAATAGAAAGTAATGCATTCAGCTCAATTGAGTGTAGAAATGAATTTTGCTGAAAACTACTATGTGATAACTTGATGTAGACCTTATTATTTTGCTTACCATATGATTTAGAGTAGTATGCAACCAATTTTATGAGGGTGCTACCAATGTTGGAGAAGTTACTTCTGGTAACTTCAACTTTTTTACACAATGGAACATTACCGTTTACAGAACTAAACAAAGATATTTACTGTTCCACTCTATATGAGGTAGCTTCCTGAATTCACCTTGCATTTGAGTATTCCATGGCACTGAGTAGGATACATGCAATATTTATGCCGTTCAACCTCACCCTGAGTAGTTATGTACACATCCATAACCCAAAATGCATAGAATAGAAAGTAATGCATTCAGCTCAATAGAGTGTAGAAATGAATTTTGCTGAAAACTACGATGTGATAACTTGATGTAAACCTTATTATTTTGCTTACCATATGATTTAGAGTAGTATGCAACCAATTTTATGCGGGTGCTACCAATGTTGGAGAAGTTACTTTTAGTAACTTCAACTTTTTTACACAATGGAACATTACCGTTTACAGAAGTAAACAAAGATATTTACTGTTCCACTCTAAATGTTATGAGGTAGCTTCCTGAATTCACCTTGCATTTGAGTATTCCATGGCTCTGAGTAGGATACATGCAATATTTATACAGTTCCACCTCACCCTGAGTAGTTATGTACACATCCATAACTCAAAATGCATAGAATAGAAAGTAATGCATTCAGCTCAATAGAGTGCAGAGATGAATTTTGCGGGAAACTACTATGTGATAACTTGATGTAAACCTTATTATTTTGCTTACCATATGATTTAGAGTAGCATGCAACCAATTTTATGAGGGTGCTACCAATGTTGGAGAAGTTACTTTTAGTAACTTCAACTTTTTTACACAATGGAACATTACCGTTTACAGAAGTAAACAAAGATATTTACTGTTCCACTCTAAATGTTATGAGGTAGCTTCCTGAATTCACCTTGCATTTGAGTATTCCATGGCTCTGAGTAGGATACATGCAATATTTATACCGTTCCACCTCACCCTGAGTAGTTACGTACACATCCATGACTCAAAATGCATAGAATAGAAAGTAATGCATTCAGCTCAATAGAGTGCAGAGATGAATTTTGCGGGAAACTACTATGTGATAACTTGATGTAAACATAATTATTTTACTTACCACATCACTTAGAGCAGTATGCAACCGATTTTATGTGTGTGCTACCATTGTTGGAGAAGTTACTTTTAGTAACTTCAACTTTTTTACACAATGGAACATTACCGTTTACAGAAGTAAACAAAGATATTTACTGTTCCACTCTAAATGTTATGAGGTAGCTTCCTGAATTCACCTTGCATTTGAGTATTCCATGGCTCTGAGTAGGATACATGCAATATTTATACCGTTCCACCTCACCCTGAGTAGTTATGTACACATCCATAACTCAAAATTCATAGAATAGAAAGTAATGCATTCAGTTCAATAGAGTGTAGAAATGAATTTCGCTGAAAACTACAATGTGATAACTTGATTTAAACATAATTATTTTACTTACCACATCACTTAGAGCAGTATGCAACCGATTTTATGTGTGTGCTACCAATGTTGGAGAAGTTACTTTTAGTAACTTCAACTTTTTTACACAATGGAACATTACCGTTTACAGAACTAAACAAAGATATTTACTGTTCCACTCTAAATGTTATGAGGTAGCTTCCTGAATTCACCTTGCATTTGAGTATTCCATGGCTCTGAGTAGGATACATGCAATGTTTATACCGTTCCACCTCACCCTGAGTAGTTATGTACACATCCATAACTCAAAATGCATAGAATAGAAAGTAATGCATTCAGCTCAATAGAGTGTAGAAATGAATTTTGCGGGAAACTACTATGTGATAACTTGATGTAAACATAATTATTTTACTTACCACATCACTTAGAGCAGTATGCAACCGATTTTATGTGTGTGCTACCATTGTTGGAGAAGTTACTTTTAGTAACTTCAACTTTTTTACACAATGGAACATTACCGTTTACAGAAGTAAACAAAGATATTTACTGTTCCACTCTAAATGTTATGAGGTAGCTTCCTGAATTCACCTTGCATTTGAGTATTCCATGGCTCTGAGTAGGATATATGCAATATTTATACCGTTCCACCTCACCCTGAGTAGTTATGTACACATCCATAACTCAAAATTCATAGAATAGAAAGTAATGCATTCAGTTCAATAGAGTGTAGAAATGAATTTCGCTGAAATCTACGATGTGATAACTTGATTTAAACATAATTATTTTACTTACCACATCACTTAGAGCAGTATGCAACCGATTTTATGTGTGTGCTACCAATGTTGGAGAAGTTACTTTTAGTAACTTCAACTTTTTTACACAATGGAACATTACCGTTTACAGAAGTAAACAAAGATATTTACTGTTCCACTCTAAATGTTATGAGGTAGCTTCCTGAATTCACCTTGCATTTGAGTATTCCATGGCTCTGAGTAGGATACATGCAATATTTATACCGTTCCACCTCACCCTGAGTAGTTATGTACACATCCATAACTCAAAATGCATAGAATAGAAAGTAATGCATTCAGCTCAATAGAGTGCAGAGATGAATTTTGCGGGAAACTACTATGTGATAACTTGATGTAAACCTTATTATTTTGCTTACCATATGATTTAGAGTAGTATGCAACCAATTTTATGAGGGTGCTACCAATGTTGGAGAAGTTACTTTTAGTAACTTCAACTTTTTTACACAATGGAACATTAACGTTTACAGAAGTAAACAGAGATATTTACTGTTCCACTCTAAATGTTATGAGGTAGCTTCCTGAATTCACCTTGCATTTGAGTATTCCATGGCTCTGAGTAGGATACATGCAATATTTATACCGTTCCACCTCACCCTGAGTAGTTACGTACACATCCATAACTCAAAATGCATAGAATAGAAAGTAATGCATTCAGTTCAATAGAGTGTAGAAATGAATTTTGCTGAAAACTACGATGTGATAACTTGATGTAAACATAATTATTTTACTTACCACATCACTTAGAGCAGTATGCAACTCGATTTTATGTGTGTGCTACCAATGTTGGAGAAGTTACTTTTAGTAACTTCAAATTTTTTACACAATGGAACATTACCGTTTACAGAAGTAAACAAAGATATTTACTGTTCCACTCTAAATGTTATGAGGTAGCTTCCTGAATTCACCTTGCATTTGAGTATTCCATGGCTCTGAGTAGGATACATGCAATATTTATACAGTTCCACCTCACCCTGAGTAGTTATGTACACATCCATAACTCAAAATGCATAGAATAGAAAGTAATGCATTCAGCTCAATAGAGTGCAGAGATGAATTTTGCGGGAAACTACTATGTGATAACTTGATGTAAACCTTATTATTTTGCTTACCATATGATTTAGAGTAGCATGCAACCAATTTTATGAGGGTGCTACCAATGTTGGAGAAGTTACTTTTAGTAACTTCAACTTTTTTACACAATGGAACATTACCGTTTACAGAAGTAAACAAAGATATTTACTGTTCCACTCTAAATGTTATGAGGTAGCTTCCTGAATTCACCTTGCATTTGAGTATTCCATGGCTCTGAGTAGGATACATGCAATATTTATACCGTTCCACCTCACCCTGAGTAGTTACGTACACATCCATGACTCAAAATGCATAGAATAGAAAGTAATGCATTCAGCTCAATAGAGTGCAGAGATGAATTTTGCGGGAAACTACTATGTGATAACTTGATGTAAACATAATTATTTTACTTACCACATCACTTAGAGCAGTATGCAACCGATTTTATGTGTGTGCTACCATTGTTGGAGAAGTTACTTTTAGTAACTTCAACTTTTTTACACAATGGAACATTACCGTTTACAGAAGTAAACAAAGATATTTACTGTTCCACTCTAAATGTTATGAGGTAGCTTCCTGAATTCACCTTGCATTTGAGTATTCCATGGCTCTGAGTAGGATACATGCAATATTTATACCGTTCCACCTCACCCTGAGTAGTTATGTACACATCCATAACTCAAAATTCATAGAATAGAAAGTAATGCATTCAGTTCAATAGAGTGTAGAAATGAATTTCGCTGAAAACTACAATGTGATAACTTGATTTAAACATAATTATTTTACTTACCACATCACTTAGAGCAGTATGCAACCGATTTTATGTGTGTGCTACCAATGTTGGAGAAGTTACTTTTAGTAACTTCAACTTTTTTACACAATGGAACATTACCGTTTACAGAACTAAACAAAGATATTTACTGTTCCACTCTAAATGTTATGAGGTAGCTTCCTGAATTCACCTTGCATTTGAGTATTCCATGGCTCTGAGTAGGATACATGCAATGTTTATACCGTTCCACCTCACCCTGAGTAGTTATGTACACATCCATAACTCAAAATGCATAGAATAGAAAGTAATGCATTCAGCTCAATAGAGTGTAGAAATGAATTTTGCGGGAAACTACTATGTGATAACTTGATGTAAACATAATTATTTTACTTACCACATCACTTAGAGCAGTATGCAACCGATTTTATGTGTGTGCTACCATTGTTGGAGAAGTTACTTTTAGTAACTTCAACTTTTTTACACAATGGAACATTACCGTTTACAGAAGTAAACAAAGATATTTACTGTTCCACTCTAAATGTTATGAGGTAGCTTCCTGAATTCACCTTGCATTTGAGTATTCCATGGCTCTGAGTAGGATATATGCAATATTTATACCGTTCCACCTCACCCTGAGTAGTTATGTACACATGCATAACTCAAAATTCATAGAATAGAAAGTAATGCATTCAGTTCAATAGAGTGTAGAAATGAATTTCGCTGAAAACTACGATGTGATAACTTGATTTAAACATAATTATTTTACTTACCACATCACTTAGAGCAGTATGCAACCGATTTTATGTGTGTGCTACCAATGTTGGAGAAGTTACTTTTAGTAACTTCAACTTTTTTACACAATGGAATATTACCGTTTACAGAAGTAAACAAAGATATTTACTGTTCCACTCTAAATGTTATGAGGTAGCTTCCTGAATTCACCTTGCATTTGAGTATTCCATGGCTCTGAGTAGGATACATGCAATATTTATACCGTTCCACCTCACCCTGAGTAGTTATGTACACATCCATAACTCAAAATGCATAGAATAGAAAGTAATGCATTCAGCTCAATAGAGTGCAGAGATGAATTTTGCGGGAAACTACTATGTGATAACTTGATGTAAACCTTATTATTTTGCTTACCATATGATTTAGAGTAGTATGCAACCAATTTTATGAGGGTGCTACCAATGTTGGAGAAGTTACTTTTAGTAACTTCAACTTTTTTACACAATGGAACATTAACGTTTACAGAAGTAAACAAAGATATTTACTGTTCCACTCTAAATGTTATGAGGTAGCTTCCTGAATTCACCTTGCATTTGAGTATTCCATGGCTCTGAGTAGGATACATGCAATATTTATACCGTTCCACCTCACCCTGAGTAGTTATGTACACATCCATAACTCAAAATGCATAGAATAGAAAGTAATGCATTCAGCTCAATAGAGTGCAGAGATGAATTTTGCGGGAACCTGCTATGTGATAACTTGATGTAAACCTTATTATTTTGCTTACCATATGATTTAGAGTAGTATGCAACCAATTTTATGAGGGTGCTACCAATGTTGGAGAAGTTACTTTTAGTAACTTCAACTTTTTTACACAATGGAACATTACCGTTTACAGAAGTAAACAAAGATATTTACTGTTCCACTCTAAATGTTATGAGGTAGCTTCCTGAATTCACCTTGCATTTGAGTATTCCATAGCTCTGAGTAGGATACATGCAATATTTATACCGTTCCACCTCACCCTGAGTAGTTATGTACACATCCATAACCCAAAATGCATAGAATAGAAAGTAATGCATTCTGCTCAATAGAGTGTAGCAATGAATTTTGCTGAAAACTACGATGTGATAACTGGATGTAAACCTAATTATTTTACTTACCACATCACTTAGAGCAGTATGCAACCGATTTTATGTGTGTGCTACCAATGTTCGAGAAGTTACTTTTAGTAACTTCAACTTTTTTACACAATTGAACATTACAGTTTACAGAACTAAACAAAGATATTTAATGTTCCACTCTAAATGTTATGAGGTAGCTTCCTGATTTCACCTTGCATTTGAGTTTTCCATGGCTCTGAGTAGGATACATGCAATATTTATACCGTTCCACCTCACCCTGAGTAGTTATGTACACATCCCGAACCCAAAATGCATAGAATAGAAAGTAATGCATTCAGCTCAATAGAGTGTAGAGATGAATTTTGCGCGAAACTACTATGTGATAACTTGATGTAAACCTTATTATTTTGCCTACCATATGATTCAGAGTAGTATGCAACCAATTTTATGAGGGTGCTACCAATGTTCGAGAAGTTACTTTAGTAACTTCAACTTTTTTACACAATGCAACATTAAAGTTTACAGAACTAAACAAAAATATTTTATGAGTGTGCTACCAATGTAGAAGTTACTTTTAGTAACATCAACTTTTTTACACAATGGAACATTACCGTTTACAGAGGTAAACAAAGATATTTACTGTTCCACTCTATATGAGGTAGCTTCCTGAATTCACCTTGCATTTGAGTATTCCATGGCACTGAGTAGGATACATGCAATATTTATGCCGTTCAACCTCACCCTGAGTAGTTATGTACACATCCATAACCCAAAATGCATAGAATAGAAAGTAATGCATTCAGCTCAATAGAGTGTAGAAATGAATTTTGCTGAAAACTACGATGTGATAACTTGATGTAAACCTAATTATTTTACTTACCACATCACTTAGAGCAGTATGCAACCGATTATATGTGTGTGCTACCAATGTTCGAGAAGTTACTTTTAGTAACTTCAACTTTTTTATACAATTGAACATTAAAGTTTACAGAACTAAACAAAAATACTTTATGAGGGTGCTACCAATGTTGAAGTTACTTTTAGTAACTTCAACTTTTTTACACATTGGAACATTACCGTTTACAGAAGTAAACAAAGATATTTAGCGTTCCACTCTAAATATTATGAGGTAGCTTCCTGAATTCACCTTGCATTTGAGTCTTCCATGGCTCTGAGTAGGATACATGCAATATTTATACAATTCCACCTCACCCTGAGTAGTTATGTACACATCCATAACTCAAAATGCATAGAATACAAATTAATGCATTCAGCTCAATAGAGTGTAGAAATGAATTTTGCAGAAAACTACTATGTGATAACTTGATGTAGACCTTATTATTTTGCTTACCATATGATTTAGAGTAGTATGCAACCAATTTTATGAGGGTGCTACCAATGTTGGAGAAGTTACTTCTGGTAACTTCAACTTTTTTACACAATGGAACATTACCGTTTACAGAACTAAACAAAGATATTTACTGTTCCACTCTATATGAGGTAGCTTCCTGAATTCACCTTGCATTTGAGTATTCCATGGCACTGAGTAGGATACATGCAATATTTATGCCGTTCAACCTCACCCTGAGTAGTTATGTACACATCCATAACCCAAAATGCATAGAATAGAAAGTAATGCATTCAGCTCAATAGAGTGTAGAAATGAATTTTGCTGAAAACTACGATGTGATAACTTGATGTAAACCTTATTATTTTGCTTACCATATGATTTAGAGTAGTATGCAACCAATTTTATGCGGGTGCTACCAATGTTGGAGAAGTTACTTTTAGTAACTTCAACTTTTTTACACAATGGAACATTACCGTTTACAGAAGTAAACAAAGATATTTACTGTTCCACTCTAAATGTTATGAGGTAGCTTCCTGAATTCACCTTGCATTTGAGTATTCCATGGCTCTGAGTAGGATACATGCAATATTTATACAGTTCCACCTCACCCTGAGTAGTTATGTACACATCCATAACTCAAAATGCATAGAATAGAAAGTAATGCATTCAGCTCAATAGAGTGCAGAGATGAATTTTGCGGGAAACTACTATGTGATAACTTGATGTAAACCTTATTATTTTGCTTACCATATGATTTAGAGTAGCATGCAACCAATTTTATGAGGGTGCTACCAATGTTGGAGAAGTTACTTTTAGTAACTTCAACTTTTTTACACAATGGAACATTACCGTTTACAGAAGTAAACAAAGATATTTACTGTTCCACTCTAAATGTTATGAGGTAGCTTCCTGAATTCACCTTGCATTTGAGTATTCCATGGCTCTGAGTAGGATACATGCAATATTTATACCGTTCCACCTCACCCTGAGTAGTTACGTACACATCCATGACTCAAAATGCATAGAATAGAAAGTAATGCATTCAGCTCAATAGAGTGCAGAGATGAATTTTGCGGGAAACTACTATGTGATAACTTGATGTAAACATAATTATTTTACTTACCACATCACTTAGAGCAGTATGCAACCGATTTTATGTGTGTGCTACCATTGTTGGAGAAGTTACTTTTAGTAACTTCAACTTTTTTACACAATGGAACATTACCGTTTACAGAAGTAAACAAAGATATTTACTGTTCCACTCTAAATGTTATGAGGTAGCTTCCTGAATTCACCTTGCATTTGAGTATTCCATGGCTCTGAGTAGGATACATGCAATATTTATACCGTTCCACCTCACCCTGAGTAGTTATGTACACATCCATAACTCAAAATTCATAGAATAGAAAGTAATGCATTCAGTTCAATAGAGTGTAGAAATGAATTTCGCTGAAAACTACAATGTGATAACTTGATTTAAACATAATTATTTTACTTACCACATCACTTAGAGCAGTATGCAACCGATTTTATGTGTGTGCTACCAATGTTGGAGAAGTTACTTTTAGTAACTTCAACTTTTTTACACAATGGAACATTACCGTTTACAGAACTAAACAAAGATATTTACTGTTCCACTCTAAATGTTATGAGGTAGCTTCCTGAATTCACCTTGCATTTGAGTATTCCATGGCTCTGAGTAGGATACATGCAATGTTTATACCGTTCCACCTCACCCTGAGTAGTTATGTACACATCCATAACTCAAAATGCATAGAATAGAAAGTAATGCATTCAGCTCAATAGAGTGTAGAAATGAATTTTGCGGGAAACTACTATGTGATAACTTGATGTAAACATAATTATTTTACTTACCACATCACTTAGAGCAGTATGCAACCGATTTTATGTGTGTGCTACCATTGTTGGAGAAGTTACTTTTAGTAACTTCAACTTTTTTACACAATGGAACATTACCGTTTACAGAAGTAAACAAAGATATTTACTGTTCCACTCTAAATGTTATGAGGTAGCTTCCTGAATTCACCTTGCATTTGAGTATTCCATGGCTCTGAGTAGGATATATGCAATATTTATACCGTTCCACCTCACCCTGAGTAGTTATGTACACATCCATAACTCAAAATTCATAGAATAGAAAGTAATGCATTCAGTTCAATAGAGTGTAGAAATGAATTTCGCTGAAATCTACGATGTGATAACTTGATTTAAACATAATTATTTTACTTACCACATCACTTAGAGCAGTATGCAACCGATTTTATGTGTGTGCTACCAATGTTGGAGAAGTTACTTTTAGTAACTTCAACTTTTTTACACAATGGAACATTACCGTTTACAGAAGTAAACAAAGATATTTACTGTTCCACTCTAAATGTTATGAGGTAGCTTCCTGAATTCACCTTGCATTTGAGTATTCCATGGCTCTGAGTAGGATACATGCAATATTTATACCGTTCCACCTCACCCTGAGTAGTTATGTACACATCCATAACTCAAAATGCATAGAATAGAAAGTAATGCATTCAGCTCAATAGAGTGCAGAGATGAATTTTGCGGGAAACTACTATGTGATAACTTGATGTAAACCTTATTATTTTGCTTACCATATGATTTAGAGTAGTATGCAACCAATTTTATGAGGGTGCTACCAATGTTGGAGAAGTTACTTTTAGTAACTTCAACTTTTTTACACAATGGAACATTAACGTTTACAGAAGTAAACAGAGATATTTACTGTTCCACTCTAAATGTTATGAGGTAGCTTCCTGAATTCACCTTGCATTTGAGTATTCCATGGCTCTGAGTAGGATACATGCAATATTTATACCGTTCCACCTCACCCTGAGTAGTTACGTACACATCCATAACTCAAAATGCATAGAATAGAAAGTAATGCATTCAGTTCAATAGAGTGTAGAAATGAATTTTGCTGAAAACTACGATGTGATAACTTGATGTAAACATAATTATTTTACTTACCACATCACTTAGAGCAGTATGCAACTCGATTTTATGTGTGTGCTACCAATGTTGGAGAAGTTACTTTTAGTAACTTCAAATTTTTTACACAATGGAACATTACCGTTTACAGAAGTAAACAAAGATATTTACTGTTCCACTCTAAATGTTATGAGGTAGCTTCCTGAATTCACCTTGCATTTGAGTATTCCATGGCTCTGAGTAGGATACATGCAATATTTATACAGTTCCACCTCACCCTGAGTAGTTATGTACACATCCATAACTCAAAATGCATAGAATAGAAAGTAATGCATTCAGCTCAATAGAGTGCAGAGATGAATTTTGCGGGAAACTACTATGTGATAACTTGATGTAAACCTTATTATTTTGCTTACCATATGATTTAGAGTAGCATGCAACCAATTTTATGAGGGTGCTACCAATGTTGGAGAAGTTACTTTTAGTAACTTCAACTTTTTTACACAATGGAACATTACCGTTTACAGAAGTAAACAAAGATATTTACTGTTCCACTCTAAATGTTATGAGGTAGCTTCCTGAATTCACCTTGCATTTGAGTATTCCATGGCTCTGAGTAGGATACATGCAATATTTATACCGTTCCACCTCACCCTGAGTAGTTACGTACACATCCATGACTCAAAATGCATAGAATAGAAAGTAATGCATTCAGCTCAATAGAGTGCAGAGATGAATTTTGCGGGAAACTACTATGTGATAACTTGATGTAAACATAATTATTTTACTTACCACATCACTTAGAGCAGTATGCAACCGATTTTATGTGTGTGCTACCATTGTTGGAGAAGTTACTTTTAGTAACTTCAACTTTTTTACACAATGGAACATTACCGTTTACAGAAGTAAACAAAGATATTTACTGTTCCACTCTAAATGTTATGAGGTAGCTTCCTGAATTCACCTTGCATTTGAGTATTCCATGGCTCTGAGTAGGATACATGCAATATTTATACCGTTCCACCTCACCCTGAGTAGTTATGTACACATCCATAACTCAAAATTCATAGAATAGAAAGTAATGCATTCAGTTCAATAGAGTGTAGAAATGAATTTCGCTGAAAACTACAATGTGATAACTTGATTTAAACCTAATTATTTTACTTACCACATCACTTAGAGCAGTATGCAACCGATTTTATGTGTGTGCTACCAATGTTGGAGAAGTTACTTTTAGTAACTTCAACTTTTTTACACAATGGAACATTACCGTTTACAGAACTAAACAAAGATATTTACTGTTCCACTCTAAATGTTATGAGGTAGCTTCCTGAATTCACCTTGCATTTGAGTATTCCATGGCTCTGAGTAGGATACATGCAATGTTTATACCGTTCCACCTCACCCTGAGTAGTTATGTACACATCCATAACTCAAAATGCATAGAATAGAAAGTAATGCATTCAGCTCAATAGAGTGTAGAAATGAATTTTGCGGGAAACTACTATGTGATAACTTGATGTAAACATAATTATTTTACTTACCACATCACTTAGAGCAGTATGCAACCGATTTTATGTGTGTGCTACCATTGTTGGAGAAGTTACTTTTAGTAACTTCAACTTTTTTACACAATGGAACATTACCGTTTACAGAAGTAAACAAAGATATTTACTGTTCCACTCTAAATGTTATGAGGTAGCTTCCTGAATTCACCTTGCATTTGAGTATTCCATGGCTCTGAGTAGGATATATGCAATATTTATACCGTTCCACCTCACCCTGAGTAGTTATGTACACATGCATAACTCAAAATTCATAGAATAGAAAGTAATGCATTCAGTTCAATAGAGTGTAGAAATGAATTTCGCTGAAAACTACGATGTGATAACTTGATTTAAACATAATTATTTTACTTACCACATCACTTAGAGCAGTATGCAACCGATTTTATGTGTGTGCTACCAATGTTGGAGAAGTTACTTTTAGTAACTTCAACTTTTTTACACAATGGAATATTACCGTTTACAGAAGTAAACAAAGATATTTACTGTTCCACTCTAAATGTTATGAGGTAGCTTCCTGAATTCACCTTGCATTTGAGTATTCCATGGCTCTGAGTAGGATACATGCAATATTTATACCGTTCCACCTCACCCTGAGTAGTTATGTACACATCCATAACTCAAAATGCATAGAATAGAAAGTAATGCATTCAGCTCAATAGAGTGCAGAGATGAATTTTGCGGGAAACTACTATGTGATAACTTGATGTAAACCTTATTATTTTGCTTACCATATGATTTAGAGTAGTATGCAACCAATTTTATGAGGGTGCTACCAATGTTGGAGAAGTTACTTTTAGTAACTTCAACTTTTTTACACAATGGAACATTAACGTTTACAGAAGTAAACAAAGATATTTACTGTTCCACTCTAAATGTTATGAGGTAGCTTCCTGAATTCACCTTGCATTTGAGTATTCCATGGCTCTGAGTAGGATACATGCAATATTTATACCGTTCCACCTCACCCTGAGTAGTTATGTACACATCCATAACTCAAAATGCATAGAATAGAAAGTAATGCATTCAGCTCAATAGAGTGCAGAGATGAATTTTGCGGGAACCTGCTATGTGATAACTTGATGTAAACCTTATTATTTTGCTTACCATATGATTTAGAGTAGTATGCAACCAATTTTATGAGGGTGCTACCAATGTTGGAGAAGTTACTTTTAGTAACTTCAACTTTTTTACACAATGGAACATTACCGTTTACAGAAGTAAACAAAGATATTTACTGTTCCACTCTAAATGTTATGAGGTAGCTTCCTGAATTCACCTTGCATTTGAGTATTCCATGGCTCTGAGTAGGATACATGCAATATTTATACCGTTCCACCTCACCCTGAGTAGTTACGTACACATCCATGACTCAAAATGCATAGAATAGAAAGTAATGCATTCAGCTCAATAGAGTGCAGAGATGAATTTTGCGGGAAACTACTATGTGATAACTTGATGTAAACATAATTATTTTACTTACCACATCACTTAGAGCAGTATGCAACCGATTTTATGTGTGTGCTACCATTGTTGGAGAAGTTACTTTTAGTAACTTCAACTTTTTTACACAATGGAACATTACCGTTTACAGAAGTAAACAAAGATATTTACTGTTCCACTCTAAATGTTATGAGGTAGCTTCCTGAATTCACCTTGCATTTGAGTATTCCATGGCTCTGAGTAGGATACATGCAATATTTATACCGTTCCACCTCACCCTGAGTAGTTATGTACACATCCATAACTCAAAATTCATAGAATAGAAAGTAATGCATTCAGTTCAATAGAGTGTAGAAATGAATTTCGCTGAAAACTACAATGTGATAACTTGATTTAAACCTAATTATTTTACTTACCACATCACTTAGAGCAGTATGCAACCGATTTTATGTGTGTGCTACCAATGTTGGAGAAGTTACTTTTAGTAACTTCAACTTTTTTACACAATGGAACATTACCGTTTACAGAACTAAACAAAGATATTTACTGTTCCACTCTAAATGTTATGAGGTAGCTTCCTGAATTCACCTTGCATTTGAGTATTCCATGGCTCTGAGTAGGATACATGCAATGTTTATACCGTTCCACCTCACCCTGAGTAGTTATGTACACATCCATAACTCAAAATGCATAGAATAGAAAGTAATGCATTCAGCTCAATAGAGTGTAGAAATGAATTTTGCGGGAAACTACTATGTGATAACTTGATGTAAACATAATTATTTTACTTACCACATCACTTAGAGCAGTATGCAACCGATTTTATGTGTGTGCTACCATTGTTGGAGAAGTTACTTTTAGTAACTTCAACTTTTTTACACAATGGAACATTACCGTTTACAGAAGTAAACAAAGATATTTACTGTTCCACTCTAAATGTTATGAGGTAGCTTCCTGAATTCACCTTGCATTTGAGTATTCCATGGCTCTGAGTAGGATATATGCAATATTTATACCGTTCCACCTCACCCTGAGTAGTTATGTACACATGCATAACTCAAAATTCATAGAATAGAAAGTAATGCATTCAGTTCAATAGAGTGTAGAAATGAATTTCGCTGAAAACTACGATGTGATAACTTGATTTAAACATAATTATTTTACTTACCACATCACTTAGAGCAGTATGCAACCGATTTTATGTGTGTGCTACCAATGTTGGAGAAGTTACTTTTAGTAACTTCAACTTTTTTACACAATGGAATATTACCGTTTACAGAAGTAAACAAAGATATTTACTGTTCCACTCTAAATGTTATGAGGTAGCTTCCTGAATTCACCTTGCATTTGAGTATTCCATGGCTCTGAGTAGGATACATGCAATATTTATACCGTTCCACCTCACCCTGAGTAGTTATGTACACATCCATAACTCAAAATGCATAGAATAGAAAGTAATGCATTCAGCTCAATAGAGTGCAGAGATGAATTTTGCGGGAAACTACTATGTGATAACTTGATGTAAACCTTATTATTTTGCTTACCATATGATTTAGAGTAGTATGCAACCAATTTTATGAGGGTGCTACCAATGTTGGAGAAGTTACTTTTAGTAACTTCAACTTTTTTACACAATGGAACATTAACGTTTACAGAAGTAAACAAAGATATTTACTGTTCCACTCTAAATGTTATGAGGTAGCTTCCTGAATTCACCTTGCATTTGAGTATTCCATGGCTCTGAGTAGGATACATGCAATATTTATACCGTTCCACCTCACCCTGAGTAGTTATGTACACATCCATAACTCAAAATGCATAGAATAGAAAGTAATGCATTCAGCTCAATAGAGTGCAGAGATGAATTTTGCGGGAACCTGCTATGTGATAACTTGATGTAAACCTTATTATTTTGCTTACCATATGATTTAGAGTAGTATGCAACCAATTTTATGAGGGTGCTACCAATGTTGGAGAAGTTACTTTTAGTAACTTCAACTTTTTTACACAATGGAACATTACCGTTTACAGAAGTAAACAAAGATATTTACTGTTCCACTCTAAATGTTATGAGGTAGCTTCCTGAATTCACCTTGCATTTGAGTATTCCATAGCTCTGAGTAGGATACATGCAATATTTATACCGTTCCACCTCACCCTGAGTAGTTATGTACACATCCATAACCCAAAATGCATAGAATAGAAAGTAATGCATTCTGCTCAATAGAGTGTAGCAATGAATTTTGCTGAAAACTACGATGTGATAACTGGATGTAAACCTAATTATTTTACTTACCACATCACTTAGAGCAGTATGCAACCGATTTTATGTGTGTGCTACCAATGTTCGAGAAGTTACTTTTAGTAACTTCAACTTTTTTACACAATTGAACATTACAGTTTACAGAACTAAACAAAGATATTTAATGTTCCACTCTAAATGTTATGAGGTAGCTTCCTGATTTCACCTTGCATTTGAGTTTTCCATGGCTCTGAGTAGGATACATGCAATATTTATACCGTTCCACCTCACCCTGAGTAGTTATGTACACATCCCGAACCCAAAATGCATAGAATAGAAAGTAATGCATTCAGCTCAATAGAGTGTAGAGATGAATTTTGCGCGAAACTACTATGTGATAACTTGATGTAAACCTTATTATTTTGCCTACCATATGATTCAGAGTAGTATGCAACCAATTTTATGAGGGTGCTACCAATGTTCGAGAAGTTACTTTAGTAACTTCAACTTTTTTACACAATGCAACATTAAAGTTTACAGAACTAAACAAAAATATTTTATGAGTGTGCTACCAATGTAGAAGTTACTTTTAGTAACATCAACTTTTTTACACAATGGAACATTACCGTTTACAGAGGTAAACAAAGATATTTACTGTTCCACTCTATATGAGGTAGCTTCCTGAATTCACCTTGCATTTGAGTATTCCATGGCACTGAGTAGGATACATGCAATATTTATGCCGTTCAACCTCACCCTGAGTAGTTATGTACACATCCATAACCCAAAATGCATAGAATAGAAAGTAATGCATTCAGCTCAATAGAGTGTAGAAATGAATTTTGCTGAAAACTACGATGTGATAACTTGATGTAAACCTAATTATTTTACTTACCACATCACTTAGAGCAGTATGCAACCGATTATATGTGTGTGCTACCAATGTTCGAGAAGTTACTTTTAGTAACTTCAACTTTTTTATACAATTGAACATTAAAGTTTACAGAACTAAACAAAAATACTTTATGAGGGTGCTACCAATGTTGAAGTTACTTTTAGTAACTTCAACTTTTTTACACATTGGAACATTACCGTTTACAGAAGTAAACAAAGATATTTAGCGTTCCACTCTAAATATTATGAGGTAGCTTCCTGAATTCACCTTGCATTTGAGTCTTCCATGGCTCTGAGTAGGATACATGCAATATTTATACAATTCCACCTCACCCTGAGTAGTTATGTACACATCCATAACTCAAAATGCATAGAATACAAATTAATGCATTCAGCTCAATAGAGTGTAGAAATGAATTTTGCAGAAAACTACTATGTGATAACTTGATGTAAACTTTATTATTTTGCTTACCACATCACTTAGAGCAGTATGCAACCGATTTTATGTGTGTGCTACCAATGTTGGAGAAGTTACTTTTAGTAACTTCAACTTTTTTACACATTGGAACATTACCGTTTACAGAAGTAAACAAAGATATTTACCGTTCCACTTTAAATATTATGAAGTAGCTTCCTGAATTCACCTTGCGTTTGAGTATTCCATGGCACTGAGTAGGATACATGCAATATTTATACCTTTCCACCTCACCCTGAGTAGTTATGTACACATCCATAACCCAAAATGCATAGAATAGAAAGTAATGCATTCAGCTCAATAGAGTGTAGAAATGAATTTTGCTGAAAACTACGATGTGATAACTTGATGTAAACCTAATTATTTTACTTACCACATCACTTAGAGCAGTATGCAACCGATTTTATGTGTGTGCTACCAATGTTCGAGAAGTTACTTTTAGTAACTTCAACTTTTTTACACAATTGAACATTAAAGTTTACAGAACTAAACAAAAATACTTTATGAGGGTGCTACCAATGTTGAAGTTACTTTTAGTAACTTTAACTTTTTTACACATTGGAACATTACCGTTTACAGAAGTAAACAAAGATATTTAGCGTTCCACTCTAAATATTATGAGGTAGCTTCCTGAATTCACCTTGCATTTGAGTCTTCCATGGCTCTGAGTAGGATACATGCAATATTTATACAATTCCACCTCACCCTGAGTAGTTATGTACACATCCATAACTCAAAATGCATAGAATACAAATTAATGCATTCAGCTCAATAGAGTGTAGAAATGAATTTTGCAGAAAACTACTATGTGATAACTTGATGTAAACTTTATTATTTTGCTTACCACATCACTTAGAGCAGTATGCAACCGATTTTATGTGTGTGCTACCAATGTTGGAGAAGTTACTTTTAGTAACTTCAACTTTTTTACACAATGGAACATTACAGTTACAGAACTAAACAAAGATATTTACTGTTCCACTCTAAATGTTATGAGGTAGCTTCCTGAATTCACCATGCATTTGAGTATTCCATGGCTCTGAGTAGGATACATGCAATATTTATACCGTTCCACCTCACCCTGAGTAGTTATGTACACATCCATAACTCAAAATGCATAGAATAGAAAGTAATGCATTCAGCTCAATAGAGTGTAGAAATGAATTTTGCTGAAAACTACTATGTGTTTACTTGATGTAAACCTTATTATTTTGCTTACCATATGGTTTAGAGTAGTATGCAACCAATTTTATGAGGGTGCTACCAATGTTGGAGAAGTTACTTTTAGTAAATTCAACTTTTTTACACAATGGAACATTACCGTTTACAGAGGTAAACAAAGATATTTACTGTTCCACTCTAAATGTTATGAGGCAGCTTCCTGAATTCACCTTGCATTTGAGTCTTCCATGGCTCTGAGTAGGATACATGCAATATTTATAACGTTCCACTTCACCCTGAGTAGTTATGTACACATCCATAACTCAAAATGCGTAGAATAGAAGGTAATGCATTCAGCTCAATAGAGTGTAGAGATGAATTTTGCGGGAAACTACTATGTGATAACTTGATGTAAACCTTATTATTTTGCTTACCATATGATTCAGAGTAGTATGCAACCAATTTTATGAGGGTGCTACCAATGTTGGAGAAGTTACTTTTAGTAACTTCAACTTTTTTACACAATGGAACATTACCGTTTACAGAAGTAAACAAAGATATTTACTGTTCCACTCTAAATGTTATGAGGTAGCTTCCTGAATTCACCTTGCAATTGAGACTTCCATGGCTCTCAGTAGGATACATGCAATATTTATACCGTTCCACCTCACCCTGAGTAGTTATGTACACATCCATAACTCAAAATGCATAGAATAGAAAGTAATGCATTCAGCTCAATTGAGTGTAGAAATGAATTTTGCTGAAAACTACTATGTGATAACTTGATGTAGACCTTATTATTTTGCTTACCATATGATTTAGGGTAGTATGCAACCAATTTTATGAGGGTGCTACCAATGTTGGAGAAGTTACTTTTAGTAACTTCAACTTTTTTACACAATGGAACATTAACGTTTACAGAAGTAAACAAAGATATTTACTGTTCCACTCTAAATGTTATGAGGTAGCTTCCTGAATTCACCTTGCATTTGAGTATTCCATTGCTCTGAGTAGGATACATGCAATATTTATACCGTTCCACCTCACCCTGAGTAGTTATGTACACATCCATAACTCAAAATGCATAGAATAGAAAGTAATGCATTCAGCTCAATAGAGTGCAGAGATGAATTTTGCGGGAACCTGCTATGTGATAACTTGATGTAAACCTTATTATTTTGCTTACCATATGATTTAGAGTAGTATGCAACCAATTTTATGAGGGTGCTACCAATGTTGGAGAAGTTACTTTTAGTAACTTCAACTTTTTTACACAATGGAACATTACCGTTTACAGAAGTAAACAAAGATATTTACTGTTCCACTCTAAATGTTATGAGGTAGCTTCCTGAATTCACCTTGCATTTGAGTATTCCATAGCTCTGAGTAGGATACATGCAATATTTATACCGTTCCACCTCACCCTGAGTAGTTATGTACACATCCATAACCCAAAATGCATAGAATAGAAAGTAATGCATTCTGCTCAATAGAGTGTAGCAATGAATTTTGCTGAAAACTACGATGTGATAACTGGATGTAAACCTAATTATTTTACTTACCACATCACTTAGAGCAGTATGCAACCGATTTTATGTGTGTGCTACCAATGTTCGAGAAGTTACTTTTAGTAACTTCAACTTTTTTACACAATTGAACATTACAGTTTACAGAACTAAACAAAGATATTTAATGTTCCACTCTAAATGTTATGAGGTAGCTTCCTGATTTCACCTTGCATTTGAGTTTTCCATGGCTCTGAGTAGGATACATGCAATATTTATACCGTTCCACCTCACCCTGAGTAGTTATGTACACATCCCGAACCCAAAATGCATAGAATAGAAAGTAATGCATTCAGCTCAATAGAGTGTAGAGATGAATTTTGCGCGAAACTACTATGTGATAACTTGATGTAAACCTTATTATTTTGCCTACCATATGATTCAGAGTAGTATGCAACCAATTTTATGAGGGTGCTACCAATGTTCGAGAAGTTACTTTAGTAACTTCAACTTTTTTACACAATGCAACATTAAAGTTTACAGAACTAAACAAAAATATTTTATGAGTGTGCTACCAATGTAGAAGTTACTTTTAGTAACATCAACTTTTTTACACAATGGAACATTACCGTTTACAGAGGTAAACAAAGATATTTACTGTTCCACTCTAAATGTTATGAGGTAGCTTCCTGAATTCACCTTGCATTTCAGTATTCCATGGCTCTGAGTAGGATACATGCAATATTTATACCGTTCCACCTCACCCTGAGTAGTTATGTACACATCCATAACTCAAAATGCATAGAATAGAAAGTAATGCATTCAGCTCAATAGATTGTATAAATGAATTTTGCTGAAAACTACTATGTGATAACTTGATGTAAACCTTATTATTTTGCTTACCATATGATTTAGAGTACTATGCAACCAATTTTATGAGGGTGCTACCAATGTTGGAGAAGTTACTTTTAGTAACTTCAACTTTTTTACACAATGGAACATTACCGTTTACCGAACTAAACAAAGATATTTACTGTTCCACTCTAAATGTTATGAGGCAGCTTCCTGAATTCACCTTGCATTTGAGTCTTCCATGGCTCTGAGTAGGATACATGCAATATTTATAACGTTCCACTTCACCCTGAGTAGTTATGTACACATCCATAACTCAAAATGCGTAGAATAGAAGGTAATGCATTCAGCTCAATAGAGTGTAGAGATGAATTTTGCGGGAAACTACTATGTGATAACTTGATGTAAACCTTATTATTTTGCTTACCATATGATTCAGAGTAGTATGCAACCAATTTTATGAGGGTGCTACCAATGTTGGAGAAGTTACTTTTAGTAACTTCAACTATTTTACACAATGGAACATTACCGTTTACAGAAGTAAACAAAGATATTTACTGTTCCACTCTAAATGTTATGAGGTAGCTTCCTGAATTCACCTTGCAATTGAGACTTCCATGGCTCTCAGTAGGATACATGCAATATTTATACCGTTCCACCTCACCCTGAGTAGTTATGTACACATCCATAACTCAAAATGCATAGAATAGAAAGTAATGCATTCAGCTCAATTGAGTGTAGAAATGAATTTTGCTGAAAACTACTATGTGATAACTTGATGTAGACCTTATTATTTTGCTTACCATATGATTTAGAGTAGTATGCAACCAATTTTATGAGGGTGCTACCAATGTTCGAGAAGTTACTTTAGTAACTTCAACTTTTTTACACAATGCAACATTAAAGTTTACAGAACTAAACAAAAATATTTTATGAGTGTGCTACCAATGTAGAAGTTACTTTTAGTAACATCAACTTTTTTACACAATGGAACATTACCGTTTACAGAGGTAAACAAAGATATTTACTGTTCCACTCTAAATGTTATGAGGCAGCTTCCTGAATTCACCTTGCATTTGAGTCTTCCATGGCTCTGAGTAGGATACATGCAATATTTATAACGTTCCACTTCACCCTGAGTAGTTATGTACACATCCATAACTCAAAATGCGTAGAATAGAAGGTAATGCATTCAGCTCAATAGAGTGTAGAGATGAATTTTGCGGGAAACTACTATGTGATAACTTGATGTAAACCTTATTATTTTGCTTACCATATGATTCAGAGTAGTATGCAACCAATTTTATGAGGGTGCTACCAATGTTGGAGAAGTTACTTTTAGTAACTTCAACTTTTTTACACAATGGAACATTACCGTTTACAGAAGTAAACAAAGATATTTACTGTTCCACTCTAAATGTTATGAGGTAGCTTCCTGAATTCACCTTGCAATTGAGACTTCCATGGCTCTCAGTAGGATACATGCAATATTTATACCGTTCCACCTCACCCTGAGTAGTTATGTACACATCCATAACTCAAAATGCATAGAATAGAAAGTAATGCATTCAGCTCAATTGAGTGTAGAAATGAATTTTGCTGAAAACTACTATGTGATAACTTGATGTAGACCTTATTATTTTGCTTACCATATGGTTTAGGGTAGTATGCAACCAATTTTATGAGGGTGCTACCAATGTTGGAGAAGTTACTTCTGGTAACTTCAACTTTTTTACACAATGGAACATTACCGTTTACAGAAGTAAACAAAGATATTTACTGTTCCACTCTATATGAGGTAGCTTCCTGAATTCACCTTGCATTTGAGTATTCCATGGCACTGAGTAGGATACATGCAATATTTATGCCGTTCAACCTCACCCTGAGTAGTTATGTACACATCCATAACCCAAAATGCATAGAATAGAAAGTAATGCATTCAGCTCAATAGAGTGTAGAAATGAATTTTGCTGAAAACTACGATGTGATAACTTGATGTAAACCTAATTATTTTACTTACCACATCACTTAGAGCAGTATGCAACCGATTATATGTGTGTGCTACCAATGTTCGAGAAGTTACTTTTAGTAACTTCAACTTTTTTACACAATTGAACATTAAAGTTTACAGAACTAAACAAAAATACTTCATGAGGGTGCTACCAATGTTGAAGTTACTTTTAGTAACTTCAACTTTTTTACACATTGGAACATTACCGTTTACAGAAGTAAACAAAGATATTTAGCGTTCCACTCTAAATATTATGAGGTAGCTTCCTGAATTCACCTTGCATTTGAGTCTTCCATGGCTCTGAGTAGGATACATGCAATATTTATACAATTCCACCTCACCCTGAGTAGTTATGTACACATCCATAACTCAAAATGCATAGAATACAAATTAATGCATTCAGCTCAATAGAGTGTAGAAATGAATTTTGCAGAAAACTACTATGTGATAACTTGATGTAAACTTTATTATTTTGCTTACCACATCACTTAGAGCAGTATGCAACCGATTTTATGTGTGTGCTACCAATGTTGGAGAAGTTACTTTTAGTAACTTCAACTTTTTTACACATTGGAACATTACCGTTTACAGAAGTAAACAAAGATATTTACCGTTCCACTTTAAATATTATGAAGTAGCTTCCTGAATTCACCTTGCGTTTGAGTATTCCATGGCACTGAGTAGGATACATGCAATATTTATACCTTTCCACCTCACCCTGAGTAGTTATGTACACATCCATAACCCAAAATGCATAGAATAGAAAGTAATGCATTCAGCTCAATAGAGTGTAGAAATGAATTTTGCTGAAAACTACGATGTGATAACTTGATGTAAACCTAATTATTTTACTTACCACATCACTTAGAGCAGTATGCAACCGATTTTATGTGTGTGCTACCAATGTTCGAGAAGTTACTTTTAGTAACTTCAACTTTTTTACACAATTGAACATTAAAGTTTACAGAACTAAACAAAAATACTTTATGAGGGTGCTACCAATGTTGAAGTTACTTTTAGTAACTTTAACTTTTTTACACATTGGAACATTACCGTTTACAGAAGTAAACAAAGATATTTAGCGTTCCACTCTAAATATTATGAGGTAGCTTCCTGAATTCACCTTGCATTTGAGTCTTCCATGGCTCTGAGTAGGATACATGCAATATTTATACAATTCCACCTCACCCTGAGTAGTTATGTACACATCCATAACTCAAAATGCATAGAATACAAATTAATGCATTCAGCTCAATAGAGTGTAGAAATGAATTTTGCAGAAAACTACTATGTGATAACTTGATGTAAACTTTATTATTTTGCTTACCACATCACTTAGAGCAGTATGCAACCGATTTTATGTGTGTGCTACCAATGTTGGAGAAGTTACTTTTAGTAACTTCAACTTTTTTACACATTGGAACATTACCGTTTACAGAAGTAAACAAAGATATTTACCGTTCCACTTTAAATGTTATGAGGTAGCTTCCTGAATTCACCATGCATTTGAGTATTCCATGGCTCTGAGTAGGATACATGCAATATTTATACCGTTCCACCTCACCCTGAGTAGTTATGTACACATCCATAACTCAAAATGCATAGAATAGAAAGTAATGCATTCAGCTCAATAGAGTGTAGAAATGAATTTTGCTGAAAACTACTATGTGTTTACTTGATGTAAACCTTATTATTTTGCTTACCATATGATTTAGAGTAGTATGCAACCAATTTTATGAGGGTGCTACCAATGTTGGAGAAGTTACTTTTAGTAAATTCAACTTTTTTACACAATGGAACATTACCGTTTACAGAGGTAAACAAAGATATTTACTGTTCCACTCTAAATGTTATGAGGCAGCTTCCTGAATTCACCTTGCATTTGAGTCTTCCATGGCTCTGAGTAGGATACATGCAATATTTATAACGTTCCACTTCACCCTGAGTAGTTATATACACATCCATAACTCAAAATGCGTAGAATAGAAGGTAATGCATTCAGCTCAATAGAGTGTAGAGATGAATTTTGCGGGAAACTACTATGTGATAACTTGATGTAAACCTTATTATTTTGCTTACCATATGATTCAGAGTAGTATGCAACCAATTTTATGAGGGTGCTACCAATGTTGGAGAAGTTACTTTTGGTAACTTCAACTTTTTTACACAATGGAACATTACCGTTTACAGAAGTAAACAAAGATATTTACTGTTCCACTCTATATGAGGTAGCTTCCTGAATTCACCTTGCATTTGAGTATTCCATGGCACTGAGTAGGATACATGCAATATTTATGCCGTTCAACCTCACCCTGAGTAGTTATGTACACATCCATAACCCAAAATGCATAGAATAGAAAGTAATGCATTCAGCTCAATAGAGTGTAGAAATGAATTTTGCTGAAAACTACGATGTGATAACTTGATGTAAACCTAATTATTTTACTTACCACATCACTTAGAGCAGTATGCAACCGATTTTATGTGTGTGCTACCAATGTTCGAGAAGTTACTTTTAGTAACTTCAACTTTTTTACACAATTGAACATTAAAGTTTACAGAACTAAACAAAAATACTTTATGAGGGTGCTACCAATGTTGAAGTTACTTTTAGTAACTTCAACTTTTTTACACATTGGAACATTACCGTTTACAGAAGTAAACAAAGATATTTAGCGTTCCACTCTAAATATTATGAGGTAGCTTCCTGAATTCACCTTGCATTTGAGTCTTCCATGGCTCTGAGTAGGATACATGCAATATTTATACAATTCCACCTCACCCTGAGTAGTTATGTACACATCCATAACTCAAAATGCATAGAATACAAATTAATGCATTCAGCTCAATAGAGTGTAGAAATGAATTTTGCAGAAAACTACTATGTGATAACTTGATGTAAACTTTATTATTTTGCTTACCACATCACTTAGAGCAGTATGCAACCGATTTTATGTGTGTGCTACCAATGTTGGAGAAGTTACTTTTAGTAACTTCAACTTTTTTACACATTGGAACATTACCGTTTACAGAAGTAAACAAAGATATTTACCGTTCCACTTTAAATATTATGAAGTAGCTTCCTGAATTCACCTTGCGTTTGAGTATTCCATGGCACTGAGTAGGATACATGCAATATTTATACCTTTCCACCTCACCCTGAGTAGTTATGTACACATCCATAACCCAAAATGCATAGAATAGAAAGTAATGCATTCAGCTCAATAGAGTGTAGAAATGAATTTTGCTGAAAACTACGATGTGATAACTTGATGTAAACCTAATTATTTTACTTACCACATCACTTAGAGCAGTATGCAACCGATTTTATGTGTGTGCTACCAATGTTCGAGAAGTTACTTTTAGTAACTTCAACTTTTTTACACAATTGAACATTAAAGTTTACAGAACTAAACAAAAATACTTTATGAGGGTGCTACCAATGTTGAAGTTACTTTTAGTAACTTTAACTTTTTTACACATTGGAACATTACCGTTTACAGAAGTAAACAAAGATATTTAGCGTTCCACTCTAAATATTATGAGGTAGCTTCCTGAATTCACCTTGCATTTGAGTCTTCCATGGCTCTGAGTAGGATACATGCAATATTTATACAATTCCACCTCACCCTGAGTAGTTATGTACACATCCATAACTCAAAATGCATAGAATACAAATTAATGCATTCAGCTCAATAGAGTGTAGAAATGAATTTTGCAGAAAACTACTATGTGATAACTTGATGTAAACTTTATTATTTTGCTTACCATATCACTTAGAGCAGTATGCAACCGATTTTATGTGTGTGCTACCAATGTTGGAGAAGTTACTTTTAGTAACTTCAACTTTTTTACACATTGGAACATTACCGTTTACAGAAGTAAACAAAGATATTTACCGTTCCACTTTAAATATTATGAAGTAGCTTCCTGAATTCACCTTGCGTTTGAGTATTCCATGGCACTGAGTAGGATACATGCAATATTTATACCTTTCCACCTCACCCTGAGTAGTTATGTACACATCCATAACTCAAAATGCATAGAATAGAAAGTAATGCATTCAGCTCAATAGAGTGTAGAAATGAATTTTGCTGAAAACTACTATGTGATAACTTGATGTAAACATAATTATTTTACTTACCACATCACTTAGAGCAGTATGCAACCAATTTTATGAGGGTGCTACCAATGTTGGAGAAGTTACTTTTAGTAACTTCAACTTTTTTACACAATGGAACATTACAGTTACAGAACTAAACAAAGATATTTACTGTTCCACTCTAAATGTTATGAGGTAGCTTCCTGAATTCACCATGCATTTGAGTATTCCATGGCTCTGAGTAGGATACATGCAATATTTATACCGTTCCACCTCACCCTGAGTAGTTATGTACACATCCATAACTCAAAATGCATAGAATAGAAAGTAATGCATTCAGCTCAATAGAGTGTAGAAATGAATTTTGCTGAAAACTACTATGTGTTTACTTGATGTAAACCTTATTATTTTGCTTACCATATGATTTAGAGTAGTATGCAACCAATTTTATGAGGGTGCTACCAATGTTGGAGAAGTTACTTTTAGTAAATTCAACTTTTTTACACAATGGAACATTACCGTTTACAGAGGTAAACAAAGATATTTACTGTTCCACTCTAAATGTTATGAGGTAGCTTCCTGATTTCACCTTGCTTTTGAGTATTCCATGGCTCTGAGTAGGATACATGCAATATTTATACCGTTCCACCTCACCCTGAGTAGTTATGTACACATCCATAACCCAAAATGCATAGAATAGAAAGTAATGCATTCAGCTCAATAGAGTGTAGAGATGAATTTTGCGGGAAACTACTATGTGATAACTTGATGTAAACCTTATTATTTTGCCTACCATATGATTCAGAGTAGTATGCAACCAATTTTATGAGGGTGCTACCAATGTTGGAGAAGTTACTTTTAGTAACTTCAACTTTTTTACACAATGGAACATTACCGTTTACAGAAGTAAACAAAGATATTTACTGTTCCACTCTAAATGTTATGAGGTAGCTTCCTGAATTCACCTTGCATTTGAGTATTCCATGGCTCTGAGTAGGATACATGCAATATTTATACCGTTCCACCTCACCCTGAGTAGTTATGTACACATACATAACTCAAAATGCATAGAATAGAAAGTAATGCATTCAGTTCAATAGAGTGTAGAAATGAATTTTGCTGAAAACTACGATGTGATAACTTGATGTAAACATAATTATTTTACTTACCACATCACTTAGAGCAGTACGCAACCGATTTTATGTGTGTGCTACCAATGTTGGAGAAGTTACTTTTAGTAACTTCAACTTTTTTACACAATGGAACATTACCGTTTACAGAAGTAAACAAAGATATTTACTGTTCCACTCTAAATGTTATGAGGTAGCTTCCTGAATTCACCTTGCATTTGAGTATTCCATGGCTCTGAGTAGGATACATGCAATATTTATACCGTTCCACCTCACCCTGAGTAGTTATGTACACATCCATAACTCAAAATTCATAGAATAGAAAGTAATGCATTCAGTTCAATAGAGTGTAGAAATGAATTTCGCTGAAAACTACGATGTGATAACTTGATTTAAACATAATTATTTTACTTACCACATCACTTAGAGCAGTATGCAACCGATTTTATGTGTGTGCTACCAATGTTGGAGAAGTTACTTTTAGTAACCTCAACTTTTTTACACAATGGAACATTACCGTTTACAGAAGTAAACAAAGATATTTACTGTTCCACTCTAAATGTTATGAGGTAGCTTCCTGAATTCACCTTGCATTTGAGTATTCAATGGCTCTGAGTAGGATACATGCAATATTTATACCGTTCCACCTCACCCTGAGTAGTTACGTACACATCCATGACTCAAAATGCATAGAATAGAAAGTAATGCATTCAGATCAATAGAGTGCAGAGATGAATTTTGCGGGAAACTACTATGTGATAACTTGATGTAAACCTTATTATTTTGCTTACGATATGATTTAGAGTAGTATGCAACCAATTTTATGAGGGTGCTACCAATGTTGGAGAAGTTACTTTTAGTAACTTCAACTTTTTTACACAATGGAACATTACCGTTTACAGAACTAAACAAAGATATTTACTGTTCCACTCTAAATGTTATGAGGTAGCTTCCTGAATTCACCTTGCATTTGAGTATTCCATGGCTCTGAGTAGGATACATGCAATGTTTATACCGTTCCACCTCACCCTGAGTAGTTATGTACACATCCATAACTCAAAATGCATAGAATAGAAAGTAATGCATTCAGCTCAATAGAGTGTAGAAATGAATTTTGCGGGAAACTACTATGTGATAACTTGATGTAAACATAATTATTTTACTTACCACATCACTTAGAGCAGTATGCAACCGATTTTATGTGTGTGCTACCATTGTTGGAGAAGTTACTTTTAGTAACTTCAACTTTTTTATACAATGGAACATTACCGTTTACAGAAGTAAACAAAGATATTTACTGTTCCACTCTAAATGTTATGGGGTAGCTTCCTGAATTCACCTTGCATTTGAGTATTCCATGGCTCTGAGTAGGATACATGCAATATTTATACCGTTCCACCTCACCCTGAGTAGTTATGTACACATCCATAACTCAAAATTCATAGAATAGAAAGTAATGCATTCAGCTCAATAGAGTGTAGAGATGAATTTTGCGGGAAACTACTATGTGATAACTTGATGTAAACCTTATTATTTTGCCTACCATATGATTCAGAGTAGTATGCAACCAATTTTATGAGGGTGCTACCAATGTTGGAGAAGTTACTTTTAGTAACTTCAACTTTTTTACACAATGGAACATTACCGTTTACTGAGGTAAACAAAGATATTTACTGTTCCACTCTAAATGTTATGAGGTAGCTTCCTGAATTCACCTTGCATTTCAGTATTCCATGGCTCTGAGTAGGATACATGCAATATTTATACCGTTCCACCTCACCCTGAGTAGTTATGTACACATACATAACTCAAAATGCATAGAATAGAAAGTAATGCATTCAGTTCAATAGAGTGTAGAAATGAATTTTGCTGAAAACTACGATGTGATAACTTGATGTAAACATAATTATTTTACTTACCACATCACTTAGAGCAGTACGCAACCGATTTTATGTGTGTGCTACCAATGTTGGAGAAGTTACTTTTAGTAACTTCAACTTTTTTACACAATGGAACATTACCGTTTACAGAAGTAAACAAAGATATTTACTGTTCCACTCTAAATGTTATGAGGTAGCTTCCTGAATTCACCTTGCATTTGAGTATTCCATGGCTCTGAGTAGGATACATGCAATGTTTATACCGTTCCACCTCACCCTGAGTAGTTATGTACACATCCATAACTCAAAATGCATAGAATAGAAAGTAATGCATTCAGTTCAATAGAGTGTAGAAATGAATTTCGCTGAAAACTACGATGTGATAACTAGATTTAAACATAATTATTTTACTTACCACATCACTTAGAGCAGTATGCAACCGATTTTATGTGTGTGCTACCAATGTTGGAGAAGTTACTTTTAGTAACTTCAACTTTTTTACACAATGGAACATTACCGTTTACAGAAGTAAACAAAGATATTTACTGTTCCACTCTAAATGTTATGAGGTAGCTTCCTGAATTCACCTTGCATTTGAGTATTCCATGGCTCTGAGTAGGATACATGCAATATTTATACCGTTCCACCTCACCCTGAGTAGTTACGTACACATCCATGACTCAAAATGCATAGAATAGAAAGTAATGCATTCAGCTCAATAGAGTGCAGAGATGAATTTTGCAGGAAACTACTATGTGATAACTTGATGTAAACCTTATTATTTTGCTTACGATATGATTTAGAGTAGTATGCAACCAATTTTATGAGGGTGCTACCAATGTTGGAGAAGTTACTTTTAGTAACTTCAACTTTTTTACACAATGCAACATTACCGTTTACAGAACTAAACAAAGATATTTACTGTTCCACTCTAAATGTTATGAGGTAGCTTCCTGAATTCACCTTGCATTTGAGTATTCCATGGCTCTGAGTAGGATACATGCAATGTTTATACCGTTCCACCTCACCCTGAGTAGTTATGTACACATCCATAACTCAAAATGCATAGAATAGAAAGTAATGCATTCAGCTCAATAGAGTGTAGAAATGAATTTTGCGGGAAACTACTATGTGATAACTTGATGTAAACATAATTATTTTACTTACCACATCACTTAGAGCAGTATGCAACCGATTTTATGTGTGTGCTACCATTGTTGAAGAAGTTACTTTTAGTAACTTCAACTTTTTTACACAATGGAACATTACCGTTTACAGAAGTAAACAAAGATATTTACTGTTCCACTCTAAATGTTATGAGGTAGCTTCCTGGATTCACCTTGCATTTGAGTATTCCATGGCTCTGAGTAGGATACATGCAATATTTATACCGTTCCACCTAACCCTGAGTAGTTATGTACACATCCATAACTCAAAATTCATAGAATAGAAAGTAATGCATTCAGTTCAATAGAGTGTAGAAATGAATTTCGCTGAAAACTACGATGTGATAACTTGATTTAAACATAATTATTTTACTTACCACATCACTTAGAGCAGTATGCAACCGATTTTATGTGTGTGCTACCAATGTTGGAGAAGTTACTTTTAGTAACTTCAACTTTTTTACACAATGGAACATTACCGTTTACAGAACTAAACAAAGATATTTACTGTTCCACTCTAAATGTTATGAGGTAGCTTCCTGAATTCACCTTGCATTTGAGTATTCCATGGCTCTGAGTAGGATACATGCAATATTTATACCGTTCCACCTCACCCTGAGTAGTTATGTACACATCCATAACCCAAAAAGCATAGAATAGAAAGTAATGCATTCAGCTCAATAGAGTGTAGAGATGAATTTTGCGGGAAACTACTATGTGATAACTTGATGTAAACCTTATTATTTTGCCTACCATATGATTCAGAGTAGTATGCAACCAATTTTATGAGGGTGCTACCAATGTTGGAGAAGTTACTTTTAGTAACTTCAACTTTTTTACACAATGGAACATTACCGTTTACAGAGGTAAACAAAGATATTTACTGTTCCACTCTAAATGTTATGAGGTAGCTTCCTGAATTCACCTTGCATTTCAGTATTCCATGGCTCTGAGTAGGATACATGCAATATTTATACCGTTCCACCTCACCCTGAGTAGTTATGTACACATACATAACTCAAAATGCATAGAATAGAAAGTAATGCATTCAGTTCAATAGAGTGTAGAAATGAATTTTGCTGAAAACTACGATGTGATAACTTGATGTAAACATAATTATTTTACTTACCACATCACTTAGAGCAGTACGCAACCGATTTTATGTGTGTGCTACCAATGTTGGAGAAGTTACTTTTAGTAACTTCAACTTTTTTACACAATGGAACATTACCGTTTACAGAAGTAAACAAAGATATTTACTGTTCCACTCTAAATGTTATGAGGTAGCTTCCTGAATTCACCTTGCATTTGAGTATTCCATGGTTCTGAGTAGGATACATGCAATGTTTATACCGTTCCACCTCACCCTGAGTAGTTATGTACACATCCATAACTCAAAATGCATAGAATAGAAAGTAATGCATTCAGCTCAATAGAGTGTAGAAATGAATTTTGCGGGAAACTACTATGTGATAACTTGATTTAAACATAATTATTTTACTTACCACATCACTTAGAGCAGTATGCAACCGATTTTATGAGGGTGCTACCAATGTTCGAGAAGTTACTTTAGTAACTTCAACTTTTTTACACAATGCAACATTAAAGTTTACAGAACTAAACAAAAATATTTTATGAGTGTGCTACCAATGTAGAAGTTACTTTTAGTAACATCAACTTTTTTACACAATGGAACATTACCGTTTACAGAGGTAAACAAAGATATTTACTGTTCCACTCTAAATGTTATGAGGTAGCTTCCTGAATTCACCTTGCATTTGAGTATTCCATGGCTCTGAGTAGGATATATGCAATATTTATACCGTTCCACCTCACCCTGAGTAGTTATGTACACATCCATAACCCAAAATGCATAGAATAGAAAGTAATGCATTCAGCTCAATAGAGTGCAGAGATGAATTTTGCGCGAAACTACTATGTGATAACTTGATGTAAACCTTATTATTTTGCCTACCATATGATTCAGAGTAGTATGCAACCAATTTTATGAGGGTGCTACCAATGTTGGAGAAGTTACTTTTAGTAACTTCAACTTTTTTACACAATGGAACATTACCGTTTACAGAGGTAAACAAAGATATTTACTGTTCCACTCTAAATGTTATGAGGTAGCTTCCTGAATTCACCTTGCATTTCAGTATTCCATGGCTCTGAGCAGGATACATGCAATATTTATACCGTTCCACCTCACCCTGAGTAGTTATGTACACATACATAACTCAGAATGCATAGAATAGAAAGTAATGCATTCAGTTCAATAGAGTGTAGAAATGAATTTTGCTGAAAACTACTATGTGATAACTTGATGTAAACATAATTATTTTACTTACCACATCACTTAGAGCAGTACGCAACCGATTTTATGTGTGTGCTACCAATGTTGGAGAAGTTACTTTTAGTAACTTCAACTTTTTTACACAATGGAACATTACCGTTTACAGAAGTAAACAAAGATATTTACTGTTCCACTCTAAATGTTATGAGGTAGCTTCCTGAATTCACCTTGCATTTGAGTAATCCATGGCTCTGAGTAGGATACATGCAATATTTATACCGTTCCACCTCACCCTGAGTAGTTATGTACACATACATAACTCAAAATGCATAGAATAGAAAGTAATGCATTCAGTTCAATAGAGTGTAGAAATGAATTTTGCTGAAAACTACGATGTGATATCTTGATGTAAACATAATTATTTTACTTACCACATCACTTAGAGCAGTACGCAACCGATTTTATGTGTGTGCTACCAATGTTGGAGAAGTTACTTTTAGTAACTTCAACTTTTTTACACAATGGAACATTACCGTTTACAGAAGTAAACAAAGATATTTACTGTTCCACTCTAAATGTTATGAGGTAGCTTCCTGAATTCATCTTGCATTTGAGTATTCCATGGCTCTGAGTAGGATACATGCAATATTTATACCGTTCCACCTCACCCTGAGTAGTTATGTACACATCCATAACTCAAAATTCATAGAATAGAAAGTATTGCATTCAGTTCAATAGAGTGTAGAAATGAATTTCGCTGAAAACTACGATGTGATAACTTGATTTAAACATAATTATTTTACTTACCACATCACTTAGAGCAGTATGCAAACGATTTTATGTGTGTGCTACCAATGTTGGAGAAGTTACTTTTAGTAACCTCAACTTTTTTACACAATGGAACATTACCGTTTACAGAAGTAAACAAAGATATTTACTGTTCCACTCTAAATGTTATGAGGTAGCTTCCTGAATTCACCTTGCATTTGAGTATTCCATGGCTCTGAGTAGGATACATGCAATATTTATACCGTTCCACCTCACCCTGAGTAGTTACGTACACATCCATGACTCAAAATGCATAGAATAGAAAGTAATGCATTCAGATCAATAGAGTGCAGAGATGAATTTTGCGGGAAACTACTATGTGATAACTTGATGTAAACCTTATTATTTTGCTTACGATATGATTTAGAGTAGTATGCAACCAATTTTATGAGGGTGCTACCAATGTTGGAGAAGTTACTTTTAGTAACTTCAACTTTTTTACACAATGGAACATTACCGTTTACAGAAGTAAACAAAGATATTTACTGTTCCACTCTAAATGTTATGAGGTAGCTTCCTGAATTCACCTTGCATTTGAGTATTCCATGGCTCTGAGTAGGATACATGCAATATTTATACCGTTCCACCTCACCCTGAGTAGTTATGTACACATCCATAACTCAAAATGCATAGAATAGAAAGTAATGCATTCAGTTCAATAGAGTGTAGAAATGAATTTTGCTGAAAACTACGATGTGATAACTTGATGTAAACATAATTATTTTACTTACCACATCACTTAGAGCAGTATGCAACCGATTTTATGTGTGTGCTACCAATGTTGGAGAAGTTACTTTTAGTAACTTCAACTTTTTTACACAATGGAACATAACCGTTTACCGAAGTAAACAAAGATATTTACTGTTCCACTCTAAATGTTATGATGTAGCTTCCTGAATTCACCTTGCATTTGAGTATTCCATGGCTCTGAGTAGGATACATGCAATATTTATACCGTTCCACCTCACCCTGAGTAGTTACGTACACATCCATAACTCAAAATGCATAGAATAGAAAGTAATGCATTCAGTTCAATAGAGTGCAGAAATGAATTTTGCTGAAAACTACGATGTGATAACTTGATGTAAACATAATTATTTTACTTACCACATCACTTAGAGCAGTATGCAACCGATTTTATGTGTGTGCTACCAATGTTGGAGAAGTTACTTTTAGTAACTTCAACTTTTTTACACAATGGAACATTACCGTTTACAGAAGTAAACAAAGATATTTACTGTTCCACTCTAAATGTTATGAGGTAGCTTCCTGAATTCACCTTGCATTTGAGTATTCCATAGCTCTGAGTAGGATACATGCAATATTTATACCGTTCCACCTCACCCTGAGTAGTTATGTACACATCCATAACTCAAAATTCATAGAATAGAAAGTAATGCATTCAGTTCAATAGAGTGTAGAAATGAATTTTGCTGAAAACTACTATGTGATAACTTGATGTAAACATAATTATTTTACTTACCACATCACTTAGAGCAGTACGCAACCGATTTTATGTGTGTGCTACCAATGTTGGAGAAGTTACTTTTAGTAACTTCAACTTTTTTACACAATGGAACATTACCGTTTACAGAAGTAAACAAAGATATTTACTGTTCCACTCTAAATGTTATGAGGTAGCTTCCTGAATTCACCTTGCATTTGAGTATTCCATGGCTCTGAGTAGGATACATGCAATGTTTATACCGTTCCACCTCACCCTGAGTAGTTATGTACACATCCATAACTCAAAATGCATAGAATAGAAAGTAATGCATTCAGCTCAATAGAGTGTAGAAATGAATTTTGCGGGAAACTACTATGTGATAACTTGATGTAAACATAATTATTTTACTTACCACATCACTTAGAGCAGTATGCAACCGATTTTATGTGTGTGCTACCATTGTTGAAGAAGTTACTTTTAGTAACTTCAACTTTTTTACACAATGGAACATTACCGTTTACAGAAGTAAACAAAGATATTTACTGTTCCACTCTAAATGTTATGAGGTAGCTTCCTGAATTCACCTTGCATTTGAGTATTCCATGGCTCTGAGTAGGATACATGCAATATTTATACCGTTCCACCTCACCCTGAGTAGTTACGTACACATCCATAACTCAAAATGCATAGAATAGAAAGTAATGCATTCAGTTCAATAGAGTGCAGAAATGAATTTTGCTGAAAACTACGATGTGATAACTTGATGTAAACATAATTATTTTACTTACCACATCACTTAGAGCAGTATGCAACCGATTTTATGTGTGTGCTACCAATGTTGGAGAAGTTACTTTTAGTAACTTCAACTTTTTTACACAATGGAACATTACCGTTTACAGAAGTAAACAAAGATATTTACTGTTCCACTCTAAATGTTATGAGGTAGCTTCCTGAATTCACCTTGCATTTGAGTATTCCATAGCTCTGAGTAGGATACATGCAATATTTATACCGTTCCACCTCACCCTGAGTAGTTATGTACACATCCATAACTCAAAATGCATAGAATAGAAAGTAATGCATTCAGCTCAATAGAGTGTAGAAATGAATTTTGCGGGAAACTACTATGTGATAACTTGATGTAAACATAATTATTTTACTTACCACATCACTTAGAGCAGTATGCAACCGATTTTATGTGTGTGCTACCATTGTTGAAGAAGTTACTTTTAGTAACTTCCACTTTTTTACACAATGGAACATTACCGTTTACAGAAGTAAACAAAGATATTTACTGTTCCACTCTAAATGTTATGAGGTAGCTTCCTGAATTCACCTTGCATTTGAGTATTCCATGGCTCTGAGTAGGATACATGCAATATTTATACCGTTCCACCTCACCCTGAGTAGTTATGTACACATCCATAACTCAAAATTCATAGAATAGAAAGTAATGCATTCAGTTCAATAGAGTGTAGAAATGAATTTCGCTGAAAACTACGATGTGATAACTTGATTTAAACATAATTATTTTACTTACCACATCACTTAGAGCAGTATGCAACCGATTTTATGTGTGTGCTACCAATGTTGGAGAAGTTACTTTTAGTAACTTCAACTTTTTTACACAATGGAACATTACCGTTTACAGAAGTAAACAAAGATATTTACTGTTCCACTCTAAATGTTATGAGGTAGCTTCCTGAATTCACCTTGCATTTGAGTATTCCATGGCTCTGAGTAGGATACATGCAATATTTATACCGTTCCACCTCACCCAGAGTAGTTATGTACACATCCATAACTCAAAATGCATAGAATAGAAAGTAATGCATTCAGCTCAATAGAGTGTAGAAATGAATTTTGCGGGAAACTACTATGTGATAACTTGATGTAAACATAATTATTTTACTTACCACATCACTTAGAGCAGTATGCAACCGATTTTATGTGTGTGCTACCATTGTTGAAGAAGTTACTTTTAGTAACTTCAACTTTTTTACACAATGGAACATTACCGTTTACAGAAGTAAACAAAGATATTTACTGTTCCACTCTAAATGTTATGAGGTAGCTTCCTGAATTCACCTTGCATTTGAGTATTCCATGGCTCTGAGTAGGATACATGCAATATTTATACCGTTCCACCTCACCCTGAGTAGTTATGTACACATCCATAACTCAAAATTCATAGAATAGAAAGTAATGCATTCAGTTCAATAGAGTGTAGAAATGAATTTCGCTGAAAACTACGATGTGATAACTTGATTTAAACATAATTATTTTACTTACCACATCACTTAGAGCAGTATGCAACCGATTTTATGTGTGTGCTACCAATGTTGGAGAAGTTACTTTTAGTAACTTCAACTTTTTTACACAATGGAACATTACCGTTTACAGAAGTAAACAAAGATATTTACTGTTCCACTCTAAATGTTATGAGGTAGCTTCCTGAATTCACCTTGCATTTGAGTATTCCATGGCTCTGAGTAGGATACATGCAATATTTATACCGTTCCACCTCACCCTGAGTAGTTATGTACACATCCATAACTCAAAATGCATAGAATAGAAAGTAATGCATTCAGCTCAATAGAGTGCAGAGATGAATTTTGCGGGAAAATACTATGTGATAACTTGATGTAAACCTTTTTATTTTGCTTACCATATGACTTAGAGTAGTATGCAACCAATTTTATGAGGGTGCTACCAATGTTGGAGAAGTTACTTTTAGTAACTTCAACTTTTTTACACAATGGAACATTACCGTTTACAGAAGTAAACAAAGATATTTACTGTTCCACTATAAATGTTATGAGGTAGCTTCCTGAATTCACCTTGCATTTGAGTATTCCATGGCTCTGAGTAGGATACATGCAATATTTATACCGTTCCACCTCACCCTGAGTAGTTACGTACACATCCATAACTCAAAATGCATAGAATAGAAAGTAATGCATTCAGCTCAATAGAGTGCAGAGATGAATTTTGCGGGAAACTACTATGTGATAACTTGATGTAAACATTATTTTGCTTACCATATGATTTAGAGTAGTATGCAACCAATTTTATGAGGGTGCTACCAATGTTGGAGAAGTTACTTTTAGTAACTTCAACTTTTTTACACAATGGAACATTACCGTTTACAGAAGTAAACAAAGATATTTACTGTTCCACTCTAAATGTTATGAGGTAGCTTCCTGAATTCACCTTGCATTTGAGTATTCCATGGCTCTGAGTAGGATACATGCAATATTTATACCGTTCCACCTCACCCTGAGTAGTTATGTACACATCCATAACTCAAAATGCATAGAATAGAAAGTAATGCATTCAGTTCAATAGAGTGTAGAAATGAATTTTGCTGAAAACTACGATGTGATAACTTGATGTAAACTTAATTATTTTACTTACCACATCACTTAGAGCAGTATGCAACCGATTTTATGTGTGTGCTACCAATGTTGGAGAAGTTACTTTTAGTAACTTCAACTTTTTTACACAATGGAACATAACCGTTTACCGAAGTAAACAAAGATATTTACTGTTCCACTCTAAATGTTATGATGTAGCTTCCTGAATTCACCTTGCATTTGAGTATTCCATGGCTCTGAGTAGGATACATGCAATGTTTATACCGTTCCACCTCACCCTGAGTAGTTATGTACACATCCATAACTCAAAATGCATAGAATAGAAAGTAATGCATTCAGCTCAATAGAGTGTAGAAATGAATTTTGCGGGAAACTACTATGTGATAACTTGATGTAAACATAATTATTTTACTTACCACATCACTTAGAGCAGTATGCAACCGATTTTATGTGTGTGCTACCATTGTTGAAGAAGTTACTTTTAGTAACTTCAACTTTTTTACACAATGGAACATTACCGTTTACAGAAGTAAACAAAGATATTTACTGTTCCACTCTAAATGTTATGGGGTAGCTTCCTGAATTCACCTTGCATTTGAGTATTCCATGGCTCTGAGTAGGATACATGCAATATTTATACCGTTCCACCTCACCCTGAGTAGTTATGTACACATCCATAACTCAAAATTCATAGAATAGAAAGTAATGCATTCAGTTCAATAGAGTGTTGAAATGAATTTCGCTGAAAACTACGATGTGATAACTTGATTTAAACATAATTATTTTACTTACCACATCACTTAGAGCAGTATGCAACCGATTTTATGTCTGTGCTACCAATGTTGGAGAAGTTACTTTTAGTAACTTCAACTTTTTTACACAATGGAACATTACCGTTTACAGAAGTAAACAAAGATATTTACTGTTCCACTCTAAATGTTATGAGGTAGCTTCCTGAATTCACCTTGCATTTGAGTATTCCATGGCTCTGAGTAGGATACATGCAATATTTATACCGTTCCACCTCACCCTGAGTAGTTACGTACACATCCATGACTCAAAATGCATAGAATAGAAAGTAATGCATTCAGCTCAATAGAGTGCAAAGATGAATTTTGCAGGAAACTACTATGTGATAACTTGATGTAAACCTTATTATTTTGCTTACGATATGATTTAGAGTAGTATGCAACCAATTTTATGAGGGTGCTACCGATGTTGGAGAAGTTACTTTTAGTAACTTCAACTTTTTTACACAATGCAACATTACCGTTTACAGAACTAAACAAAGATATTTACTGTTCCACTCTAAATGTTATGAGGTAGCTTCCTGAATTCACCTTGCATTTGAGTATTCCATGGCTCTGAGTAGGATACATGCAATATTTATACCGTTCCACCTCACCCTGAGTAGTTATGTACACATCCATAACTCAAAATTCATAGAATAGAAACTAATGCATTCAGTTCAATAGAGTGTAGAAATGAATTTCGCTGAAAACTACGATGTGATAACTTGATTTAAACATAATTATTTTACTTACCACATCACTTAGAGCAGTATGCAACCGATTTTATGTGTGTGCTACCAATGTTGGAGAAGTTACTTTTAGTAACTTCAACTTTTTTACACAATGGAACATTACCGTTTACAGAACTAAACAAAGATATTTACTGTTCCACTCTAAATGTTATGAGGTAGCTTCCTGAATTCACCTTGCATTTGAGTATTCCATGGCTCTGAGTAGGATACATGCAATATTTATACCGTTCCACCTCACCCTGAGTAGTTATGTACACATCCATAACTCAAAATGCATAGAATAGAAAGTAATGCATTCAGCTCAATAGAGTGCAGAGATGAATTTTGCGGGAAAATACTATGTGATAACTTGATGTAAACCTTTTTATTTTGCTTACCATATGATTTAGAGTAGTATGCAACCAATTTTATGAGGGTGCTACCAATGTTGGAGAAGTTACTTTTAGTAACTTCAACTTTTTTACACAATGGAACATTACCGTTTACAGAAGTAAACAAAGATATTTACTGTTCCACTATAAATGTTATGAGGTAGCTTCCTGAATTCACCTTGCATTTGAGTATTCCATGGCTCTGAGTAGGATACATGCAATATTTATACCGTTCCACCTCACCCTGAGTAGTTACGTACACATCCATAACTCAAAATGCATAGAATAGAAAGTAATGCATTCAGCTCAATAGAGTGCAGAGATGAATTTTGCGGGAAACTACTATGTGATAACTTGATGTAAACCTTATTATTTTGCTTACCATATGATTTAGAGTCGTATGCAACCAATTTTATGAGGGTGCTACCAATGTTGGAGAAGTTACTTTTAGTAACTTCAACTTTTTTACACAATGGAACATTACCGTTTACAGAAGTAAACAAAGATATTTACTGTTCCACTCTAAATGTTATGAGGTAGCTTCCTGAATTCACCTTGCATTTGAGTATTCCATGGCTCTGAGTAGGATACATGCAATATTTATACCGTTCCACCTCACCCTGAGTAGTTATGTACACATCCATAACTCAAAATGCATAGAATAGAAAGTAATGCATTCAGTTCAATAGAGTGTAGAAATGAATTTTGCTGAAAACTACGATGTGATAACTTGATGTTGTTATGATACCAGCCCCCTCCTTTGTGAGAATTGCAAGAGCCCTAGTAAAAGGGGGGGTCAACGACCCAAAAGAGAGAGAGAGAGAGACAGGCTGAATGGACACAGGAAATGGAAAGACATTCCACTGGGACAAAAGCTGGTGACTGTGGCATTGTTCTCAGGAGACACCTGGGGACTGCAGACGTGCCAACTCGCAGGGACATTGTAAAGCCCTCGGGCAAAGTGGGCTGGTTGAGAGAGAGATTGCACCACCTGCAACCTGATTGACACCTGAGATCCCGTGAGGCAGTATAAAGAAGGGTCTGAAAGAGGACGACCCTCAGACGCACCAAGGAGACACCAAGAAGCACGATAACGCTTCCCGTGGGAACGGGAAGCCATTTTGAAATAAGCCACGTGCGTTAAATTCCGAATGCGGGGTTTGTGGCTGGAACCAACGGAAGATCGCTTTTAACTAACAACGGGGAAGATCGCTCCCCTGATTACACGGATGTAAACGGCAAGTTTTTCCGTTTTATCTCTCTCTCTCTCCAACACGTGAAACCAAAAGCCTGCAGACTTCAGAGTGACTCTTTATATTTCCAATTGGACTCAGTATTATATACCCTAGACAACGAAAGAGCTTATTTCTGATTGATTATGGTTACACCGGTGTTTTAGATTGAGTTTTGACGATTTGAATGTTTGTATTAACCATACGTTTGTGCCCTTATTGAATAAAACGTTTGAAAATAGTAGCATCCGACTCAGCTGATCCATCTATCTTTGCTGGTAAGTTACCTGGTTACGGGGTTTTCGTAACAAGTGGGGTTCTCGTCTCGGGATTTGACACCAAAAAGGGGGAGGTCAGTCAATTGGGATTGTAAGTCAAAAAAAAAAATAATTTGGATCTGGTACGCAGGTAGCCAGACAGAAAAACCAGCAAAGATGGACGTGTGTGAATTTATGAAAAACGCGACTGTGGCGGCGCTAGAGGTGAGCACCAAAGCAGACTTGTTAAATTTGGCGAAGGGGTTAGAGATGGAAAACGAGCAGAATCAAGCGGAGAGGCAAAGACAGCATGAAATTCGGATCAGAGAGTTAGCAGCAGCCGAGAGAGCGGCAGCGGGGAGAGAAAGAGAGAGGGAGGAGCTAAGGAGAGAGCGGTTTAATGTTAGTCGGGAGCTGAGAGTAGTACCTCCGTTCGAAGAGACGGATGTTGATAGTTATTTCTTGTTTTTTGAAACGGTGGCAGTGAACCAGAAGTGGCCACAAGAGCAGTGGGTCGCGTTGTTACAAAGTGTGTTAGCAGGAGGGAGGATTTGGGCAGCCATGATGCCGACCCGCCGACCGGCGAGTGCGGTGGCCCCGCCCCTAGAGTCCCAAAGCTATCGCGCATGCGCGGTCACTCGCAGCCTGTCGGAAAAAGCGGCTGAGAAAGAGGACAGTTTAAATGAAGCCAGTGGTGATCTGGCCAAGATGTTTTTACCGACCCTGTACCATGAGGGTTCCGAGGGTGGTAAAACAGAAAGCAGTAAAGTAAAAGGGGGTAAGGGAGAGGAAATAGCCCTGCCCTTAGTGAAGAGAAAGGTCCTAGAGGTAGGAACTAAAGTTGAGAAACGGATAAAGTTGTTAAAATGTCCAGAGTTGGACATGGTTAATCTGTCTGGTTTGGCAGAATTGTTTGAAGAAGTTCAGAGTTCTAAAGGTGTTCTCGATTGTCCCGAGAGTGAAATGAGGGCAGTCTTAGAGAGGAAGGGTATCCTTGCTGTAGAGAAGTCAGCTGAAATGGCCGAGGAGGTTGTTTCAGCTTGCAGGGTTGCGCCTTCCCCAACGGGGGGCTGCCTAGAGAGTAGCTGGAAGGATCGGGGGACGTTAGAATTTGAAAAAGGTACGGGTATTGAAAGCCTGGAAGGGGCCAATGTCCCGTTTGAGTGTGTCCAAGATGGGGGCGCACGTGGTGCTGAACCTGGTAACAGAGCTCAGAGGAAGTCTGAGGTGTTTGATTCAGGGGGACGGGGCGGCCGTCTTTGTGGATCAGATAGGGTTGGTTCAGTAGGAAAAGGGTTAACCTTGGTAACCGTGGGAAGTGTGAGTTCCACGGTGTTTGTGTTCGAGAGTGGGGCCAAGGTTAGTGCCGAATTTAAGGGGGGAATGAGGATTGTTACTGAAGGAAACGGAAAGTCTGTAGTTCCCAAGTCGAAGGAAGAAATTTTAAACCTGGCAGATCGCTCACAGAGTGAGTCGGGAAATAGCGGGGCCCCCCACTCTATTGTTACGCCAGGGTGGGGTGTGAAGAGGTTGCAATCGAAATGCTACCTGAAAGAGGAGTTGGAATTAAAAACTAATAGCATGACGGGTCCTGAAGAGAAAAACGACAAATGGCCTAAAATTAAGGAATTGGGTGGTCTAAGTTTGGAACACGCTGATAAAATAACTCCTATGAAAGGAGCGGGCGAAAGCTTATTTCGCCAGGGTGCCCAAGATCGCCACGAGGGAATTAACCGGAAAAAAGGCGAGGGTTAATGGGGGCGCGATTTTTAAAATAGCAGAAGCCGGTTTTAAGGGATTTTGACAAAGTATGTGAATAATAAAGACAACACCCATGGAAGCTTGACTGTTAAGTTTGAAAGTAGCATAAAAATTTGTCTTTTGCATGAACCTTTGTAGATGTATGTAAGCTAAGATCACACCTCCTTAGTTATGTTGCCGAAGAAAGCAAATAAATAAGGTGGTTATTGAGCTGAAGTCTGATGCTGCTAGGCGTTAGCATGGCACGTGAGGTTAAGGTATTAAAGGAAAGGGGCACTGTACTTGTTAACTGTTTAGATGCTGACTTGAATGTATAACTGTATTACTCTGTATTAGATTCAAAATTTCTGTAAGACTGTACCACTCTGGGTTTTAACCGCTGGTAAAAACCTTTTTAAGAGGGGAGGTGTTATGATACCAGCCCCCTCCTTTGTGAGAATTGCAAGAGCCCTAGTAAAAGGGGGGGTCAACGACCCAAAAGAGAGAGAGAGAGAGACAGGCTGAATGGACACAGGAAATGGAAAGACATTCCACTGGGACAAAAGCTGGTGACTGTGGCATTGTTCTCAGGAGACACCTGGGGACTGCAGACGTGCCAACTCGCAGGGACATTGTAAAGCCCTCGGGCAAAGTGGGCTGGTTGAGAGAGAGATTGCACCACCTGCAACCTGATTGACACCTGAGATCCCGTGAGGCAGTATAAAGAAGGGTCTGAAAGAGGACGACCCTCAGACGCACCAAGGAGACACCAAGAAGCACGATAACGCTTCCCGTGGGAACGGGAAGCCATTTTGAAATAAGCCACGTGCGTTAAATTCCGAATGCGGGGTTTGTGGCTGGAACCAACGGAAGATCGCTTTTAACTAACAACGGGGAAGATCGCTCCCCTGATTACACGGATGTAAACGGCAAGTTTTTCCGTTTTATCTCTCTCTCTCTCCAACACGTGAAACCAAAAGCCTGCAGACTTCAGAGTGACTCTTTATATTTCCAATTGGACTCAGTATTATATACCCTAGACAACGAAAGAGCTTATTTCTGATTGATTATGGTTACACCGGTGTTTTAGATTGAGTTTTGACGATTTGAATGTTTGTATTAACCATACGTTTGTGCCCTTATTGAATAAAACGTTTGAAAATAGTAGCATCCGACTCAGCTGATCCATCTATCTTTGCTGGTAAGTTACCTGGTTACGGGGTTTTCGTAACAATGTAAACATAATTATTTTACTTACCACATCACTTAGAGCAGTATGCAACCGATTTTATGTGTGTGCTACCAATGTTGGAGAAGTTACTTTTAGTAACTTCAACTTTTTTACACAATGGAACATAACCGTTTACCGAAGTAAACAAAGATATTTACTGTTCCACTCTAAATGTTATGATGTAGCTTCCTGAATTCACCTTGCATTTGAGTATTCCATGGCTCTGAGTAGGATACATGCAATATTTATACCGTTCCACCTCACCCTGAGTAGTTACGTACACATCCATAACTCAAAATGCATAGAATAGAAAGTAATGCATTCAGTTCAATAGAGTGCAGAAATGAATTTTGCTGAAAACTACGATGTGATAACTTGATGTAAACATAATTATTTTACTTACCACATCACTTAGAGCAGTCGGCAACCGATTTTATGTGTGTGCTACCAATGTTGGAGAAGTTACTTTTAGTAACTTCAACTTTTTTACACAATGGAACATTACCGTTTACAGAACTAAACAAAGATATTTACTGTTCCACTCTAAATGTTATGAGGTAGCTTCCTGAATTCACCTTGCATTTGAGTATTCCATGGCTCTGAGTAGGATACATGCAATATTTATACCGTTCCACCTCACCCTGAGTAGTTATGTACACATCCATAACTCAAAATGCATAGAATAGAAAGTAATGCATTCAGCTCAATAGAGTGCAGAGATGAATTTTGCGGGAAAATACTATGTGATAACTTGATGTAAACCTTTTTATTTTGCTTACTATATGATTTAGAGTAGTATGCAACCAATTTTATGAGGGTGCTACCAATGTTGGAGAAGTTACTTTTAGTAACTTCAACTTTTTTACACAATGGAACATTACCGTTTACAGAAGTAAACAAAGATATTTACTGTTCCACTATAAATGTTATGAGGTAGCTTCCTGAATTCACCTTGCATTTGAGTATTCCATGGCTCTGAGTAGGATACATGCAATATTTATACCGTTCCACCTCACCCTGAGTAGTTACGTACACATCCATAACTCAAAATGCATAGAATAGAAAGTAATGCATTCAGCTCAATAGAGTGCAGAGATGAATTTTGCGGGAAACTACTATGTGATAACTTGATGTAAACCTTATTATTTTGCTTACCATATGATTTAGAGTAGTATGCAACCAATTTTATGAGGGTGCTACCAATGTTGGAGAAGTTACTTTTAGTAACTTCAACTTTTTTACACAATGGAACATTACCGTTTACAGAAGTAAACAAAGATATTTACTGTTCCACTCTAAATGTTATGAGGTAGCTTCCTGAATTCACCTTGCATTTGAGTATTCCATGGCTCTGAGTAGGATACATGCAATATTTATACCGTTCCACCTCACCCTGAGTAGTTATGTACACATCCATAACTCAAAATGCATAGAATAGAAAGTAATGCATTCAGTTCAATAGAGTGTAGAAATGAATTTTGCTGAAAACTACGATGTGATAACTTGATGTGAACATAATTATTTTACTTACCACATCACTTAGAGCAGTATGCAACCGATTTTATGTGTGTGCTACCAATGTTGGAGAAGTTACTTTTAGTAACTTCAACTTTTTTACACAATGGAACATAACCGTTTACCGAAGTAAACAAAGATATTTACTGTTCCACTCTAAATGTTATGATGTAGCTTCCTGAATTCACCTTGCATTTGAGTATTCCATGGCTCTGAGTAGGATACATGCAATATTTATACCGTTCCACCTCACCCTGAGTAGTTACGTACACATCCATAACTCAAAATGCATAGAATAGAAAGTAATGCATTCAGTTCAATAGAGTGCAGAAATGAATTTTGCTGAAAACTACGATGTGATAACTTGATGTAAACATAATTATTTTACTTACCACATCACTTAGAGCAGTATGCAACCGATTTTATGTGTGTGCTACCAATGTTGGAGAAGTTACTTTTAGTAACTTCAACTTTTTTACACAATGGAACATTACCGTTTACAGAAGTAAACAAAGATATTTACTGTTCCACTCTAAATGTTATGAGGTAGCTTCCTGAATTCACCTTGCATTTGAGTATTCCATAGCTCTGAGTAGGATACATGCAATATTTATACCGTTCCACCTCACCCTGAGTAGTTATGTACACATCCATAACTCAAAATTCATAGAATAGAAAGTAATGCATTCAGTTCAATAGAGTGTAGAAATGAATTTTGCTGAAAACTACTATGTGATAACTTGATGTAAACATAATTATTTTACTTACCACATCACTTAGAGCAGTACGCAACCGATTTTATGTGTGTGCTACCAATGTTGGAGAAGTTACTTTTAGTAACTTCAACTTTTTTACACAATGGAACATTACCGTTTACAGAAGTAAACAAAGATATTTACTGTTCCACTCTAAATGTTATGAGGTAGCTTCCTGAATTCACCTTGCATTTGAGTATTCCATGGCTCTGAGTAGGATACATGCAATGTTTATACCGTTCCACCTCACCCTGAGTAGTTATGTACACATCCATAACTCAAAATGCATAGAATAGAAAGTAATGCATTCAGCTCAATAGAGTGTAGAAATGAATTTTGCGGGAAACTACTATGTGATAACTTGATGTAAACATAATTATTTTACTTACCACATCACTTAGAGCAGTATGCAACCGATTTTATGTGTGTGCTACCATTGTTGAAGAAGTTACTTTTAGTAACTTCAACTTTTTTACACAATGGAACATTACCGTTTACAGAAGTAAACAAAGATATTTACTGTTCCACTCTAAATGTTATGAGGTAGCTTCCTGAATTCACCTTGCATTTGAGTATTCCATGGCTCTGAGTAGGATACATGCAATATTTATACCGTTCCACCTCACCCTGAGTAGTTACGTACACATCCATAACTCAAAATGCATAGAATAGAAAGTAATGCATTCAGTTCAATAGAGTGTAGAAATGAATTTTGCTGAAAACTGCTATGTGATAACTTGATGTAAACATAATTATTTTACTTACCACATCACTTAGAGCAGTACGCAACCGATTTTACGTGTGTGCTACCAATGTTGGAGAAGTTACTTTTAGTAACTTCAACTTTTTTACACAATGGAACATTACCGTTTACAGAAGTAAACAAAGATATTTACTGTTCCACTCTAAATGTTATGAGGTAGCTTCCTGAATTCACCTTGCATTTGAGTATTCCATGGCTCTGAGTAGGATACATGCAATGTTTATACCGTTCCACCTCACCCTGAGTAGTTATGTACACATCCATAACTCAAAATGCATAGAATAGAAAGTAATGCATTCAGCTCAATAGAGTGTAGAAATGAATTTTGCGGGAAACTACTATGTGATAACTTGATGTAAACATAATTATTTTACTTACCACATCACTTAGAGCAGTATGCAACCGATTTTATGTGTGTGCTACCATTGCTGAAGAAGTTACTTTTAGTAACTTCAACTTTTTTACACAATGGAACATTACCGTTTACAGAAGTAAACAAAGATATTTACTGTTCCACTCTAAATGTTATGAGGTAGCTTCCTGAATTCACCTTGCATTTGAGTATTCCATGGCTCTGAGTAGGATACATGCAATATTTATACCGTTCCACCTCACCCTGAGTAGTTATGTACACATCCATAACTCAAAATTCATAGAATAGAAAGTAATGCATTCAGTTCAATAGAGTGTAGAAATGAATTTCGCTGAAAACTACGATGTGATAACTTGATTTAAACATAATTATTTTACTTACCACATCACTTAGAGCAGTATGCAACCGATTTTATGTGTGTGCTACCAATGTGGGAGAAGTTACTTTTAGTAACTTCAACTTTTTTACACAATGGAACATTACCGTTTACAGAAGTAAACAAAGATATTTACTGTTCCACTATAAATGTTATGAGGTAGCTTCCTGGATTCACCTTGCATTTGAGTATTCCATGGCTCTGAGTAGGATACATGCAATATTTATACCGTTCCACCTCACCCTGAGTAGTTATGTACACATCCATAACTCAAAATGCATAGAATAGAAAGTAATGCATTCAGCTCAATAGAGTGCAGAGATGAATTTTGCGGGAAAATACTATGTGATAACTTGATGTAAACCTTTTTATTTTGCTTACCATATGATTTAGAGTAGTATGCAACCAATTTTATGAGGGTGCTACCAATGTTGGAGAAGTTACTTTTAGTAACTTCAACTTTTTTACACAATGGAACATTACCGTTTACAGAAGTAAACAAAGATATTTACTGTTCCACTCTAAATGTTATGAGGTAGCTTCCTGAATTCACCTTGCATTTGAGTATTCCATGGCTCTGAGTAGGATACATGCAATATTTATACCGTTCCACCTCACCCTGAGTAGTTATGTACACATCCATAACTCAAAATGCATAGAATAGAAAGTAATGCATTCAGTTCAATAGAGTGTAGAAATGAATTTTGCTGAAAACTACGATGTGATAACTTGATGTAAACATAATTATTTTACTTACCACATCACTTAGAGCAGTATGCAACCGATTTTATGTGTGTGCTACCAATGTTGGAGAAGTTACTTTTAGTAACTTCAACTTTTTTACACAATGGAACATTACCGTTTACAGAAGTAAACAAAGATATTTACTGTTCCACTCTAAATGTTATGAGGTAGCTTCCTGAATTCACCTTGCATTTGAGTATTCCATGGCTCTGAGTAGGATACATGCAATATTTATACCGTTCCACCTCACCCTGAGTAGTTATGTACACATCCATAACTCAAAATTCATAGAATAGAAAGTAATGCATTCAGTTCAATAGAGTGTAGAAATGAATTTCGCTGAAAACTACGATGTGATAACTTGATTTAAACATAATTATTTTACTTACCACATCACTTAGAGCAGTATGCAACCGATTTTATGTGTGTGCTACCAATGTGGGAGAAGTTACTTTTAGTAACTTCAACTTTTTTACACAATGGAACATTACCGTTTACAGAAGTAAACAAAGATATTTACTGTTCCACTATAAATGTTATGAGGTAGCTTCCTGGATTCACCTTGCATTTGAGTATTCCATGGCTCTGAGTAGGATACATGCAATATTTATACCGTTCCACCTCACCCTGAGTAGTTATGTACACATCCATAACTCAAAATGCATAGAATAGAAAGTAATGCATTCAGCTCAATAGAGTGCAGAGATGAATTTTGCGGGAAAATACTATGTGATAACTTGATGTAAACCTTTTTATTTTGCTTACCATATGATTTAGAGTAGTATGCAACCAATTTTATGAGGGTGCTACCAATGTTGGAGAAGTTACTTTTAGTAACTTCAACTTTTTTACACAATGGAACATTACCGTTTACAGAAGTAAACAAAGATATTTACTGTTCCACTCTAAATGTTATGAGGTAGCTTCCTGAATTCACCTTGCATTTGAGTATTCCATGGCTCTGAGTAGGATACATGCAATATTTATACCGTTCCACCTCACCCTGAGTAGTTATGTACACATCCATAACTCAAAATGCATAGAATAGAAAGTAATGCATTCAGTTCAATAGAGTGTAGAAATGAATTTTGCTGAAAACTACGATGTGATAACTTGATGTAAACATAATTATTTTACTTACCACATCACTTAGAGCAGTATGCAACCGATTTTATGTGTGTGCTACCAATGTTGGAGAAGTTACTTTTAGTAACTTCAACTTTTTTACACAATGGAACATTACCGTTTACAGAAGTAAACAAAGATATTTACTGTTCCACTCTAAATGTTATGAGGTAGCTTCCTGAATTCACCTTGCATTTGAGTATTCCATGGCTCTGAGTAGGATACATGCAATGTTTATACCGTTCCACCTCACCCTGAGTAGTTATGTACACATCCATAACTCAAAATGCATAGAATAGAAAGTAATGCATTCAGCTCAATAGAGTGTAGAAATGAATTTTGCGGGAAACTACTATGTGATAACTTGATGTAAACATAATTATTTTACTTACCACATCACTTAGAGCAGTATGCAACCGATTTTATGTGTGTGCTACCATTGTTGAAGAAGTTACTTTTAGTAACTTCAACTTTTTTACACAATGGAACATTACCGTTTACAGAAGTAAACAAAGATATTTACTGTTCCACTCTAAATGTTATGAGGTAGCTTCCTGAATTCACCTTGCATTTGAGTATTCCATGGCTCTGAGTAGGATACATGCAATATTTATACCGTTCCACCTCACCCTGAGTAGTTATGTACACATCCATAACTCAAAATTCATAGAATAGAAAGTAATGCATTCAGTTCAATAGAGTGTAGAAATGAATTTCGCTGAAAACTACGATGTGATAACTTGATTTAAACATAATTATTTTACTTACCACATCACTTAGAGCAGTATGCAACCGATTTTATGTGTGTGCTACCAATGTTGGAGAAGTTACTTTTAGTAACTTCAACTTTTTTACACAATGGAACATTACCGTTTACAGAAGTAAACAAAGATATTTACTGTTCCACTCTAAATGTTATGAGGTAGCTTCCTGAATTCACCTTGCATTTGAGTATTCCATGGCTCTGAGTAGGATACATGCAATATTTATACCGTTCCACCTCACCCTGAGTAGTTATGTACACATCCATAACTCAAAATGCATAGAATAGAAAGTAATGCATTCAGCTCAATAGAGTGTAGAAATGAATTTTGCGGGAAACTACTATGTGATAACTTGATGTAAACATAATTATTTTACATACCACATCACTTAGAGCAGTATGCAACCGATTTTATGTGTGTGCTACCATTGTTGAAGAAGTTACTTTTAGTAACTTCAACTTTTTTACACAATGGAACATTACCGTTTACAGAAGTAAACAAAGATATTTACTGTTCCACTCTAAATGTTATGAGGTAGCTTCCTGAATTCACCTTGCATTTGAGTATTCCATGGCTCTGAGTAGGATACATGCAATATTTATACCGTTCCACCTCACCCTGAGTAGTTATGTACACATCCATAACTCAAAATGCATAGAATAGAAAGTAATGCATTCAGTTCAATAGAGTGTAGAAATGAATTTCGCTGAAAACTACGATGTGATAACTTGATTTAAACATAATTATTTTACTTACCACATCACAGAGCAGTATGCAACCGATTTTATGTGTGTGCTACCAATGTTGGAGAAGTTACTTTTAGTAACTTCAACTTTTTTACACAATGGAACATTACCGTTTACAGAAGTAAACAAAGATATTTACTGTTCCACTCTAAATGTTATGAGGTAGCTTCCTGAATTCACCTTGCATTTGAGTATTCCATGGCTCTGAGTAGGATACATGCAATATTTATACCGTTCCACCTCACCCTGAGTAGTTATGTACACATCCATAACTCAAAATGCATAGAATAGAAAGTAATGCATTCAGCTCAATAGAGTGCAGAGATGAATTTTGCGGGAAAATACTATGTGATAACTTGATGTAAACCTTTTTATTTTGCTTACCATATGATTTAGAGTAGTATGCAACCAATTTTATGAGGGTGCTACCAATGTTGGAGAAGTTACTTTTTGTAACTTCAACTTTTTTACACAATGGAACATTACCGTTTACAGAAGTAAACAAAGATATTTACTGTTCCACTCTAAATGATATGAGGTAGCTTCCTGAATTCACCTTGCATTTGAGTATTCCATGGCTCTGAGTAGGATACATGCAATATTTATACCGTTCCACCTCACCCTGAGTAGTTACGTACACATCCATAACTCAAAATGCATAGAATAGAAAGTAATGCATTCAGCTCAATAGAGTGCAGAGATGAATTTTGCGGGAAACTACTATGTGATAACTTGATGTAAACCTTATTATTTTGCTTACCATATGATTTAGAGTAGTATGCAACCAATTTTATGAGGGTGCTACCAATGTTGGAGAAGTTACTTTTAGTAACTTCAACTTTTTTACACAATGGAACATTACCGTTTACAGAAGTAAACAAAGATATTTACTGTTCCACTATAAATGTTATGAGGTAGCTTCCTGAATTCACCTTGCATTTGAGTATTCCATGGCTCTGAGTAGGATACATGCAATATTTATACCGTTCCACCTCACCCTGAGTAGTTACGTACACATCCATAACTCAAAATGCATAGAATAGAAAGTAATGCATTCAGCTCAATAGAGTGCAGAGATGAATTTTGCGGGAAACTACTATGTGATAACTTGATGTAAACCTTATTATTTTGCTTACCATATGATTTAGAGTAGTATGCAACCAATTTTATGAGGGTGCTACCAATCTTGGAGAAGTTACTTTTAGTAACTTCAACTTTTTTACACAATGGAACATTACCGTTTACAGAAGTAAACAAAGATATTTACTGTTCCACTCTAAATGTTATGAGGTAGCTTCCTGAATTCACCTTGCATTTGAGTATTCCATGGCTCTGAGTAGGATACATGCAATATTTATACCGTTCCACCTCACCCTGAGTAGTTACGTACACATCCATAACTCAAAATGCATAGAATAGAAAGTAATGCATTCAGTTCAATAGAGTGCAGAAATGAATTTTGCTGAAAACTACGATGTGATAACTTGATGTAAACATAATTATTTTACTTACCACATCACTTAGAGCAGTATGCAACCGATTTTATGTGTGTGCTACCAATGTTGGAGAAGTTACTTTTAGTAACTTCAACTTTTTTACACAATGGAACATTACCGTTTACAGAAGTAAACAAAGATATTTACTGTTCCACTCTAAATGTTATGAGGTAGCTTCCTGAATTCACCTTGCATTTGTGTATTCCATAGCTCTGAGTAGGATACATGCAATATTTATACCGTTCCACCTCACCCTGAGTAGTTATGTACACATCCATAACTCAAAATTCATAGAATAGAAAGTAATGCATTCAGTTCAATAGAGTGTAGAAATGAATTTTGCTGAAAACTGCTATGTGATAACTTGATGTAAACATAATTATTTTACTTACCACATCACTTAGAGCAGTACGCAACCGATTTTATGTGTGTGCTACCAATGTTGGAGAAGTTACTTTTAGTAACTTCAACTTTTTTACACAATGGAACATTACCGTTTACAGAAGTAAACAAAGATATTTTCTGTTCCACTCTAAATGTTATGAGGTAGCTTCCTGAATTCACCTTGCATTTGAGTATTCCATGGCTCTGAGTAGGATACATGCAATGTTTATACCGTTCCACCTCACCCTGAGTAGTTATGTACACATCCATAACTCAAAATGCATAGAATAGAAAGTAATGCATTCAGCTCAATAGAGTGTAGAAATGAATTTTGCGGGAAACTACTATGTGATAACTTGATGTAAACATAATTATTTTACTTACCACATCACTTAGAGCAGTATGCAACCGATTTTATGTGTGTGCTACCAATGTTGGAGAAGTTACTTTTAGTAACTTCAACTTTTTTACACAATGGAACATTACCGTTTACAGAACTAAACAAAGATATTTACTGTTCCACTCTAAATGTTATGAGGTAGCTTCCTGAATTCACCTTGCATTTGAGTATTCCATGGCTCTGAGTAGGATACATGCAATATTTATACCGTTCCACCTCACCCTGAGTAGTTATGTACACATCCATAACTCAAAATGCATAGAATAGAAAGTAATGCATTCAGCTCAATAGAGTGCAGAGATGAATTTTGCGGGAAAATACTATGTGATAACTTGATGTAAACCTTTTTATTTTGCTTACCATATGATTTAGAGTAGTATGCAACCAATTTTATGAGGGTGCTACCAATGTTGGAGAAGTTACTTTTAGTAACTTCAACTTTTTTACACAATGGAACATTACCGTTTACAGAAGTAAACAAAGATATTTACTGTTCCACTATAAATGTTATGAGGTAGCTTCCTGAATTCACCTTGCATTTGAGTATTCCATGGCTCTGAGTAGGATACATGCAATATTTATACCGTTCCACCTCACCCTGAGTAGTTACGTACACATCCATAACTCAAAATGCATAGAATAGAAAGTAATGCATTCAGCTCAATAGAGTGCAGAGATGAATTTTGCGGGAAACTACTATGTGATAACTTGATGTAAACCTTATTATTTTGCTTACCATATGATTTAGAGTAGTATGCAACCAATTTTATGAGGGTGCTACCAATGTTGGAGAAGTTACTTTTAGTAACTTCAACTTTTTTACACAATGGAACATTACCGTTTACAGAAGTAAACAAAGATATTTACTGTTCCACTCTAAATGTTATGAGGTAGCTTCCTGAATTCACCTTGCATTTGAGTATTCCATGGCTCTGAGTAGGATACATGCAATATTTATACCGTTCCACCTCACCCTGAGTAGTTATGTACACATCCATAACTCAAAATGCATAGAATAGAAAGTAATGCATTCAGTTCAATAGAGTGTAGAAATGAATTTTGCTGAAAACTACGATGTGATAACTTGATGTGAACATAATTATTTTACTTACCACATCACTTAGAGCAGTATGCAACCGATTTTATGTGTGTGCTACCAATGTTGGAGAAGTTACTTTTAGTAACTTCAACTTTTTTACACAATGGAACATAACCGTTTACCGAAGTAAACAAAGATATTTACTGTTCCACTCTAAATGTTATGATGTAGCTTCCTGAATTCACCTTGCATTTGAGTATTCCATGGCTCTGAGTAGGATACATGCAATATTTATACCGTTCCACCTCACCCTGAGTAGTTACGTACACATCCATAACTCAAAATGCATAGAATAGAAAGTAATGCATTCAGTTCAATAGAGTGCAGAAATGAATTTTGCTGAAAACTACGATGTGATAACTTGATGTAAACATAATTATTTTACTTACCACATCACTTAGAGCAGTATGCAACCGATTTTATGTGTGTGCTACCAATGTTGGAGAAGTTACTTTTAGTAACTTCAACTTTTTTACACAATGGAACATTACCGTTTACAGAAGTAAACAAAGATATTTACTGTTCCACTCTAAATGTTATGAGGTAGCTTCCTGAATTCACCTTGCATTTGAGTATTCCATAGCTCTGAGTAGGATACATGCAATATTTATACCGTTCCACCTCACCCTGAGTAGTTATGTACACATCCATAACTCAAAATTCATAGAATAGAAAGTAATGCATTCAGTTCAATAGAGTGTAGAAATGAATTTTGCTGAAAACTACTATGTGATAACTTGATGTAAACATAATTATTTTACTTACCACATCACTTAGAGCAGTACGCAACCGATTTTATGTGTGTGCTACCAATGTTGGAGAAGTTACTTTTAGTAACTTCAACTTTTTTACACAATGGAACATTACCGTTTACAGAAGTAAACAAAGATATTTACTGTTCCACTCTAAATGTTATGAGGTAGCTTCCTGAATTCACCTTGCATTTGAGTATTCCATGGCTCTGAGTAGGATACATGCAATGTTTATACCGTTCCACCTCACCCTGAGTAGTTATGTACACATCCATAACTCAAAATGCATAGAATAGAAAGTAATGCATTCAGCTCAATAGAGTGTAGAAATGAATTTTGCGGGAAACTACTATGTGATAACTTGATGTAAACATAATTATTTTACTTACCACATCACTTAGAGCAGTATGCAACCGATTTTATGTGTGTGCTACCATTGTTGAAGAAGTTACTTTTAGTAACTTCAACTTTTTTACACAATGGAACATTACCGTTTACAGAAGTAAACAAAGATATTTACTGTTCCACTCTAAATGTTATGAGGTAGCTTCCTGAATTCACCTTGCATTTGAGTATTCCATGGCTCTGAGTAGGATACATGCAATATTTATACCGTTCCACCTCACCCTGAGTAGTTACGTACACATCCATAACTCAAAATGCATAGAATAGAAAGTAATGCATTCAGTTCAATAGAGTGTAGAAATGAATTTTGCTGAAAACTGCTATGTGATAACTTGATGTAAACATAATTATTTTACTTACCACATCACTTAGAGCAGTACGCAACCGATTTTACGTGTGTGCTACCAATGTTGGAGAAGTTACTTTTAGTAACTTCAACTTTTTTACACAATGGAACATTACCGTTTACAGAAGTAAACAAAGATATTTACTGTTCCACTCTAAATGTTATGAGGTAGCTTCCTGAATTCACCTTGCATTTGAGTATTCCATGGCTCTGAGTAGGATACATGCAATGTTTATACCGTTCCACCTCACCCTGAGTAGTTATGTACACATCCATAACTCAAAATGCATAGAATAGAAAGTAATGCATTCAGCTCAATAGAGTGTAGAAATGAATTTTGCGGGAAACTACTATGTGATAACTTGATGTAAACATAATTATTTTACTTACCACATCACTTAGAGCAGTATGCAACCGATTTTATGTGTGTGCTACCATTGCTGAAGAAGTTACTTTTAGTAACTTCAACTTTTTTACACAATGGAACATTACCGTTTACAGAAGTAAACAAAGATATTTACTGTTCCACTCTAAATGTTATGAGGTAGCTTCCTGAATTCACCTTGCATTTGAGTATTCCATGGCTCTGAGTAGGATACATGCAATATTTATACCGTTCCACCTCACCCTGAGTAGTTATGTACACATCCATAACTCAAAATTCATAGAATAGAAAGTAATGCATTCAGTTCAATAGAGTGTAGAAATGAATTTCGCTGAAAACTACGATGTGATAACTTGATTTAAACATAATTATTTTACTTACCACATCACTTAGAGCAGTATGCAACCGATTTTATGTGTGTGCTACCAATGTGGGAGAAGTTACTTTTAGTAACTTCAACTTTTTTACACAATGGAACATTACCGTTTACAGAAGTAAACAAAGATATTTACTGTTCCACTATAAATGTTATGAGGTAGCTTCCTGGATTCACCTTGCATTTGAGTATTCCATGGCTCTGAGTAGGATACATGCAATATTTATACCGTTCCACCTCACCCTGAGTAGTTATGTACACATCCATAACTCAAAATGCATAGAATAGAAAGTAATGCATTCAGCTCAATAGAGTGCAGAGATGAATTTTGCGGGAAAATACTATGTGATAACTTGATGTAAACCTTTTTATTTTGCTTACCATATGATTTAGAGTAGTATGCAACCAATTTTATGAGGGTGCTACCAATGTTGGAGAAGTTACTTTTAGTAACTTCAACTTTTTTACACAATGGAACATTACCGTTTACAGAAGTAAACAAAGATATTTACTGTTCCACTATAAATGTTATGAGGTAGCTTCCTGAATTCACCTTGCATTTGAGTATTCCATGGCTCTGAGTAGGATACATGCAATATTTATACCGTTCCACCTCACCCTGAGTAGTTACGTACACATCCATAACTCAAAATGCATAGAATAGAAAGTAATGCATTCAGCTCAATAGAGTGCAGAGATGAATTTTGCGGGAAACTACTATGTGATAACTTGATGTAAACCTTATTATTTTGCTTACCATATGATTTAGAGTAGTATGCAACCAATTTTATGAGGGTGCTACCAATGTTGGAGAAGTTACTTTTAGTAACTTCAACTTTTTTACACAATGGAACATTACCGTTTACAGAAGTAAACAAAGATATTTACTGTTCCACTCTAAATGTTATGAGGTAGCTTCCTGAATTCACCTTGCATTTGAGTATTCCATGGCTCTGAGTAGGATACATGCAATATTTATACCGTTCCACCTCACCCTGAGTAGTTATGTACACATCCATAACTCAAAATGCATAGAATAGAAAGTAATGCATTCAGTTCAATAGAGTGTCGAAATGAATTTTGCTGAAAACTACGATGTGATAACTTGATGTAAACATAATTATTTTACTTACCACATCACTTAGAGCAGTATGCAACCGATTTTATGTGTGTGCTACCAATGTTGGAGAAGTTACTTTTAGTAACTTCAACTTTTTTACACAATGGAACATTACCGTTTACAGAAGTAAACAAAGATATTTACTGTTCCACTCTAAATGTTATGAGGTAGCTTCCTGAATTCACCTTGCATTTGAGTATTCCATGGCTCTGAGTAGGATACATGCAATGTTTATACCGTTCCACCTCACCCTGAGTAGTTATGTACACATCCATAACTCAAAATGCATAGAATAGAAAGTAATGCATTCAGCTCAATAGAGTGTAGAAATGAATTTTGCGGGAAACTACTATGTGATAACTTGATGTAAACATAATTATTTTACTTACCACATCACTTAGAGCAGTATGCAACCGATTTTATGTGTGTGCTACCATTGTTGAAGAAGTTACTTTTAGTAACTTCAACTTTTTTACACAATGGAACATTACCGTTTACAGAAGTAAACAAAGATATTTACTGTTCCACTCTAAATGTTATGAGGTAGCTTCCTGAATTCACCTTGCATTTGAGTATTCCATGGCTCTGAGTAGTATACATGCAATATTTATACCGTTCCACCTCACCCTGAGTAGTTATGTACACATCCATAACTCAAAATGCATAGAATAGAAAGTAATGCATTCAGCTCAATAGAGTGCAGAGATGAATTTTGCGGGAAAATACTATGTGATAACTTGATGTAAACCTTTTTATTTTGCTTACCATATGATTTAGAGTAGTATGCAACCAATTTTATGAGGGTGCTACCAATGTTGGAGAAGTTACTTTTAGTAACTTCAACTTTTTTACACAATGGAACATTACCGTTTACAGAAGTAAACAAAGATATTTACTGTTCCACTCTAAATGTTATGAGGTAGCTTCCTGAATTCACCTTGCATTTGAGTATTCCATGGCTCTGAGTAGGATACATGCAATATTTATACCGTTCCACCTCACCCTGAGTAGTTACGTACACATCCATAACTCAAAATGCATAGAATAGAAAGTAATGCATTCAGCTCAATAGAGTGCAGAGATGAATTTTGCGGGAAACTACTATGTGATAACTTGATGTAAACCTTATTATTTTGCTTACCATATGATTTAGAGTAGTATGCAACCAATTTTATGAGGGTGCTACCAATGTTGGAGAAGTTACTTTTAGTAACTTCAACTTTTTTACACAATGGAACATTACCGTTTACAGAAGTAAACAAAGATATTTACTGTTCCACTATAAATGTTATGAGGTAGCTTCCTGAATTCACCTTGCATTTGAGTATTCCATGGCTCTGAGTAGGATACATGCAATATTTATACCGTTCCACCTCACCCTGAGTAGTTACGTACACATCCATAACTCAAAATGCATAGAATAGAAAGTAATGCATTCAGCTCAATAGAGTGCAGAGATGAATTTTGCGGGAAACTACTATGTGATAACTTGATGTAAACCTTATTATTTTGCTTACCATATGATTTAGAGTAGTATGCAACCAATTTTATGAGGGTGCTACCAATCTTGGAGAAGTTACTTTTAGTAACTTCAACTTTTTTACACAATGGAACATTACCGTTTACAGAAGTAAACAAAGATATTTACTGTTCCACTCTAAATGTTATGAGGTAGCTTCCTGAATTCACCTTGCATTTGAGTATTCCATGGCTCTGAGTAGGATACATGCAATATTTATACCGTTCCACCTCACCCTGAGTAGTTACGTACACATCCATAACTCAAAATGCATAGAATAGAAAGTAATGCATTCAGTTCAATAGAGTGCAGAAATGAATTTTGCTGAAAACTACGATGTGATAACTTGATGTAAACATAATTATTTTACTTACCACATCACTTAGAGCAGTATGCAACCGATTTTATGTGTGTGCTACCAATGTTGGAGAAGTTACTTTTAGTAACTTCAACTTTTTTACACAATGGAACATTACCGTTTACAGAAGTAAACAAAGATATTTACTGTTCCACTCTAAATGTTATGAGGTAGCTTCCTGAATTCACCTTGCATTTGAGTATTCCATAGCTCTGAGTAGGATACATGCAATATTTATACCGTTCCACCTCACCCTGAGTAGTTATGTACACATCCATAACTCAAAATTCATAGAATAGAAAGTAATGCATTCAGTTCAATAGAGTGTAGAAATGAATTTTGCTGAAAACTGCTATGTGATAACTTGATGTAAACATAATTATTTTACTTACCACATCACTTAGAGCAGTACGCAACCGATTTTATGTGTGTGCTACCAATGTTGGAGAAGTTACTTTTAGTAACTTCAACTTTTTTACACAATGGAACATTACCGTTTACAGAAGTAAACAAAGATATTTTCTGTTCCACTCTAAATGTTATGAGGTAGCTTCCTGAATTCACCTTGCATTTGAGTATTCCATGGCTCTGAGTAGGATACATGCAATGTTTATACCGTTCCACCTCACCCTGAGTAGTTATGTACACATCCATAACTCAAAATGCATAGAATAGAAAGTAATGCATTCAGCTCAATAGAGTGTAGAAATGAATTTTGCGGGAAACTACTATGTGATAACTTGATGTAAACATAATTATTTTACTTACCACATCACTTAGAGCAGTATGCAACCGATTTTATGTGTGTGCTACCATTGCTGAAGAAGTTACTTTTAGTAACTTCAACTTTTTTACACAATGGAACATTACCGTTTACAGAAGTAAACAAAGATATTTACTGTTCCACTCTAAATGTTATGAGGTAGCTTCCTGAATTCACCTTGCATTTGAGTATTCCATGGCTCTGAGTAGGATACATGCAATATTTATACCGTTCCACCTCACCCTGAGTAGTTATGTACACATCCATAACTCAAAATTCATAGAATAGAAAGTAATGCATTCAGTTCAATAGAGTGTAGAAATGAATTTCGCTGAAAACTACGATGTGATAACTTGATTTAAACATAATTATTTTACTTACCACAGCACTTAGAGCAGTATGCAACCGATTTTATGTGTGTGCTACCAATGTTGGAGAAGTTACTTTTAGTAACTTCAACTTTTTTACACAATGGAACATTACCGTTTACAGAAGTAAACAAAGATATTTACTGTTCCACTCTAAATGTTATGAGGTAGCTTCCTGAATTCACCTTGCATTTGAGTATTCCATGGCTCTGAGTAGGATACATGCAATATTTATACCGTTCCACCTCACCCTGAGTAGTTATGTACACATCCATAACTCAAAATGCATAGAATAGAAAGTAATGCATTCAGCTCAATAGAGTGTAGAAATGAATTTTGCGGGAAACTACTATGTGATAACTTGATGTAAACATAATTATTTTACTTACCACATCACTTAGAGCAGTATGCAACCGATTTTATGTGTGTGCTACCATTGTTGAAGAAGTTACTTTTAGTAACTTCAACTTTTTTACACAATGGAACATTACCGTTTACAGAAGTAAACAAAGATATTTACTGTTCCACTCTAAATGTTATGAGGTAGCTTCCTGAATTCACCTTGCATTTGAGTATTCCATGGCTCTGAGTAGGATACATGCAATATTTATACCGTTCCACCTCACCCTGAGTAGTTATGTACACATCCATAACTCAAAATTCATAGAATAGAAAGTAATGCATTCAGTTCAATAGAGTGTAGAAATGAATTTCGCTGAAAACTACGATGTGATAACTTGATTTAAACATAATTATTTTACTTACCACATCACTTAGAGCAGTATGCAACCGATTTTATGTGTGTGCTACCAATGTTGGAGAAGTTACTTTTAGTAACTTCAACTTTTTTACACAATGGAACATTACCGTTTACAGAAGTAAACAAAGATATTTACTGTTCCACTCTAAATGTTATGAGGTAGCTTCCTGAATTCACCTTGCATTTGAGTATTCCATGGCTCTGAGTAGGATACATGCAATATTTATACCGTTCCACCTCACCCTGAGTAGTTATGTACACATCCATAACTCAAAATGCATAGAATAGAAAGTAATGCATTCAGCTCAATAGAGTGCAGAGATGAATTTTGCGGGAAAATACTATGTGATAACTTGATGTAAACCTTTTTATTTTGCTTACCATATGATTTAGAGTAGTATGCAACCAATTTTATGAGGGTGCTACCAATGTTGGAGAAGTTACTTTTAGTAACTTCAACTTTTTTACACAATGGAACATTACCGTTTACAGAAGTAAACAAAGATATTTACTGTTCCACTATAAATGTTATGAGGTAGCTTCCTGAATTCACCTTGCATTTGAGTATTCCATGGCTCTGAGTAGGATACATGCAATATTTATACCGTTCCACCTCACCCTGAGTAGTTACGTACACATCCATAACTCAAAATGCATAGAATAGAAAGTAATGCATTCAGCTCAATAGAGTGCAGAGATGAATTTTGCGGGAAACTACTATGTGATAACTTGATGTAAACCTTATTATTTTGCTTACCATATGATTTAGAGTAGTATGCAACCAATTTTATGAGGGTGCTACCAATGTTGGAGAAGTTACTTTTAGTAACTTCAACTTTTTTACACAATGGAACATTACCGTTTACAGAAGTAAACAAAGATATTTACTGTTCCACTCTAAATGTTATGAGGTAGCTTCCTGAATTCACCTTGCATTTGAGTATTCCATGGCTCTGAGTAGGATACATGCAATATTTATACCGTTCCACCTCACCCTGAGTAGTTATGTACACATCCATAACTCAAAATGCATAGAATAGAAAGTAATGCATTCAGTTCAATAGAGTGTAGAAATGAATTTTGCTGAAAACTACGATGTGATAACTTGATGTAAACATAATTATTTTACTTACCACATCACTTAGAGCAGTATGCAACCGATTTTATGTGTGTGCTACCAATGTTGGAGAAGTTACTTTTAGTAACTTCAACTTTTTTACACAATGGAACATAACCGTTTACCGAAGTAAACAAAGATATTTACTGTTCCACTCTAAATGTTATGATGTAGCTTCCTGAATTCACCTTGCATTTGAGTATTCCATGGCTCTGAGTAGGATACATGCAATGTTTATACCGTTCCACCTCACCCTGAGTAGTTATGTACACATCCATAACTCAAAATGCATAGAATAGAAAGTAATGCATTCAGCTCAATAGAGTGTAGAAATGAATTTTGCGGGAAACTACTATGTGATAACTTGATGTAAACATAATTATTTTACTTACCACATCACTTAGAGCAGTATGCAACCGATTTTATGTGTGTGCTACCATTGTTGAAGAAGTTACTTTTAGTAACTTCAACTTTTTTACACAATGGAACATTACCGTTTACAGAAGTAAACAAAGATATTTACTGTTCCACTCTAAATGTTATGAGGTAGCTTCCTGAATTCACCTTGCATTTGAGTATTCCATGGCTCTGAGTAGGATACATGCAATATTTATACCGTTCCACCTCACCCTGAGTAGTTATGTACACATCCATAACTCAAAATTCATAGAATAGAAAGTAATGCATTCAGTTCAATAGAGTGTAGAAATGAATTTCGCTGAAAACTACGATGTGATAACTTGATTTAAACATAATTATTTTACTTACCACATCACTTAGAGCAGTATGCAACCGATTTTATGTGTGTGCTACCAATGTTGGAGAAGTTACTTTTAGTAACTTCAACTTTTTTACACAATGGAACATTACCGTTTACAGAAGTAAACAAAGATATTTACTGTTCCACTCTAAATGTTATGAGGTAGCTTCCTGAATTCACCTTGCATTTGAGTATTCCATGGCTCTGAGTAGGATACATGCAATATTTATACCGTTCCACCTCACCCTGAGTAGTTATGTACACATCCATAACTCAAAATGCATAGAATAGAAAGTAATGCATTCAGCTCAATAGAGTGCAGAGATGAATTTTGCGGGAAAATACTATGTGATAACTTGATGTAAACCTTTTTATTTTGCTTACCATATGATTTAGAGTAGTATGCAACCAATTTTATGAGGGTGCTACCAATGTTGGAGAAGTTACTTTTAGTAACTTCAACTTTTTTACACAATGGAACATTAACGTTTACAGAAGTAAACAAAGATATTTACTGTTCCACTCTAAATGTTATGAGGTAGCTTCCTGAATTCACCTTGCATTTGAGTATTCCATGGCTCTGAGTAGGATACATGCAATATTTATACCGTTCCACCTCACCCTGAGTAGTTATGTACACATCCATAACTCAAAATGCATAGAATAGAAAGTAATGCATTCAGCTCAATAGAGTGTAGAAATGAATTTTGCGGGAAACTACTATGTGATAACTTGATGTAAACATAATTATTTTACTTACCACATCACTTAGAGCAGTATGCAACCGATTTTATGTGTGTGCTACCATTGTTGAAGAAGTTACTTTTAGTAACTTCAACTTTTTTACACAATGGAACATTACCGTTTACAGAAGTAAACAAAGATATTTACTGTTCCACTCTAAATGTTATGAGGTAGCTTCCTGAATTCACCTTGCATTTGAGTATTCCATGGCTCTGAGTAGGATACATGCAATATTTATACCGTTCCACCTCACCCTGAGTAGTTATGTACACATCCATAACTCAAAATTCATAGAATAGAAAGTAATGCATTCAGTTCAATAGAGTGTAGAAATGAATTTCGCTGAAAACTACGATGTGATAACTTGATTTAAACATAATTATTTTACTTACCACATCACTTAGAGCAGTATGCAACCGATTTTATGTGTGTGCTACCAATGTTGGAGAAGTTACTTTTAGTAACTTCAACTTTTTTACACAATGGAACATTACCGTTTACAGAAGTAAACAAAGATATTTACTGTTCCACTCTAAATGTTATGAGGTAGCTTCCTGAATTCACCTTGCATTTGAGTATTCCATGGCTCTGAGTAGGATACATGCAATATTTATACCGTTCCACCTCACCCTGAGTAGTTATGTACACATCCATAACTCAAAATGCATAGAATAGAAAGTAATGCATTCAGCTCAATAGAGTGCAGAGATGAATTTTGCGGGAAAATACTATGTGATAACTTGATGTAAACCTTTTTATTTTGCTTACCATATGATTTAGAGTAGTATGCAACCAATTTTATGAGGGTGCTACCAATGTTGGAGAAGTTACTTTTAGTAACTTCAACTTTTTTACACAATGGAACATTACCGTTTACAGAAGTAAACAAAGATATTTACTGTTCCACTATAAATGTTATGAGGTAGCTTCCTGAATTCACCTTGCATTTGAGTATTCCATGGCTCTGAGTAGGATACATGCAATATTTATACCGTTCCACCTCACCCTGAGTAGTTACGTACACATCCATAACTCAAAATGCATAGAATAGAAAGTAATGCATTCAGCTCAATAGAGTGCAGAGATGAATTTTGCGGGAAACTACTATGTGATAACTTGATGTAAACCTTATTATTTTGCTTACCATATGATTTAGAGTAGTATGCAACCAATTTTATGAGGGTGCTACCAATGTTGGAGAAGTTACTTTTAGTAACTTCAACTTTTTTACACAATGGAACATTACCGTTTACAGAAGTAAACAAAGATATTTACTGTTCCACTCTAAATGTTATGAGGTAGCTTCCTGAATTCACCTTGCATTTGAGTATTCCATGGCTCTGAGTAGGATACATGCAATATTTATACCGTTCCACCTCACCCTGAGTAGTTATGTACACATCCATAACTCAAAATGCATAGAATAGAAAGTAATGCATTCAGTTCAATAGAGTGTAGAAATGAATTTTGCTGAAAACTACGATGTGATAACTTGATGTAAACATAATTATTTTACTTACCACATCACTTAGAGCAGTATGCAACCGATTTTATGTGTGTGCTACCAATGTTGGAGAAGTTACTTTTAGTAACTTCAACTTTTTTACACAATGGAACATAACCGTTTACCGAAGTAAACAAAGATATTTACTGTTCCACTCTAAATGTTATGATGTAGCTTCCTGAATTCACCTTGCATTTGAGTATTCCATGGCTCTGAGTAGGATACATGCAATGTTTATACCGTTCCACCTCACCCTGAGTAGTTATGTACACATCCATAACTCAAAATGCATAGAATAGAAAGTAATGCATTCAGCTCAATAGAGTGTAGAAATGAATTTTGCGGGAAACTACTATGTGATAACTTGATGTAAACATAATTATTTTACTTACCACATCACTTAGAGCAGTATGCAACCGATTTTATGTGTGTGCTACCATTGTTGAAGAAGTTACTTTTAGTAACTTCAACTTTTTTACACAATGGAACATTACCGTTTACAGAAGTAAACAAAGATATTTACTGTTCCACTCTAAATGTTATGAGGTAGCTTCCTGAATTCACCTTGCATTTGAGTATTCCATGGCTCTGAGTAGGATACATGCAATATTTATACCGTTCCACCTCACCCTGAGTAGTTATGTACACATCCATAACTCAAAATTCATAGAATAGAAAGTAATGCATTCAGTTCAATAGAGTGTAGAAATGAATTTCGCTGAAAACTACGATGTGATAACTTGATTTAAACATAATTATTTTACTTACCACATCACTTAGAGCAGTATGCAACCGATTTTATGTGTGTGCTACCAATGTTGGAGAAGTTACTTTTAGTAACTTCAACTTTTTTACACAATGGAACATTACCGTTTACAGAAGTAAACAAAGATATTTACTGTTCCACTCTAAATGTTATGAGGTAGCTTCCTGAATTCACCTTGCATTTGAGTATTCCATGGCTCTGAGTAGGATACATGCAATATTTATACCGTTCCACCTCACCCTGAGTAGTTATGTACACATCCATAACTCAAAATGCATAGAATAGAAAGTAATGCATTCAGCTCAATAGAGTGCAGAGATGAATTTTGCGGGAAAATACTATGTGATAACTTGATGTAAACCTTTTTATTTTGCTTACCATATGATTTAGAGTAGTATGCAACCAATTTTATGAGGGTGCTACCAATGTTGGAGAAGTTACTTTTAGTAACTTCAACTTTTTTACACAATGGAACATTACCGTTTACAGAAGTAAACAAAGATATTTACTGTTCCACTATAAATGTTATGAGGTAGCTTCCTGAATTCACCTTGCATTTGAGTATTCCATGGCTCTGAGTAGGATACATGCAATATTTATACCGTTCCACCTCACCCTGAGTAGTTACGTACACATCCATAACTCAAAATGCATAGAATAGAAAGTAATGCATTCAGCTCAATAGAGTGCAGAGATGAATTTTGCGGGAAACTACTATGTGATAACTTGATGTAAACCTTATTATTTTGCTTACCATATGATTTAGAGTAGTATGCAACCAATTTTATGAGGGTGCTACCAATGTTGGAGAAGTTACTTTTAGTAACTTCAACTTTTTTACACAATGGAACATTACCGTTTACAGAAGTAAACAAAGATATTTACTGTTCCACTCTAAATGTTATGAGGTAGCTTCCTGAATTCACCTTGCATTTGAGTATTCCATGGCTCTGAGTAGGATACATGCAATATTTATACCGTTCCACCTCACCCTGAGTAGTTATGTACACATCCATAACTCAAAATGCATAGAATAGAAAGTAATGCATTCAGTTCAATAGTGTAGAAATGAATTTTGCTGAAAACTACGATGTGATAACTTGATGTAAACATAATTATTTTACTTACCACATCACTTAGAGCAGTATACAACCGATTTTATGTGTGTGCTACCAATGTTGGAGAAGTTACTTTTAGTAACTTCAACTTTTTTACACAATGGAACATAACCGTTTACCGAAGTAAACAAAGATATTTACTGTTCCACTCTAAATGTTATGATGTAGCTTCCTGAATTCACCTTGCATTTGAGTATTCCATGGCTCTGAGTAGGATACATGCAATATTTATACCGTTCCACCTCACCCTGAGTAGTTACGTACACATCCATAACTCAAAATGCATAGAATAGAAAGTAATGCATTCAGTTCAATAGAGTGCAGAAATGAATTTTGCTGAAAACTACGATATGATAACTTGATGTAAACATAATTATTTTACTTACCACATCACTTAGAGCAGTATGCAACCGATTTTATGTGTGTGCTACCAATGTTGGAGAAGTTACTTTTAGTAACTTCAACTTTTTTACACAATGGAACATTACCGTTTACAGAAGTAAACAAAGATATTTACTGTTCCACTCTAAATGTTATGAGGTAGCTTCCTGAATTCACCTTGCATTTGAGTATTCCATGGCTCTGAGTAGGATACATGCAATGTTTATACCGTTCCACCTCACCCTGAGTAGTTATGTACACATCCATAACTCAAAATGCATAGAATAGAAAGTAATGCATTCAGCTCAATAGAGTGTAGAAATGAATTTTGCGGGAAACTACTATGTGATAACTTGATGTAAACTTAATTATTTTACTTACCACATCACTTAGAGCAGTATGCAACCGATTTTATGTGTGTGCTACCATTGCTGAAGAAGTTACTTTTAGTAACTTCAACTTTTTTACACAATGGAACATTACCGTTTACAGAAGTAAACAAAGATATTTACTGTTCCACTCTAAATGTTATGAGGTAGCTTCCTGAATTCACCTTGCATTTGAGTATTCCATGGCTCTGAGTAGGATACATGCAATATTTATACCGTTCCACCTCACCCTGAGTAGTTATGTACACATCCATAACTCAAAATTCATAGAATAGAAAGTAATGCATTCAGTTCAATAGAGTGTAGAAATGAATTTCGCTGAAAACTACGATGTGATAACTTGATTTAAACATAATTATTTTACTTACCACATCACAGAGCAGTATGCAACCGATTTAATGTGTGTGCTACCAATGTTGGAGAAGTTACTTTTAGTAACTTCAACTTTTTTACACAATGGAACATTACCGTTTACAGAAGTAAACAAAGATATTTACTGTTCCACTCTAAATGTTATGAGGTAGCTTCCTGAATTCACCTTGCATTTGAGTATTCCATGGCTCTGAGTAGGATACATGCAATATTTATACCGTTCCACCTCACCCTGAGTAGTTATGTACACATCCATAACTCAAAATGCATAGAATAGAAAGTAATGCATTCAGCTCAATAGAGTGCAGAGATGAATTTTGCGGGAAAATACTATGTGATAACTTGATGTAAACCTTTTTATTTTGCTTACCATATGATTTAGAGTAGTATGTGTTATGATACCAGCCCCCTCCTTTGTGAGAATTGCAAGAGCCCTAGAAAAGGGGGGTCAATGACCCAAGAGAGAGAGAGAGAGAGACAGGCTGAATGGACACAGGAAATGGAAAGACATTCCACTGGGACAAAAGCTGGTGACTGTGGCATTGTTCTCAGGAGACACCTGGGAACTGCAGACGTGCCAACTCGCAGGGACATTGTAAAGCCCTCGGGCAAAGTGGGCTGGTTGAGAGAGAGATTGCACCACCTGCAACCTGATTGACACCTGAGATCCCGTGAGGCAGTATAAAGAAGGGTCTGAAAGAGGACGACCCTCAGACGCACCAAGGAGACACCAAGAAGCACGATACCGCTTCCCGTGGGAACGGGAAGCCATTTTGAAATAAGCCACGTGCGTTAAATTCCGAATGCGGGGTTTGTGGCTGGAACCAACGGAAGATCGCTTTTAACTAACAACGGGGAAGATCGCTCCCGATTCCACGGATGTTTCGGGCAAGTTTTTCCGTTTATCTCTCTCTCTCTCCAACACGTGAAACCAAAAAAGGGAAAAGCCTGCAGACTTCAGAGTGACTCTTTATATTTCCAATTGGACTCAGTATTATATACCCTAGACAACGAAAGAGCTTATTTCTGATTGATTATGGTTACACCGGTGTTTTAGATTGAGTTTTGACGATTTGAATGTTTTGTATTAACCATACGTTTGTGCCCTTATTGAATAAAACGTTTGAAAATAGTAGCATCCGACTCAGCTGATCCATCTATCTTTGCTGGTAAGTTACCTGGTTACGGGGTTTTCGTAACAAGTGGGGTTCTCGTCTCGGGATTTGAAACCAAACGGGAGGGTCAGTGAATCGGGCTGTAAGTCCAAACTTAAATCTGGTTTCGCAGGTAGCCAGACAGAAAACCAGCAAAGATGGACGTGTGTGAATTTATGAAAAACGCGACTGTGGCGGCGCTAGAGGTGAGCACCAAAGCAGACTTGTTAAATTTGGCGAAGGGGTTAGAACTGGAAAACGAGCAGAATCAAGCTGAGAGGCAAAGACAGCTTGAAATTCGGATCAGAGAGTTAGCAGCAGCCGAGAGAGCGGCAGCGGGGAGAGAAAGAGAGAGGGAGGAGCTAAGGAGAGAGCGGTTTAATGTTAGTCGGGAGCTGAGATTAGTACCTCCGTTCGAGAAGACGGATGTTGATAGTTATTTCATTACTATATACCAGAATCAGAAGTGGCCGGGGGAGCAGTGGGTCGCGTTGTTGCGAAGTGTGTTAGCAGGAGGGAGGATTTGGGCAGCCATGATGCCGACCCGCAGACCGGCGAGTGCGGTGGCCCCGCCCCTGGAGTCCCAAAGCTATCGCGCATGCGCGGTCACTCGCAGCCTGTCGGAAAAAGCGGCTGAGAAAGAGGACAGTTTAAATGAAGCCAGCGGTGATCTGGCCAAGATGTTTTTACCGACCCTGTACCATGAGGGTTCCGAGGGTGGTAAAACAGAAAGCAGTAAAGTAAAAGGGGGTAAGGGAGAGGAAATAGCCCTGCCCTTAGTGAAGAGAAAGGTCCTAGAGGTAGGAACTAAAGTTGAGAAACGGATAAAGTTGTTAAAATGTCCAGAGTTGGACATGGTTAATCTGTCTGGTTTGGCAGAATTGTTTGAAGAAGTTCAGAGTTCTAAAGGTGTTCTCGATTGTCCCGAGAGTGAAATGAGGGCAGTCTTAGAGAGGAAGGGTATCCTTGCTGTGGAGAAGTCAGCTGAAATGGCCGAGGAGGTTGTTTCAGCTCGCAGGGTTGCGCCTTCCCCAACGGGGGGCTGCCTAGAAAGTAACTGGAAGGATCGGGGGACGTTAGAATTTGAAAAAGGTACGGGTATTGAAAGCCTGGAAGGGGCCAATGTCCCGTTTGAGTGTGTCCAAGATGGGGGCGCACGTGGTGCTGAACCTGGTAACAGAGCTCAGGGGAAGTCTGAGGTGTTTGATTCAGGGGGACGGGGCGGCCGTCTTTGTGGATCAGATAGGGTTGGTTCAGTAGGAAAAGGGTTAACCTTGGTAACCGTGGGAAGTGTGAGTTCCACGGTGTTTGTATTCGAGAGTGGGGCCAAGGTTAATGCCGAATTTAAGGGGGGAATGAGGATTGTTATTGAAGGAAACGGAAAGTCTGTAGTTCCCAAGTCGAAGGAAGAAATTTTAAACCTGGCAGATCGCTCACAGAGTGAGTCGGGAAATAGCGGGGCCCCCCACTCTATTGTTACGCCAGGGTGGGGTGTGAAGAGGTTGCATTCGAAATGCTACCTGAAAGAGGAGTTGGAATTAAAAACAAATAGCCTGAAGGGTCTTGACAGTTTGAGGCATGGTGTTGAAAAAATAGCCCCGATGGACGAGGCGGGCGGGAGTTCACCACGCCAAATTACTCAAAGTCCCAACGGGGGGACTCGCCAGAAAAGAGGTGACGGTTAATGGGGATGCCATTTTTTTTAAACAGCAAAGCAGGTTTTACGGGTTGCGCCAAAGCCTGTGAATAATAAAGACAGACCTTTGGAGACCTGCCGGCGAAGTAAACCGACCGAAACGATTAGTATTCGCATAAACTTTTGTAGATGCACCTAAGCTAAGATCACACCTCCGCAGTTTTGTGGCTGAAAACAATAAATAAATAGGTGGTTATTGAATTGAAGTCTGATGCTACAAGACTTTAAGATATTAAGATGTTAAGATATTAACTAAAGGGGCACTGTACTTGTTAACTGTTTAGATGCTGACTTGAATGTATAACTGTATTACTCTGTATTAGATTCAAAATTTCTGTAAGACTGTACCACTCTGGGTTTTAACCGCTGGTAAAAACCTTTTTAAGAGGGGAGGTGTTATGATACCAGCCCCCTCCTTTGTGAGAATTGCAAGAGCCCTAGAAAAGGGGGGTCAATGACCCAAGAGAGAGAGAGAGAGAGACAGGCTGAATGGACACAGGAAATGGAAAGACATTCCACTGGGACAAAAGCTGGTGACTGTGGCATTGTTCTCAGGAGACACCTGGGAACTGCAGACGTGCCAACTCGCAGGGACATTGTAAAGCCCTCGGGCAAAGTGGGCTGGTTGAGAGAGAGATTGCACCACCTGCAACCTGATTGACACCTGAGATCCCGTGAGGCAGTATAAAGAAGGGTCTGAAAGAGGACGACCCTCAGACGCACCAAGGAGACACCAAGAAGCACGATACCGCTTCCCGTGGGAACGGGAAGCCATTTTGAAATAAGCCACGTGCGTTAAATTCCGAATGCGGGGTTTGTGGCTGGAACCAACGGAAGATCGCTTTTAACTAACAACGGGGAAGATCGCTCCCGATTCCACGGATGTTTCGGGCAAGTTTTTCCGTTTATCTCTCTCTCTCTCCAACACGTGAAACCAAAAAAGGGAAAAGCCTGCAGACTTCAGAGTGACTCTTTATATTTCCAATTGGACTCAGTATTATATACCCTAGACAACGAAAGAGCTTATTTCTGATTGATTATGGTTACACCGGTGTTTTAGATTGAGTTTTGACGATTTGAATGTTTTGTATTAACCATACGTTTGTGCCCTTATTGAATAAAACGTTTGAAAATAGTAGCATCCGACTCAGCTGATCCATCTATCTTTGCTGGTAAGTTACCTGGTTACGGGGTTTTCGTAACATATGCAACCAATTTTATGAGGGTGCTACCAATGTTGGAGAAGTTACTTTTAGTAACTTCAACTTTTTTACACAATGGAACATTACCGTTTACAGAAGTAAACAAAGATATTTACTGTTCCACTATAAATGTTATGAGGTAGCTTCCTGAATTCACCTTGCATTTGAGTATTCCATGGCTCTGAGTAGGATACATGCAATATTTATACCGTTCCACCTCACCCTGAGTAGTTACGTACACATCCATAACTCAAAATGCATAGAATAGAAAGTAATGCATTCAGCTCAATAGAGTGCAGAGATGAATTTTGCGGGAAACTACTATGTGATAACTTGATGTAAACCTTATTATTTTGCTTACCATATGATTTAGAGTAGTATGCAACCAATTTTATGAGGGTGCTACCAATGTTGGAGAAGTTACTTTTAGTAACTTCAACTTTTTTACACAATGGAACATTACCGTTTACAGAAGTAAACAAAGATATTTACTGTTCCACTCTAAATGTTATGAGGTAGCTTCCTGAATTCACCTTGCATTTGAGTATTCCATGGCTCTGAGTAGGATACATGCAATATTTATACCGTTCCACCTCACCCTGAGTAGTTATGTACACATCCATAACTCAAAATGCATAGAATAGAAAGTAATGCATTCAGTTCAATAGTGTAGAAATGAATTTTGCTGAAAACTACGATGTGATAACTTGATGTAAACATAATTATTTTACTTACCACATCACTTAGAGCAGTATACAACCGATTTTATGTGTGTGCTACCAATGTTGGAGAAGTTACTTTTAGTAACTTCAACTTTTTTACACAATGGAACATAACCGTTTACCGAAGTAAACAAAGATATTTACTGTTCCACTCTAAATGTTATGATGTAGCTTCCTGAATTCACCTTGCATTTGAGTATTCCATGGCTCTGAGTAGGATACATGCAATATTTATACCGTTCCACCTCACCCTGAGTAGTTACGTACACATCCATAACTCAAAATGCATAGAATAGAAAGTAATGCATTCAGTTCAATAGAGTGCAGAAATGAATTTTGCTGAAAACTACGATATGATAACTTGATGTAAACATAATTATTTTACTTACCACATCACTTAGAGCAGTATGCAACCGATTTTATGTGTGTGCTACCAATGTTGGAGAAGTTACTTTTAGTAACTTCAACTTTTTTACACAATGGAACATTACCGTTTACAGAAGTAAACAAAGATATTTACTGTTCCACTCTAAATGTTATGAGGTAGCTTCCTGAATTCACCTTGCATTTGAGTATTCCATGGCTCTGAGTAGGATACATGCAATGTTTATACCGTTCCACCTCACCCTGAGTAGTTATGTACACATCCATAACTCAAAATGCATAGAATAGAAAGTAATGCATTCAGCTCAATAGAGTGTAGAAATGAATTTTGCGGGAAACTACTATGTGATAACTTGATGTAAACATAATTATTTTACTTACCACATCACTTAGAGCAGTATGCAACCGATTTTATGTGTGTGCTACCATTGCTGAAGAAGTTACTTTTAGTAACTTCAACTTTTTTACACAATGGAACATTACC